>NC_088113.1:16129081-16429904 GCF_036370855.1 Dromaius novaehollandiae
ACTTCCTTTGATTCTTCTCAGGTGCCAGAGCCAAAGGACAGAGGAAGGACATAATAAATCTGCAATCTATTCATCTTTCGTGGAAATGGAGAGGGAAGGTTCATGTTGTGGAGTAACCACATCTCAGCAGGGAGGTGCTCACCAGCAGCTGGAGCTCATGGAGCACTGGTGCATGGTCCATCATTTCGTTGCTGCAGCAGCACACAGACATTTGGAACAAAAATGCCGTTAACAGTGTCTCCCAGCCAGCAGTTCTGTTTGGACCAACCTCAGGAGCCCATGTACAGCAGGCCAGACCTGACTGTGTGGCTGCGCACACTGTGAGCCCCAAGGGATGGTCCAGAGATGCACTGATGGGTTGGGGAGCACCATGGGCCGACCAACAGCGTGGGCAGGCTGGGTAGCCTCTCCTGGGTCAGGGTAGCAGGTACCTGGCTGAGGTTTGAGGCCCAGGCTGACGATCCCATTGCAGCCCTTGGGCAACCATTGCTCATGATCTATTTTCTTGTAAATGAAAGAGCAAGATTCGGGATGCCCAGCTCTGAAAACTTGTAGGAACGTGACTTTTAGTAAGTGGTCAACACTAGCACTCACCTCTAAAAATAGAAGCACTAGAAATCACCCGTGACAGTCTTGGCCAAAATCAACTATTTTTAGCCCGTCTGTTCCCTGTGAGCTCAGTTCTCCCAGGAAGGGGAGGAGGCAGGAGTTCTCGTCACAGAGTGCATTAGTCAGAAGTAGTTTGAGCCGAAATGCTTTCATATCTTGAGCGCTAAAAAAATGACAGAACCACTTAATTTCTTTAAACGGGCGTGAGAATGTTGCCAAGTTTTGTGAGCAATTAAATTTAATGCAGGATAAGATGGCAGGGGTGAAGGATAATTATATGCTCTCAAAAGCTTGGTCTTTTTATAAGCGAAATGGCCTTAGGGAGTTTTCCGGTAAAGTTTGGGCTCAGTCTTTCAGTTCCAACAAAGCCAGTTGCCAACAGTGGCTTCGCAATGGGCATATGTGACATGATTCCTAACGAATTCCCTGTCAGGTTTCCATTCAAATGCCCACCAGACCTGACAACAGTTTGATTTTCCTTTTGCTGTTTCGTGCAATCGGATCTTGCCTGATGTGTTAGCATTCCCGCATACCTGCGTCCTTAGCAAGCTAAAGAGTCGGTATACCAGATGCTAATGTATAGATCTGACAAATGAACTCCAGAAATCTTTGAAGAGCTGGTATAACAAAAGCATCAAATAACACTAATGGGAGTGCTAATGACTGTTCTTACTAATGAGCCCAGACTTGTGAGGTTTTGAGTAGCTCGTAAGAGGTGCTCCGTGCCACCATTCGCTTTGCTGAAAATCAACAGAATTAATTCATTCTCGATGAAAGGATGCACAGATACTGATTTGTCCTTGCCCAAGGAGTTGTTGGGCACATGAGGGAGAGCATATCCAGCCATCATCCCCGTCGCAGCGTGAGAAAGAACCCTTTAACAGCATTAGAGACTGGGGGAAGAGCTGCTGTCCTCTAGACTGTGAGAACATTACTGAGCATGTTACTGACTCATTTTCTTTTGAAGTTATATGTGGGTGTTATATGAAATTATTCATATATCAATATTCAGACAATTTTAGGCAATTTATTAGTGAAAACTTTTCAGTTCTCACTAATGTTGCAAACCCTTCGGTACTGATTTTCCAAGATCGGTTATTTAAGAAACTGGGAGAGGCAACAGAGTAGTCACTATGTGATGCTCATTACTCCTCTGTTTGAAAAGTTTAACTTAGCCAGACAAGTAACAGAAATCATACAATATGATTTAGACAGAATTTTCAAAAGATCATGTAGTCAAGCTGAACAAGGCCATGAGTATCCCAGCAATGGAAATTTTCAGAGAGGAAGGATTGTGGTTAAGGCCACAAATAATGAAAACATCATAAAAATGAAGGAGTAACAGACTAGATTCCTTGGATCACTCATCTGATGTTTGCTATCCACTCTCACAGCTCCCAGCTCAACAGGTTGCAAAACAGAGTCTTAGGGCAAACAACAGCTAGCCGGTTCTAACAGAGGGAGGAGGTACTGGGAAGCGAGTTGTCTGAAGGTGTGAAAGAGCTACTTCCTTTTCTTCTTTTCCTTTTCCCATTTTTATTTTTAACTTAATAAATCTAGTTCATGATATTGTGGCAACATTCTCTTGATGTAAAACATATTTTACTTGCAACTAAGTACAAAAATATTTCTCCAGTACATTCCAGCTAGCTGCAAGGATGATAATCTTACAGACATTTTTCTTTTTATGGTTTAATTATATTTATTTTTAGTTGAATTGCTGGGCTTATTCTTGGGAGCCTGTTGGATCCTGATGATGCTTGCATTTGCTGTTGGGAATATGGCACAAGCCACAGCACTGAACTGGATGACATTTATAAAGGTTCTAATAGCTTCGCTGCTGGCGAAGAGCTGAGAATGTCATTTTCTCAACCCCACCTACAGATTTCAGGATCTAACAAGCTCCGGAACAAATGTTGCATTTCAGTTTTGTAAAAATGATTTTATCTATGGCTGGAAACCCCTGCAGCACTTTAGCAATATTAAAAAAAAAAAAAAAAAAAAAAAAAAAAAAAGAGGGAAATAAGGTTATACCTGATACCTGCATTTGTTCCTCCAGCGGTTACATCAGTACGACTACTTCAGTGATATTGCCCAATAGCATAACCGTGTTCCTACATTATCACTCAACTGACATGGCCATGCCACCATCAGCTAGGTTTTAATTACCTCGTATAAGCCAGGTCAAGCTAGACCAGTGCGTCCAAGAAGCCAGGCTGAGGGAGGGAGATGCTCCAGTGGTTCAGCCCAGCTGGATTAACTCATCTTTCCAAGCGGATCATGATCCGTTGCAATGTGGGGAGCTGTCTGTGAGCACTGTGCTGGATGGAGTCCTTGTGATCAGGGTTAATGCACCATAATTCATGCCACCAGCAAAAAAGTTCATGGGAATCTCTTTTTAATGATTAAAGACACCGTGTTCTTTTCCATAGGAAATACTTGAGTCAGGGTTGGGTAATTGCAGTTTCCTATCTGTTTTTTTGCTTTAGTTTTCACATTGGCAATTTTTTAACCTCGTTTCTTGAAGTAAGATGCTGAACATTGTTAAGCAGCTTCTGTTCCTATCCTTGGGGCACTAACATTTCGGTAACGGATACACCATACAGTGTGCAGTTTGCTAATGGACCACTCAGGAAGGAATGTGCTAAATGTGAGGTACAATGATACATTGATAGCATGTGTTTACAGATAACATTAGTCTGATATTTTTTAAGGATTTTTGAAGAATTGAGCCACGTTTGAGAAAAGAAAAAATAAAGATTATCTAAGGAAAGATCTCCTGAGTAAATTGGTTTTGAAGGAGCCAAACCTGAAATCGAAGCTCCCTCCTGGGTCTCTGCTTAACATGCCATTAGCACATTGCACGTGATTGCCTGTTTGCCTATTGTTTATGACTCACATGTTTTTAATACTTTTGGTGCTAATTCAATGTTTTAATATTTCATAGGTCTCACATCCCTGAGGCTAACCATGAATCCAGTCTCTGTGGCTTTAAAGCTCCAGAGATAGATGTGGTTCTCACGTTTGTAAATCAGCATGAAGTGTGTAAATCAGAAGTCTTCCTGGTAATCGCCTGGAGGGGTGCTGTGCAGTTATAGCTGCATAACTCACACCAGAAACCCGCTCCTTGAACCTTGAAAACAAATACTTAGATTTCAGGAAAGAAAATGGATCCACAACAAATGGTGTAGTATTGCTTAATGGCTTCCTGACAAATCCCTGTCCCTGCTCCGGAGCTGTGCAAGCAAACGCAGGGACTGCTCTCGTTTCAGTCTTGGGAGGAACCCGACAGGTGCAGTTAGCAAGCTGCTCAGGATGATAAAAGCCATCATTTCAATACGCTATTAAAAAAGGCATTACACTCAGCTCAGATGCTTAGCTCAGTCAAGAGCTGTCTGTAAAAATACCATAAAAGGCCAGGTCTTGCAACGCTTGTGCATGCAATGTTTGCATGTGCTGAACTCCCACAAAAAATGTGGAGTTCGGCATGGGAAAGGAATGCAGGTTCTGCATTACACTGACACGACGTACGAGCAACCCACCGGCGCCCACGATCACCGCGGGGCAGAACGGGGCAAGTCAGATTGGAAGGTGACATGAACTGTTCACACAGGGAACTTTCACCCGGGGTTTGGGTTTCCATGCAGTCCTTCTGCCTTGCAATGGTTTTGTAGTCTGCTAGGACTCTCAACAGGATTTCAGCCACGGGTCAGTCGCGACCAGTTTTCTGCTCTCCTAACACAATATTCCAGAATAATTTCTGCCCCAAATCCAGATTCTTTGGTGTTTGAAGGACAGGGTATTGAATACAGTTTTCTTTGTTCTTTGACAAGTCTTACAGAACTAAACAGACTTGATCCAGCAACCATGAAAATCAGTGGATTTACTGCTGGCTTTGTTAGAGTCACAAAGCTGGCAGGGATTGTCTAATACACTCTCCCACCCCTTGCTCTTCAGCTGTCCAGCCTAAGATTAGACCACCCAGGTCCTTCTTCACAGTTTATCTAGCCTGTTCCTAAAGACAGCAGCCTGCATGGTCTGCAGCTGGGCTTCACAACCCCTACCCTGGGGAAGCTTTTTCTGATGTCTTGCCCAAAACTCTCTAGTTGCAGTTTAAGCCCATTGCTTTTTGCCCAGCCCACTGAGGTGTAGAATAAGGCTTTATACCCAAAATACGTCATATATAGATTGAAGGCAAAATGGAACCATTTTGCTTCCATAGTTACTCATTTATTTTTAATCAAAAATCTAGAGTTTTTTATTAACTTCCTCAGAGTGGTTCAACTAAACCATAGAGCAGAGCGATAGCTTTCTACCGAGTGCTTTAGGGGAAAATAGTTTCCTGCAATAGTTAAACCTGTTCCACTGAAGTCATGGGAAGTTTTGCCATTGAGTATAATGAGCCTGGATTTCAGCCAGTGATTGGCAGTTTTCAAATTCATATCTTTATTAGGGTCCATCAGCTCACCCATTCTGAGAGCACCCCTGTCTTCCACGTAAATTCATGTAGCAGCTGTGAAGCCTCCGATAGGTCTTGCTGAGTCTGTAGCCCCTTCACTTCCCTCTAGGAGAGAGAAAAGATCACCTTAAAGCCGGATTGTGTTGTGGTTGATTGGTTTGCCTGATCTTGGCTTTAAGTAGAGAAGAAAGAGTTGCAAAGTGTCATTCTCTTGCAATGAAAACATGTGCCTGTGCCAAATCCGAAGGAAGAAAGGAAGAAACACAGATCCTGGAAGAGGTGGAGACTCACTGTAAAGCACCAAGAGCCTCAATCCCATCCATCCATCACCCTGGGCTTAGACCAGAAGTCTATCAGTCACAAAAGTTTATTCATGTCAAACAATTTTAGCTCCAGCAGGAATGATGAGACCAGCACCAAGCGGAGGAGGTTTGAATCAACTGAGCTTATCACACAGAGGTTTCAAAAAGTTCTCATTACGGAGCCCCCGTGCTTACTTGAAGGGAAAGGGCTGAAACTTCCAATATATTTTGCTCAGGCTGACAGCCTAGTAAACACTCTAGCAGGATAACCATGATCCTTAGAACAATGGAAACATTTTAGTTAGAAACTGTAGAAGTTACAAGGCTGAGATTTATATGCTGTGGGGTAAATAAATATTCAGTTCCCATTAATGTTAATGGGAGTTAAGTGGCTAATTCCCCACACATTATGCTGAAGATTTACTTCTCTGTGTTTTATAGAATAAATGAATTTATAGTCTTCCTGGAGGTTAGACCTGAAAAAAACAAAGAGCTCAGAGTTTACTCCGTTTTTATGAGGTCATTTTTTTTAAAAGAAGGTTTATTCCCTGAACAGAAGGAAAGGTTAGAAGAGCATAGAGTTAAAGCAATCCCCTCCATGGGATGCCAGGGAGATTTGTGGCAGGCATTTAATCCAACCTTACAGACGGAGAGACACACAAAGATCCGTATAAAATGTCTTAATAACAGAAGCCGGAAATTCGTAACAATAATAAAAGCTGACATTTATACAGAGCCTTTCATCCACACATCCACAAGCTGGATTTTGCATTCAGAGGCACTCACAAAATTCCCTTGAAAAACACTTGTGATTTCACACTGAAAGGGCAAAATGCATCAAGTAGGCTGACTTCAGTTTTACCAAAACTCGGTCAACCTTGGGCCAGACATCCGCAGCCATTTAACGCCCCAGGAAGGTAGTTAAGCACCTTTCTATTTTAAAATTCAGAGTATTCTTGTTAACTTCAACAGATTTTTCATGTGTTTCAGTGTGTGTATGTACCTCGGTGAACTGGGACCTACAACAGCACTTAACACAGCCATCCTCTGCATCTCTATGCAAAAATCCCACCAAATCTCGTGTCTTTATCAGATGCTTCAGTCTCTGAGATGACCCCATAAATTTTCATTGCTGGTTAAAAACATTTAACCTCAGTTTTATCAATAATTTACAAGTCTCAAGAACCCTCTGCACAGTTTGCTAACAGTAGCCCATAGTCTCTGTGCTCAAAGAAGACCATACATTCATTCTAAACAATCGCATTTTTTCCTTCCTCTGTTAAGCAATGCTATGTGTTTGTGCTGAAATTCAGATTAGTGACTAGAAACGAGACAATTAAACATTTGTTTCACTTTAGCCCTATTTGAAAAAGAACAGCTTCAGAGAGAGCGAGAGAAAAAGTCACAGCAGTGTTTTCAATAGGGCGCAGTGATCTGCTACAGATAAGAAGCAGTCTTTTTTCCTTATTCAAATGTTAAGCTTTCCCAGGCAAATAATATTTTCCACTAACTGATCATTCATTCATCTACAGCTTCGCACAAGCAAGTCCTTTTCATTGCCAAGGTCACTGTCACTGGTTTATTTTGATCAAACACTGCTTTTGTATGGTGCATATTGGATCTTTTTCCTTCTTGGCAACAGAACAGCCTCTCGAGACCTTTGACAGTCACTCTATGCACTCATCTTTCGCCAGGACTCACCTCTCCGATCACTTCACATCTATCAGAGGCAGCAGCAGGGACCCTGCCGGATCAAGTGGCCCTGCGCCCGCCTGCCGGCTCCACTCAGCACCGTGGTGCTGAAGCAGGGCTGCAGCTCCTCTCGACCTCCCGTCCCTCCCCAGCCTCGGGAAAACGCTCTGGGTGCAGCCCGTGGACATCACCCGAAGTCGGAGCAGCCTGAGTTTGCGGCGGACTCCCCAGGAGCGATCCTGGAGGAAAGGAAAGGAAAGGAAGGTGGCGGAGAGAAAGCAGGACTGGAATGTGATTCCCTTGCATATGTTTGAAATGTTATTTACTATCTAGTAAAGCCATTTTATAGCAACCCTGCATTTTATTTTCAAACACTTCTATCAGCTCACACTGTATATCAGTCATTATCTGATTATGGAAGCTTTCACAATGGTTTCCGGGCAGCTTTAAAAAGCTGCCAAGGAATTCAGCATGGCAGAGGTTTGAACTTTATTGTTGCTTTTCACAGAAAGCCTGAAGAACAAGTAACAGAGAAGAAAAAATGTATTTCAATGACCTGTGCTAATGCAATAGGCTCAGACCATGACAAAAATGACCTTTTGGGGGTTATACAGTCCAGATAATGTGCTCACAGCCATCTGCTAGTGGATCGTGGGACTCGATAGCCCCTCTGGCTTTTTTATTAGTTCTTGCAGAAGAGCAATAAATAAATGTCATGTTATTACTGAAAAAGCACCAACAAGATACAGAACAATTATTAATTGTACTTAAAGTAGCCCGGTCAGATGGTACGTGAGCATCCTAGAGAGATGATGGACAGGTAAAGAAAGAAATCTCTCCATTTAAAAGAGATAGCTGACTCAACCGGTTTGTTTTTGCTGGCTACACGTGAATAGGATTGCGCCCGAACAGATTACTTTTACATTCTCCGCTTTTCCTCGGGGAGAATACCTTGTCTTTTTAAGCCATTTAGCTGTGTTGATAATTTTTATTCTTTACAATAGGCTGTTAGCCAAGGCAAATGTTTGTGTTGTTTTAAAAACTTAAAGTGTATCACTGTGGGAAACTTAAAATATACAGATAACTTCAGAAAGCATTTTTGAAAAAAAGCTGTGATAATATCCCATGTTATTTCACTTCTCTTCTATTAGTTTTACATGCAGCAGTGCGCAGTGCCTTCACGGGCTGTTTTTCTGCCCTCCCCCCTTCCCATTCCAAATGTATGAAAATCCTGGTATGATGCTAATTGAACCAAACCGTCAACGTTTTTGTAACCACGAAAACTACAGAAGAAAGCAAGAAGCTAAAAATCAAACATTATTTTTATCTTTGAAAGAATGTTTGAAATATGTGGCTGCCACAAGGAAAACACTTCAAAGTGTGTGTATATTAAATATTAGCACTAAACAGGACTCAAAACAGTACGGGAAGGACAGGGAAAGTTTAATTGGAAACGACAAAATTAAATAAGACGCAGCCTTCGAGTCCGCGCAGGAACGTTTGTCTCGGCCAGGCGCTGCTCGTGCCGCATACCGAGCACGCGCCGTGCGCTGCCGAGCACCGAGGGGCTCAAACCAGGGCGGTGAGGAGCCTGGCTCGCAAAGCCTGCCACAAAAACAAAGTTCGATGGCTGAAAATACTCCAGGGCTGCTGCAGCCCGGGGGAAGGCATCCCGCTGCACGAGGAGGACGGTGCCCCGTGCCTCTGCCGCCTTCCCGCGCCGTCGGCCCCCCGAGGGCCTCTCCCTCACCCCAGGGAGAAGGGAAACCAGGAGCTGCCACCGGCCGGGAAATCGCGGCTCTTGGTCCTCACCAGCATCCCCAGCCACCAGCCAAAGGGACACTGCTCGGCGGCAAAGGAAATATTAATTAATAGTGAACCAGACCTGCAAAAACTGGGCTTGCATAGCTGAACCCGGATTAACCCAGTGTGCAAGCGCGCAGGTTGGGTACAGGCAAGTAAATCACGCGCGTGCCGGCTGCCAGCCTGGCCCAGCAACCCCTACTCCCGCCTCCGGTTTCGCGGCGTGGGCACCGTCACGGGTCCGCTCCCACGTGTGACCTCGAGCGGACACGAGCGGTGCTGGCACGGTCTGCGCCGACCCGATTCCATCTACCAGCTTCTTCTCGTGAGTCACCCCAACCTCAGACCTACCTTCCTCTTCCAAGACACACACAGGTGGGCACAAGTCCCCGCAGGTTTGTTGGTTTAGGAGCAGAGGACATTAAAGCAGCTCTGAGTTGTGTAACGCAGCTTTAATAAGCATGTGCTTTCTATTTGTCACTGCTTAAACTGTACTTCTATACCCGCGGCCCAGGAGCCTTGCCGAAATCTGCAAAACATTAACTGCAGAAAAGATGAAGGGAGCTCGGCCACTCCACGGGCCGGGGAGAGCGTCTGGCTCGGGAAGAAGTCATTTTGATGGAATTAAAGGAAATAGTAATCAGGGTTGTAGCGAGAACTCTCTTCCTCTAGTTAATGTATTTTCTTAAACAAAGCGCAGGAAGTTATAACAGAAAGCTCTTGTGTGCTCCGTCGGCCCACGGTGGCAGGGATCTCGAGGCAACCGGCTTAGCACAAATCTCCTTTGATTGGGGCCAAATCGAAGGTGCTCGGCTCCCACGGCCCGCGGTCCCGCGCATGCGCCGCCCCCCTCCTCTCCCCGCTCCAGAGCCTCTCTCCCTTTTCCCTGTACTTTCTTGAATAGCTGGTCCGATGCTTTAATAAAAAGAGAAAGGTCTTTATTGCCTCCTTTCATTGAACTCCTTCGCTCCAGTCTTCCAGCTGACTGTGAAGGCTCTTGGCGGGTCTGTTTTTCAGCAGTAACCATTCCCTAACCGAGGTCACACACGCTGTCCGAGTGCCAGCAACCAGAAACATTAAATAAAGTGTTGCTGAAGTAACTGTACAAATACCTTTTTCACAATAATCTGCTTGCTGTCTTTCATGTGTCTGCTAATGAGCTTTACCTCCTGTGGAAATTCAATGGGCTCTGGCTGCACAATTTTCCAGCATTTGAAAAATATATTGGTTTTGCTGGAAGGGGAGCTGGTGTTTGTTTTTCTGTGGTGATTTTTGTTTTTATTGCTCTAACGGCAGCTTCAGAATATGAAATATCTGTCAAAACAAATCAGGAGGAGGAATGCTCAAAACTTGTATTTTTTGGCAACATTCTGCAACACCAAGTGTTCATCATCTCAATTTTTTGAAATGCTGAGCATGGCAAAAATGAACTTCAAGATCAAAAATTAGCAGATCTCCCATTAATTATATTTCAAGGTGTAGTAAGCCTCCAAAGTGGAACTTGAGGCAATACAGATTCTTCTGATGCCAAAGCCTGAGGGCTTCTCCAGTTTTGTTATGACTGCTTTAGACACTCTTAACACTTTCCATCCCCACAAGTCATTAACAGAGGAGAGGGAGACCGGAGAAATCCCAGGTTTGCAAACCTATGCCACTGATCCTATTAATCATATGACTAGCACCAATACTAGTAGCATTCACTGCTGGGGGGTAACACCGGTTGCCACGGGGTTGCTTCGGCAGATAGTGCGAGCACAAGAAACATCTGCAGGTTCGGGTCCCAGCCGAGGTGCTAAAGCGATTCAGTGCGGTGAACTGAAGAACCACGAATTACGAGCTGATAATAAAAGCAGGGGATACTAATACATGGCACAGCTTATATGTGCAAACGGGCCTCCACTGACTTCTAAGTAGGCACAAGCAAGTCTATGGGCACAACTAGTTGCTCTGGTAAGTGTGTCCCCGAATACAGCCTCCTCAGCACATCCCCATGATTTAGGTGGGAAGACTGCACGTATATAGACTAGAACCTGCCTAGGACATGCTGCCTGTGGCATTGCCAAATATTCTCAGCACAGTAATTCTTCCACTAATTGGCAGAGAGTGGCTCTAGCTGGAAAGTTATAAGCCGAATAGCATCATAGCGATGTTTTTGTTCCGTTGTTGAGAGCTTAAAATTGATCATGCTTATGAAAATGCTTATTTATAATGGAGCAATTTCCCAGTGGAGTCTGATAATAATAATAATAACAACAACAACAACAGCAACAACAACAACCAACAATGCACAAAGAGTTGTGCAAAGAGTTGTGTGCCCAGGTTTGTGGTCCACCAGCCAGGGTGTACAGATCTTACTGTGTAAATTCAAGAACCCAGGACTGAACATGTGGCTTCAAAGAAATGTGGATAAATACTTTTCTAAACAAAAAAGGAAAAAGGAAGCACAGACAGGCTACCATGTTTAATATTCTCCAGATGCAACTTCAGAATCACAAGATCCAGAGATTAATAAGGGGGAAATTATTCCACGTCAACACTAGTGAGAGTTGTAGAGGCCGAAATGCTCTTGAGTCTGAGTTCAGCCATGAGAATATTCCCTCAGTGAAGAGTCGTGATTCTCTGGTAATAAAATAATGTGAAGAATAATGCATTGCACTTACACAGTACTGTATGGGAAGTGGCAAATAAGGACAGTGGTTGCATCTGTGTAAAAATAAACCCCAGGCTGGGCTCAGAGCCAGCCCTGCTGCTCACCTACACTTCTCTCCCAGTGCAGCAGCCGGAGCCAGCTCCGCAGCCATCTGGCCGTTCAAGAGGGGAGAGCTGAACGCGCGCCTGCACCTTGCAGCACACCCGCAGCCTACGCAGGTCCCGGGCTCCCTGTCTCGTCTGCAGCTCCCAGCCGTCCTGCCTGCCGGTGCGGTGGTGCCATGCAGCCAGCGTCGGGCAGACCACTCCGCTTGAAGTCTTTCCCAGGGCCACAGCGTTAACTGCACACGAGGGCAGACGGGATTTCTGGGCATCTCAGGGGGAATCTGGCCTGTGCACACGGACAGTAATGGATGCAAGGGTCTGGGATTTAGGAGACGTCCCAGGTGTCAGGAATAGCCAGCTGAATTTTGAGGTAGCCACTGAGCCCACCAGTGCCTAGGGGCCACAGGGCAGATCGTGGCCTCCATTTCGGCCAGTTCCTGTCATTCTGGCGGTGCAAGGGAAGGGAGTAGTTGCCAAAAGAGGTTGCAGAGTATCACCTTTCCCACACTCCGTGCAGGCCAAAGGGTTAGCTAGGACACATCCAAGAAGGGTGGCTCTGCTAGCCAGGCCCCTCATCTGGTCAAGTGACCACCGGCTCTGGGGTTGCTCAGTCACACTGCAGGTCAAACAGCCACCACAAAAAAGCCAGGGTAGCGATTTCCTGCTTCTCCTTCTCCTTCCAGGGCTCTGAGCAAAGGTTTGGGTTCCTCTTAGAGTGTATTTAATCTAAAGAGGAGCAGTCGCTTTATTTGGTTAGTAGCTTTTTTCTCTCAGGTTCCACTAATGAGCTTTTAGATGGTGTTGCATTACAGTTTTTAAATGTTAACGTAAATCCTGTTATTCATTACTATATCTGCACTGATCTGATTTGATTAACTCTTATCTTTGCTCCTGTGGATTTTATTAATTGTAGTCAGTACAAAATTAGATTTAAGAAAGGCATCATTAAATTACCAGCATTTGAAATAGTCCTCAGAGAGTTTCCCTCTAAATGTGACCAGCTTCAAGCCCCATCACTTTTTTCTTTTTTTAAGGAGTGTTGTAAGATCTTCTGTTTTATTCATGAAATGTCGTGTTGTCTAATATCACAGCACTACATCACGTAACACATCCAGTTCTGTAGTAGTAAATCCCTTCATGTTTCTACATTGTATTCCAATTTGCAATATTAATGCTGTCAGTAACATATAGTGACAACCAAAACTTTCAAAAGAACATACCGTTTCCATTCCAGACACTCGCTATCTTTTCCAGGAATGGGTATCCCGTCTGAATGGATGTTTCTAGCAGACTATAACAGCATGACCGTTAAAGCACTGGTGGTACTTGTGAAACCACAAATATGCAGGTCATCTTCTGTGAATAGTAAAACAGTCCCAACAACTTTGACTCTTCCACTTCAAATCTTAATTTCTTACTATTCCCTAAAAAAAGACAGAAAAATAACAATAATTACAATGATGTAGTAATAATAATAATGATAGTCAGTGGCAGACTAGCTGCGAAGTGTCTTCCCATATTACATCAGTGCACAACTAATTTTCTGTCCACGGCAGAGCAATTCATCCTAACAGTATCATTTAGAAAGACCAGGAATTTGGTGACTAAACCATGAATAATACTAAAAGGCAACTTCGCTTTTAGCTCTCCAAGATCCCAAAGAGTTTCCGACTTCTCTCTGTGCCACCCTGCTTACACGCGCGCTATTATGCTCCCACCAAGGGGCCCCTCCATTGCATACTTGGAGGAAATCAAGTCCACACCTTGAGGTTTTCCAATCAGCCTTATCAGTGTCTTCTTTTTACATCACCAGAAATAGCTCAGACATCTGCATACATGATGTTGCTGCTCTGCCTGCAGCTGTACTAATACCTGGAAATGCAAGAAAAGAAAAATGAGGGGCAGCTTTTGAAAATGTGATCATCAAAGTTCAGAAAAAAAGGATGGATGAAGACAGCCCCATCCCCTGCTTCTCATGCACCTCAACCGCAAGTTGAGATTTGCTCAAGCCCTGGCTTTCCCTGGCGCCTCATCCTCCCTGAGGCAGTTTTATCCTTTCGCCCCTGGCTGTTTGCAGCAGGGTAAACCCTCCCCGCTGCCCCGGAGGAGCGCAGCCGTTCCCACCGCTCAGCTATCGCTGCCAGCTCTGTGAGCCAGCGGGGAACGTGCAGGAGGGACCTGCGTCCTGCGTGGCCAGGCCACATTTCTTCCAGGCACTGAGCTTTTACTTATCGTTTCAGGTGCATCGGGGCAGGTGGCAGCCTCGCCGGCAAGGCTCGCGATGCCCCCGGGCTTTGCTCCGGGGTGAGGTACAGCCATGGAGCTGCGCGGGTGCCCGGCGGCACCGAGGCCCCGCTGTGCTGCCTCTCTGGGCACAGCCGCTTCCCCCGGGGCTTTTGCAGGGCTCGCTGGCCCCAGCAGTGTCAGCGAACCCGTCCTGGCCATCCAGGTGCACCCACTGTTTTTGCACCGAAAGGGTTTTCCTAGCTGGGGGATGCAGGATTCAACACACCAAAACTCGGCACTACAGGGCCATCTCCATCACCCCAGCTCAGCCCTCGCCACACCGGCGACTCTGCCGCCGTCTCCCCGCAGCCGACCGCGGCCGGCCGAAAGGGTTTCCAGCACGATGCAGCCCGGCCTCGGGGCCGCCACCGCCGCACAGCCCAGCTGCAGGCAGCTGCCGGCCCGGGCTGCCTCGAGGCTACGTGCTCCGGCCCGCGCGTGCGGCGGCGATGGGGAGCGGGCGGCCGAGAGCCAGGCGGGAGCACGGCGCTGCCCTGGCGCCCGCCGGGACGAGCCTTGATTGCTCCGCGCGGGCAGCGCTTGGGCTGCTTTCTGCTGCCTCAGCAGAGAAACCCACCACCTGGACCAAAGTCTAAGGATTTAGCCCATAAATCTTAGGGCTTTGATGAATTCCTTTCCTTTTTTTTTTTCCCCTGTCACAGATGTTAACATTTTTCCAAGCAGTTATATGCTACCTTGGTGAAGTGCAAAGAAAATAGAAACCACATCTGAAATTATGCAAAGGATAAAGCAGAACAGCGTGGCTCGGTTTAGTGCAGCAATCAAGATTAGATAAGCGGCATATGCCCAGCACTGCCTCAGAAATTAGCACGAATGCAAAAGTCATTTTTAGCATGTGTTTGCGATATAAAGCCCTTTCATTCAGAGGGGAAATATGTTGTGCAGTAATATTGATGTTTCTTCCCTGATCTGTCAGCTGGAGACACACTGGAAGAGGCAGGGTAATACCATTTCACTGACAGTACAATCTTCTTCTTACTGGAAATAGGCTTATTGTGTCTTAGTCAAAACGGATACCATCCAGCACACCCCCATTTACTTCTCCCTGTTTCTGCCATCTGACATTTTTGTATAAACAGATAATGATTTAAGAAGAGTACGCAGCGGAAAGGAAACCATTTTGCCTGGCAGAGGATGCAAAGTTTTGAGGCCGCACAACTTTAGGTATGCAGATATAACATGACAATTATACTATACTTTTAAAACTTGCTTCCTTTTTTTTTTTCAAAACAAAACAAATCAGGAACACAGTTTCTTTCATTGTCCTTTATCATGATAATGGTCATGATGAAAAGACAAATTGGCCATGTTTAAGTTATTTTCTCCAGAAAGTAAGTTTTATTACAGTAATACTAAAATAAAAGATTGGGAGCTCAATAAATAACACATTTGTCTACAATCTGTTCATTGAAATGCGGCATTACAGACAGACCTAACAGTTTGGGGAAATCAGGAGCCCTTACTGAGGCCAGGGAATCCCAGTCTCCATGGCATTCAAATAGGCAGTTTTCATTGCCAATATTATATATGCACAAACTAAACACATCAGTAATGTCCTGAGAAGATTTTCGACATGACAAAACCGCCTCCCACTGCGGGAGTCTAGCAAAATGAGCTGTCTCTTTTAGGCACCCAAGTTAAAGCTAAACAGGAGCAAATACTCCCACAGACACTGCAATTTCTTGTGCAAACAGTGGCTGAACAACTGGATAATTTCTGCCATTATTTCTGCATCCTTTCTGGTTGTCATATGCAGCCTTAGAAGCTTTGCAAATTCAAACAACACGCACAGCTGAACGCACACATTGTATGCATCTATCCCCGTGCAGCAGCGACCTAACCCGCAGCCAGCCCCAGGGCACCGCTCTTACACTGCTCCCATCGCTAAATCGAAAATGCTTCTCAGCTTCACATCTGTATTATTCTTTATGCAAGAAACAAATTGCTCCCACGGCACAGAGGATTCCTCTCCGCGGTCATTAATCTCACATATGTGATGCTCACCTGACACGGTTTCCGACATATCGAAATCCCAGCCTTCCAGGCCCGGAGTACCTGACCTCTTCTGCCCTCTCACTAAAGGGAATCACAACTCATTTTTTAAAAGGCTGCATCCTCCCACAGAGTGAGGAAAAGCACGGTGCTGCCCTTGTGTGCAATATGTATCTTATAAAAGAAATTCTTTTGTCAAAGAAACCCACAAATTATAGCCTGAGGCATAAAAATGAGATCTAGATCCCAGCTCAGATTTAGATGTGAACATGCTGTGATCAAAGAGCTTGGAAGCAATGGCAGTTACACCCTACTGCAACGATCACTGCTCCTTCAAACATAAAGCAAGCGGGTTAGAATCTTTTCACTGGAAACATTTCCAAAGCACACATGGGAGTTTGATCAAATACAAACGTTTTTAGGAAAACAATATTTTTTAGTCATTTTTAAAGATATTAGAAAATGCCAGGCAAAATTTGGAATTGTAATTATATTCTCAAATCAAAACAAACATACCATTGCCATTTCATTACCTTTAGAAATTTCCCACGAACGATTTCAAGTGAAAATCTTTTAAGCAGAACATGTTCAGTTGAAACATTTTACAAAAAAATCATCAGCAGCTTCAGTAAAAGAAAAAAAGTCCAACTGGAGAAAGCAAAGCTTCAAAATTCTCGAAATTAGGTTTAGCTCTTCTCTGTAAAAATAAAGGTTATAAATAGATATCAACCCAGCCTGTAAAAGCATGGGCCCAAGATATTGCCACAAGTATGACCATAACTAGAGTCAGTGCTAAAGCTGACTAGTGAAATATTGGTGCACTAAAGTGTTACTCGCTCAACACTTGAGTTAAGCAAATGATTGCTGTCATAAACAATGCCTGTGTCCCACAAATTGGATGGATGGACATCAAAATCCCTTATTACTATAGTGCAAAATTACTATGATAAATTTAGAAAGTATTTTTCAAAATTTCAATGTTCTTATGGCATTAATCCCACTCTTTGCCTTTCCCATTATTACCATATTAAGTTAATAAGCCTATACCCAAAACAAGTGTCATAAGCAGAGTCAGCTGATAACTAACATAAATCATTTATTTCAATTCTGAGATTAATTAATATTTGGCTTAATTTTTCTAGTCGTACTTCTCTGGTTAGAAAATGCAGACAATTTCAATGGCCACTTCAGAATCCCTTTAAATATTGAACTCTGCAGATCATATTTTCCAAACCTGGCTGGTCTGTCTCTTTTAATTAATGACATGGCGCACTAAAATAGATCGCTGTGTATTTTGCAGAGTATTGCTTGAAGTTTGACTTGTATGACTGCCACTGGCTTTCACAGCTGTTGCCACGAAAACTTCGAATCATTATAAAAGGAAAAATAATGTCTGTGCAGTAGAATAAGGGCAGAAGTTGCAAATTACATACTAAGAAGTGAATATGCTTAAGTAAACGTGCCATCACTGCCATGTACCAAAGATTGCTACTCTAGTCGGAGCTTCATCCAAGAGCGTAAATGGCCGTTACACGTTCTTGGGCCATTTAATCCTCAGCCTTGAGCTCTGCTGCAGAATTAGCAACAGCTAATTTTGAATCTCTTTAACAGAACTGAGAGCGGTGAGTTGTTTTGCAAGAGAAGCCGAGTCCGATCAGCTGAGAATAGCTTTTGATCACAGTCCCTTCTATGGGCTTTCGCTGGCTAAAATCCACTGGCTCTTCTTCGCGTCTCCTGTGAGATGTCCAGTGGCCATAGAAGCTGTCAGCTTCTATAATAACTATACCTATATGCACATATATATATATATAAAAAATATATAAAAAAGTGAATTTTATTTTTATATATGTATACATATATATGCAAATTATACATATTTGACTCTTTTGCTCGTGGAGCTGTTCGTACATGAGTTTTGTTTAAATATGTCCAGCTGCAGCGCCTTGGCAAGGGGGCTGCTCCACAACACAAGCACTAACTCAGTTGTCACTCTGGATACGGAGCTTTTACACAGTGTGACATTTCCACTGATGGATGATGTACCCAAACATCGTGTCTATGTAATAAATGCATATAAGTGAGTAAGCACATTTCATTCCCAAACAAAAATCATGCCTAGGAGAATAAGAAATCAACAAGCACATTTAGTAAGTGAGAGGTCACTGGACGGAGCTTTTCGCATTAACCCCTTAACTGCTGCTAAGCCGGAAAGAGCAGCCACTGAGTCCATGTATGGAGAGCTAAAGGTCTCCATTGCCTTGTTCCTTCCCATCCATGCCAGCATGTAACACCAGCGTAAGCAGGGATTCCTGATATTATAAAATGTTTTATGTCTTAATGCGAACATGAATTGCCGAGATCACCAAAATTCTTCAGGTCTGAAAGATTTTGGCCTGTTGGTTATAGCCTTAGCTCCTCCCACTGAGCAGTGGTATACAGCAGAGGTGGAGCAGTGTTACACTTCTAGCAGTATCAGAATGGTTTTATTCAACTGGTGTCTACTAGTCTTATGGAAACGAGTTGGAAAGGACGCTGGTCTGTTGGGTGAAACCCTGCCCATCACACACGTTACATGATCAGTGCGGCTGGCCTGGCTGCTGCTGCTGCTTCCAAGTCCCTGAGGGCTTGTTCCACCAGCGCCGCGCATCTACCCTTGTGCAATCTGTTAGGCCGCCACTTGGACAATATTGCTAGATGTTAGAGAGTCCTGATGTCCTCTTTGGCTGGGTTATAAGGAAAAGCTTCACACATAGCCAATGCCTAAATCATTTTAGGTCCAAACACCCTCGGGGCCTTCATATGGTGAGTCCTCTCTGTTCCTGAAACAACCTGCTTTATTTGCTTCACAGCTCTGTCTTTCTCACAACATTTCTTCCTGCAGATCACATAGACAAGCCTGGCTTTCCACAGCTCTCTCAAATTCCCATCACTACAGGTCCTCTGCCCTTTTCCTTCCCTATTTTGCCTGCTGTTTCCATGGCTCCCTAGGGAGGGAGAAGCTCCCTCCCCTCTCTCCATCAGCGCCCAGTCTTCCTCGTCCTCGTCCTGCTGCGAGGCAGGAAGGGAGCGCAGACCGGCAGCGCAGAGGACGCGGGAGCAGCGCTCTCGGCGGCATGCTGAGCCCCAGAAAGCTCTCTCCAGCCATCAGGTGGTCCAGGATCCACAATCCAAAAAATTGGAAGGCAGAAACAAGCTCTCTCTGTTCTAGTCCAACACCGTTTGGTGTTTTCTCTTACAGGCTGTTCTCTCCACCTCACTGCACAGAGAAAACAGCCCAGAGTATCCTGTTCAGAGCCACTTCCCCACCCCGCGTCCCGCTGGATGCAGCTTCGGAAAGGCAGCAGAGTGGCGAGGCAGTCGGCGGGGACGGAGCGCTTTTGGGACTCCTTCCCAGCATGTGGAGCCTGCCTCGTGCAGCGAGCGAGGGCAGTTCCCGCAGCAAGTGGAAAATGGGCTTCACCTCCCTGTGGTCTCGCTGTGGTTTGCTTCCCTTGCGATATTATTTTTGAATAGCAGGCAGGAGCTCTGCGTTTCTTGTTCTGTTTAGTAAATCCAGTAACCAAACCTGGCCCACTTCTGGGTGGTCCTTGCAAAATACCAGAAAACCACGCCAAGGCCATGTGATATAATAATCACAAGGAACACACGGAGTGCTTTGACAGATACCTCAAAATCAGGTTTTCAAGAAACGGGATGTTTCAACCAGTATGTCCACTCCCTTTGGGTTTTTTTTCTTTTTTCCACCTATTCCTTTTTCTCATTCACTGCCTTTGTTGTCCATTCTGTCAAACCAGAATTACCAGCCTGGAAAATGAAGATCGCTGAAGCGTTGCTCCTTGGCTTGGTCTTAGGCTGGGAGATGGTACACTGCACCAAACGCTTTCCACGTTCAAGAATGTGGATTTGACTTGCTGGGCAGGCTGACTGGTTTCATGACCAAGAATAAGAAAGTGAGATGCAAAGAGCCAGCCATGGAAGCCCAAACGTAAGCATGGTTTCCTTTTATTTTCCTAAATACTCTGTGGGTAGAGCTAGTGCTCAAGGACTACTCTCGCCGCACGGGGCCGGCTCGGACGCTGCCAGGCGATGTGCCTGCCCACACAGCCCCAGCGCTGCCAGCAGACGCCGAGACAACAGCCGCTGCCGTGCGGCCCCGGCCGCCCGCGCTGGCCGCTGCCCGCCGTGCCTCGCCGTGCCTCGCCGTGCCTCGCACACCAGCTCGGGCCCTGCGCGCCGGCATGGCCAAGGCTCCCTGCGCCGGCTCCAGCAGCGCCCCTGCCCTCCCGCCCCCGGGACTGCTTCCGAAACGTCTCGGCGCTCAGGGCTGAGCTGTGTGCTGCGAGACAGGCTGAGGAAAGGGCTATAATCCAGTTCCCTGTGCTTCGGCACGGAGCAGGATTTGGAGCCAGAAGCAGAAGCTGCTCGCAGATTAGCTCGCACGTTAACTTGCTCCGCTGTCTCGCCCCTTGCAGAAGCAGGAGCGCAGCGGGTCGCCGGGCAGTTCATCTCCCTGCGCACTGGGATTACCCCGAGCGTGCTCAAGTCAAAGGGAAACCGAACTCGCATCGCTAGCTCAGGTCTTCCCAGCTGCCAGCCACTAACGATAAGCTATACTTAACTAACACGCTTCTATTCAAAACTTTTTACAGCTGTGTCGTGTGCACACACAGTCTGTTCTGCAGGGGAGAGGAACCCAGGTCTCACCAGAGAGACAGGACAGGCTGGCCGGAGACGCCGTGGTAGATTCCTGTTCTGATAACAATCAAATTAATATCCATTTGGAGCAGTAAAACTCTTGTTTCTTAAGGGCCTGATCCAAGTTACATTACTTCAAATGGGCTGTTTTCTCTCCTCGAGTTGCCTGTGGACCAGCACCTAATCGGGCATCTATGGCCTTATTTGTCACTGCCCTGATTTAATTAATTGCCATAGTAATAAAAATACTGGTTTAATTCATGCTTACATTAATATTAATCATTCTTGTCTCTTCTCATAAACACAGGCCCTAATTCAAGTATTACAGTTTTGTACAGCAGACATAGCCAAAAATGTGATAAAAGAGAAATTCATGATCAGAAGTTGGCCGATACAGAAGCAGAGCGCAGAAATGTGACCGAAGCAAAACAGCGTGATTGATTTTTCCCTCCCTTCACTCCCAGCTGCTGCAATTGGTGTGAGATCTGTCTGGAGACAACGGCATCCCATTAAGGGAGCAGTTGATGCTGGAAAGGAGCAGGGGACGGGGCAGGGTACACATTCCCCGCTTCCCACCTGGCAGGGATATACGTTTGATTATACAGTTATTGCACTCCCTGGATGCCCGCTCACTTCTGTGTGATGCCGTAACTCAGCTGCTCAGCTGCACCTACGGAGATGCTCAGGGTTAAGCAGGCACAGCCCAAAACCTTCGTCCTGGTGTAACCTGCACCTCCCCAGCTCTGCTTCCCCTTGCTGCGTTACCTTTGCCCAGAGCTGCCTCCCCTCCGCCAGGACGTACACAATGAAAGAAAGATCCCTCTCCTCGTATTTAGTTAGTGAGGGAAGTGGCTGAGGGACCAGACAGGGACTTGGGCCAGCTGAGCTCAGTCCCCAGCACTGCCACGTGCCCCTGTGCAACCTGAGTGTCCCACGCAGGCTTTGAACGTTTCCCGGGTCCAAAAGCAAGCATGATTTCAAGCAGCAAGCCCAGGGTGCCAAAAACACCCACCACCAAATGACCGAGCTCCTGAGCTGCCGGACGAGGCTACGAGTGACCCGGCACGCTGCTGTCCTTGGGTGCCTGTGTGCAGCGGGGTCACCACCCTCCCGGAGCACGGCGTGGCGCCGTCCCTCCTCCTCCTCAACAGCACAGCTCCGCGCAGTATTCCTGATTACAATGATTTAGTGTTTGTTCCCTCGTACAGTGCTGGACCGAGCCAGCCAGGGCACAGGGAAGCCCGGGACAAGCTGGGATGAAGGGGGCATCCCCACAAAGACAGAGGGAGGCTTGTATAACAGCAAAGGCAAAAGGTCGAATCCTTTATTAACAAAATCTGCGAGCAATTATAGCAGGCCTTGAATATGGGAGGTATGAGTGCAGCCATTAATATCTAGGGGAGTGGAGGAAGGAAGACAGAGAGATGAAAGCTGAACACCTTTTTGAACCTCAGCCAAAGCTTTATCAACCATATAACTAAGCGAACATATCCTGCTCAGCGAGACACGTATTCGCCCTGTTTCATTACATTCTGTTCCGTCCTCAGTCATGACGGATCCTGCTGAGACTCGTGTTTAACAGCTTCTTCCTGGAGTGGCTCAAGCAACAACAAGAAAAAAAATATTGTGAAAGTCACACCCCATTGAAATTGCATCCTAAAGGGACCTGGTGAGTGCAGTAATTACCAGACCGACTAGGAACACCAGGGCCACACTCAGCTCAGAGACTGCTGTACACGTTAGAATTAAAAAGGACTCTAAGTAGACACACACACAAAAAAAGGAAATTAGGGACCAGAGAGTAGGCACAAGAGCAATTCATCATTCCTGATAAGGAACCATTAGGCTGGATTTTGATGGGAGCAGAACCGGGGGACGCCTGCCTTTCTAAGCTTACAAATGCAGGGTAATCCCCAACTGCTTTCAGATAATGGAAAACTGCATTAACCTGCTAATGCTTCCCAGTGACTCCACCACATCCACCCCCTCACAAGCCTCTCTGCTACGTGTTGCACATTCTGGGTGTCCAAATTGATTTCCGTCCTCCGGGACCAATGCAGAATGACTTGGTACAAGAGATCAGAGTGCAGCCCCTTGCTATTTCAGTTCGAACACGATTCCTGGCTTGTTTTAGCCATTTGGATAGCCTTGACATGCTTTGACTTGCCTGCACCAAAAATGTAAACAGCAGCGCTAAGTGCAACAATTAACATTGTGTCTCCGCAGATGTTTGTTTCCCGCGAAGGCGCTCGGAATTCGAGTGGGGAGAAGCCGAGCAGGCAGCGACGCGAGGCTAATGCAGTCCGGGGCAAACTTCCCAACTGCACTTTTATAAACAGCTCAAGCTGCTCCCCTTTCTATCGGTGATGTCACCGCGAACCTTCGAGTGGGCTGCGGCGTTGCGATCCATCATCTGCCAGCCGCTCTTCTTTCCCCGCCGTGTAGCAGGAGGCACCTTGGTGAAACAGCACGTGAAGGCGGCGGGAGGCTTGAAGCGTTTCGGCTTCATGTGAATGGAGGCCAGTAAGTTCGAGATTCCCTGGATTTTTCATGCAAATTATCTCACCCGAGTCTGCAGATAATGCCATCTAACCGTTGTAGGTTATAATTTCCAAGCAGCAAGATAACCTTCATCATCAAGTAAAGGCAAAAATGCCATTAGCAGATAGAGAGGTGATTTAACTCAATCTAGCCATTTGCTCACCAGTCTGAATTTATGTCATCAGCTGTGATGAAATGAGTGTTTTCTTAGATAGATATGGACAGCTAACACAGCGCAGAACTCGGCAATCTTCAAAGGACTCGGAGTTTGCAGCCTCTTTAAATTCTCTGGCTAAAGTCAAACATTTGTCTTTCTTATCACTTTCACTCAAAGGATGTGTTTTTGCAATATTACATCAGGTTCATTTGCCAACAGAAGAGGAGAAAAGGTGAGGTCCAAGAGATGAGTATTGCCTTCACTTAGGCGACAGTAACCCATCAGCTGTGCTGGGGCCACTCTGAGGTTCCCAGGAGGGACTTGACAGCAGGACCATAACACCCTGCTAATACACTTCTTATATCACCATGGCAAGAGCTCTGTAAATCTGGCATCTTCCAGCTGAGACATTTCAAACAAGAGCTCAGAGTTGAAATAATCAAACAAGCAGCAAAGAGACGAACCAAACAATGAATAACAACAGGACACTTGCCTTGCTTCTCCTCGTCAAAAAATGTATTAAGCTTGAATAATACTAAGTGCAGTGTTATTCTGTGTCTACACCTATTTTGTCGGCACATTATACCTCCGCGCCAAGCAAGCTGCAGGAATAGGATAAATTTTTTAACAGGTCACCTGTATTTTCTCATTTTCTTCTGCACCTCGGATGCTCACGTATCCTCCTTTAAGCCCTTTTTGAGCCAGTCCTGCATGATTCCTTGCAGTGCTGCTCCCATCCCTCAACAGATCATGAAAATCAAAGAAAATTTCATTAGAAGAAGCAGATGCCTTGTGGACAGTCCTCTGTCCCTATAGCAGCATGGCAGATTCATTCCTTCTGAAGTCAAAAAGCTTTAAGTTTACTGAGGTCACACAGTCAGAAATTGGCCAACTGAACACTCACCGAAGAACCTCTGCATAAGCTGGATGTGATTTTACATGATAGAGAAGTACCTTCGGCACCAGGTAGAATACTTGGGCACCTCTCATTATTCAAATATAGTGAAATGGTGTCATTGCTGTATATTGCAATGATGATATATAGCAAATATTGCTAAAAGAGTTTTATTTTCCTGCAGCCTCCCATGGGGCTCACAGCAAAATCAAATGAAGTGAGCAATGAATGATCATGGGCACCGGACTCCTTCGGGCACAGGAAAGGCTGAAGGTGACAGACTGTTCTATGCAAGACATAACTACAAATCCTGAGCTGATTATTTGCCACTTTTCAACCAAGATAAACAAAACATGTCCGTACTCTGCTCATGCAATTTTTCACAATGCCATGAACTCAGCAGGTGACAGTCTGGGCAAGGGAACAGAGTCAGCTCAGTACACCATGCCGACTGGATTTTAACAGACAATTGTGGCAGATGTGGATATTTTTCAAAGCTAGCTGTGTACTGGAGCATTTGAAATGCTTCTTACCTGAGGCTACCTGCCGATAACTACTACTATTCTTTGCAGCTTGAAACACCTTCAAAATGAAGGCAAAGTTCCAGCTGAGCCTGATATTCAAACCCCGGTGGCAGCTCTCAGCTATGCTAAGAATTCAACCGACCTCGTTGTGCATCTTGTTGAACAAAGAGGACAGTTTCTTACATTTGGATCCAGATGAATTATTTTTCAGGTCTACAGTTCTATAGACAGTTGTGTGAAGCTTGTTGCTGTACCTGGCCAAAGACTGTCCTAAGTACAGACGATTCACCAGCTTAGCGTGGTTAGGTCATGCCAGTGTCTACACAGTGACATAAAAGACATCTGCATCACAGCTAGCCACCTTTGCCACAGCAGCTCATGTGACCTGAGACCTGACTTGAGACATGAGGGTCACCTCGGCAAGGCTGGCCAGGAGGTTTCAGCATGGAAGAAGCTGAAGCAAAGCACCTCTAGGGCTATCCTTTTAACCATTAGTAGCACTTATCAAGTGCATCACTTGAAACACAAATAAAGGTAGCTGTAATTCCTCTCTCTGCACTCCCTGTCTTCAAAGAGCTTCCAAGGGCAGCTTGAATTCTTCACCCTTTTGTTAGCATGCTCTGAGTGATATTAGAGGCCACTTTTGGCACCGGGTGTTATCATCACGTCCCCGTAATTGCAGCCCACAGCTAGCCACATGTTGGAAGCAGCAGTGGGAGGCTCCTGTAACACTATCTGACACTCACCGGGAGAGTTTGTGCAGCCCCAGTCACAGCTCCACTATGCAGTAGATATCAGCCCTACATACTAACTATAGACTTGCTGAAACATTATCATATATGAAGGACTAATTAGGTGTGCTGGGCCATTAGCCATCTCTGAACATTGACTGATGAAAAACATAATTAATGGCAGCTTTCATAAACAGACTCCAGAATGTAGAATTAAATTAAAAGGAAAACAGCTGTTGCTAATGGAAATAAGGACCATTTCTTGATTAAAATATCTGCCTGTCTTTCCGTGGGAGTTTTTCCAGAATGGTGGGATGGAAGAGTGTAACGAGATCTGGGAGCAGAGAATCTGCAAAGCTTCCTGCTGAAGAAGACATAACTTCTCTGTCTGATGAGTCACCATGTTTTCCTTTCAGAGATGGGGGTATGGGAGGGAGCTATACAATTGCCTTGTTCACCTCACTGCCAGTGCGAATGGCTTTATTAACCTTGGAGATTAACCCTGACATGAGAGAATCCAGTTCAGCCTTAACATTAGGTAACATTTCATACTGCTTGAATCCACTGATCTAGGAGAGTCTGGATTTCAAAGCCACTCGCTAGGGCCCTACTTACTAGCGCAGAGCTCTGGATCCAGCACAGAACACCTGCGCAAGCCTCGCCTGAGCACATATATTGACACCAAACTCCAGCGAGGGACCCACAGCTGAGTACATCTGTCAGAGGAGACTTCCACCCACCCGGGGAGGGCCACTGTGGACTCAGCTGAAGTTTGCTGACGTAAATGAAAGGGGCTGAGGGATGGAAAATGCAGGAATCAAAATTTTTCAGGTCCTAAGGCCTTTCCCTCACACTGTGATGACCCTGATCCTCTGGGACAAGTGGTGCCATACAAAAAGTTAATGTCTGGATTTTCAGAGGCGCTAAGCAACACAGCTTCCATCTCCCTCCTAGCATCTTCTAGGTGGTAGAAGTTGCAGTGGAAGTCTCCTTTCTGGGCCTCAAAAGTAATTTCCAGGTGTTTAGCTTCATTTAGCATAAAAACTTCCAATGTGCTTCCAAAGCCACTGGGACTGGTGTGTCAGCAGATGGGGCCTGCTCCCAGTTTCACCCTGTATGTTTTAGTGAGTTCTCTCCAAGGCTCATACAAGCTTTAGTCTGTCTGTGCACAAAGTCTTGAATCATGGGCCTGATTCTCTAGGAGCCCGACATGGTACAGAGTAATACTGTTACTTCACTGTGGGGCAGTTCTTGGTGGATTTGCACCACCAACCTGTACCAGGGAAGAGAGCCGCTGCTCTATTGCATTGACTTCATCAGTCTTGCTCTGCCGTGTTCAAAATGATAGATCTTTTCCATCACTCCGATGCCTGTGAGCTAAGCCCTGGAAATCCTATGCCCTATGTAGTCCGTTGACAAGGAAATACATGCTCCGTACCACCTGCGCCCCGAGGAATGACGGCATATGAAAGGCTGTGTTCAGGCTGCATTATCAGATTCAAAGTGGAGACTAAAGAGGGAGGAAAGTCTGAAAGATGAGCCAGCCAGGAATGCCGGTTGCTTTCACCTTTGATCCGCACGGTGCTTTGATGTGGTATTTCAACCCTTCAGACTTGGTAACATATCCTAGACTGCACCTCATTGCTCCACCGATGGATTTAAATGTGGAAGCAAGCCATGCACTTTGGCTGCCAGTCTGTGGCATAATTCAGCCCCAGTTCCCTTCTCATCTCTTTTTCTCTGCCTGCAGATCCTAATAGGAAATTCCCTCGAATAAATACAAAGGCACTTGATGGCATTTCTAACGGCATTTCAGGGAAGGGAAGCAGAAAACCACACAAGTAATTCATCTCCATATAATGGTTTTATCAGGCGCCCAGAACACAATTCCAAAGCCTGAGGAGGTCTGATTTTCCTTATGAGATGTAAATGCATGGGATTATGCGCAGATAGAGAGCAGGCATTTGGGAATGATCTGCGTGAAACACTTCCTTTTAGTGATGTGCACACTGTTGCTCCTTTGAGGGAAAACAGTATGTGCACTGAATGCTGCAGCACATTATTCTGGTGATCCGGAGGCCTTAATCTGCTGGTAAAGGCATGGATGCAAGATGCTGTTTGTATCACTGGCTCAGCCACACGTTTGCCCCATCACCTTTCCAAATCATTCAACCTCCCTGTGCCGTGGTTTTCCCACCTGTGAAATGGGAACAGAGTTCATCTCCTTGGGCTCCAGACTACAGCCATCACCTGGACAATAAGCTGGGCTGGAAATGCTGGCTCCCAGCTCCCTGGGGCTTGGCCCTCTCTGTAGTCAGTAGCAGCATTAGGTTTATTTTTCTCCCATAGGATTATCCCTGCTCCTTCTTTCACTCTCACAATAACACCAGTGTGAGCCTGAGCTGCTGAACCCAAGATGCTTGAATCACTTTCAAAGGAGACCAAAACCAGCACCACCTTCGCCCGACCAAAGGAGTTCTTTCTCCTCGCCTCCCTGTCCATGCATCCATCCTGGCCTGCACATGCCGAGGGCAGCGTGGAGGAGCACGCGTGCCCCAGCGCTCTCCAGCGATGTGCGTGCCAGAGCCCACGTGGGGCTGGCGGTACCGCCGGCACACGCAGACCGAAGTGCAGAAACGCAGGGCTCTCCCGTTCGCTCAGCCCCAGCCATTTACACCCGGCCTTTCTGTGGCAAAGTGGGAACCCAGCCCTTTTCTCCTGGGCCTGGGCTATACGGCAGAGGGGCCCCGCGGAGGGAGAAAGGAGCCGTGCTGGGCTCGGCTGCAGCGGCCCGAGGTGGCGGCACCTGCGCTGATCCCCGCAGCTCCGCTGGACGCTCCCGTCACAGCCTGGCAGCTATCGCAGGAATCACAGCTCGCAGCCCCTGCAGCTCACCGCTCATTGCAGTAAATTAAATCACCAGCGTAAGGTAATCCAGCAGCCTGGGAATTGCAGAGGCTGAGGAACTGGCAGATGTTTGTGCTGCTCTCCCCTTCCACTACGAAAGCAGAGGCTCCCACCTTCACCACCTGGGAAGACTTGGCAACGCTTGCCTGCCAGCGCCCTAAACGGCTCGGTCAGGGTCACACAGAAAATCTGTGTCCGAGCAGATCGTCGTGAGGGGGTTGAATTTGCATCTCCCGGGGCCCCAGCAGCGCTCCAGCCACAGGACAGGCCCTTTCCCGGAGGAACGGCCGCTGCAGGCCAGCCTCAGCCCTTCGCCGGCCACCGCTGCTGTCTGCTGGCCAGGCACCCGGCGAGTCACCTTGCAGGCGGCTGGCTCAGCGGATGTGAGGCGCGTTATTTTACCATTGTCTTTCTAAAGCCCTGTTGAAAAGTCATCACAAAGAATAGAAAGAAATCTGTTCATTTAAACAAGCACTCCTTAAAACGCAGGCGAAACAAGCCCCGGAAAGGGGGCAGAGCTGGAGCCATCCTTATCTGCTACTCATGTGCAGGCTTTAATTGCACATTATTCATTAATCCTTTGCTCTTCAGTGCAAACAGATCTGTTTCAAGACACTCCTGCTACATAAACAACTAGAAACCCTCCTAGATGAGTGTGTGTGTACACATGTACCCAAGGGGATGTCAGACACACAGCAGAGATTCCCATTTCCCCATTCAACTGCTATGCAAGAACAGAGAGAAATTAGTACTAATCGTGTTACTTCGTTGGGGCTCTTTCCAGCTTAGTTTTACAAAATCCACAGGGGAACCCAAACAACATTATCCGGTTCTTGGTGAAGTACAGAGACGCTCTCACAAGTGGCACTTGGGCGGAGGGTATCAGCGATGACTGCTTTCAGCTGCATTAGGCATCTGACGGAAGTGTAGGTCACGATACAGTCCCAGGCAGCAGGGAGGTCTCCCCTTTTAACCAGGCACGTGGCTGTGTGCGTTACTGCCCTGCCTGTTTGCATGCCGTTCTTCTACAGGCAGCATCCTTTCGGAGCGGGGGCCATGAAAACAAAAAGAAACTATCAACAGAGCTGCGAGGGAGGACGGATCCTCCTAGTCACGGGGTCTGAGCTCTTAGCATCAGATCTCTGTGCCACAGCTGCCATCTTGCTTAGAAAGAGAAAAGTGATCTGGAAACAGAAATGAGGGAGAGAAAGGCGGAGAAGCGGATGCAGGCAGGGAAGCACAGAAAGGTGTTTCCAGGTCTCTGTGGTGCTCAGACGGCGTGGCTGGTAGAGCCCAAAAAATTCAGCTCTCATTCTTGGATTCAACGAGGAACCAGACAAGCTGCCGGTGCTGCAGGGAGGAGGAAGGGGCGACCAGCCATCAGTGCAGCACAGAGACATTTTGAACCGGATCTGGAGCCAAACTAACTGTTGGCCAAAGTCGTCTCTGATATACCGCTGCCAAAAGTAGCTCAGCATGCTTCACCTCCCCTGAGCTTCTGCAGGGACAAACCTGACCTTGCTTTGCTTAGCCCAGATAATCCAGCCGTGATGGGACCCAACCTCAGCAAAGCAAAAGGCCCTGCGGGCACTTGCCAATCCAACAGGTCCGAGTTCATGAACTGCAGATGGCTCTGGCCCATGTATTTCATTTTCCCATTTCCCTCGACATCTCTGAGCAAAGCAAGTCAAGCATGCTTTACCACAGAGCCTGGGAGACCATGGACGGGAAGGGATCAAATTTTCCAGCTTGGCCTCAAGCGTGTCACCACATCAGCAGACAACTCCTACACCTAATGCCAGTGTATTGTGTGTCACCTCATATTTCACATGCTACAACCTAGTCCAGTGATACAAGTCCCTTCTCCGGCCAGCTGACTGGTATTTATGGAGATAGCAGTTACAAGGAAGCTGGGATTTAGGGCATGCAAGGGGTGGTGGTGGCACAGAGCCTTTGCTACCGGTGGGTGGGATTCCTCCACCTCTCCTGGAGTTCGTGCCAGGCCACTCAGCACATCTCCACCCACAAGCCGTCTGCAGCTGGTTTGGTTTGAAGCACCAGCAAAGGGGGAAAAGCGGGGGAGGCTCTATCAGCTCTTCCCAGGGAATGTGGTTCAGTTCCTCGCACCTCATCTTCGGTCAGGAAACCTAGATGGGGATAGGCAAAGCTGCTGAACGTATGCAGACAGAATACCTCGAGAAACCACACGGAGCCAAATTATGCCCCGTTAACTTCTCCCAGCCCAGCATCTTCCAACAATACACTGCAGGGAAAGCCGGTCAGCACTTGGGCTGCTACCTAGGACCCCTATTATTGAACATTTGTCAGTCTCTAATACACTCCCATTCACAAGAGTGAGGAAAGACAGAGCTGTTACTTGGGAAACTGAAGCACAGAGATGCATCAACCCACATTCAGGCACCCTAAATCCCATCAGTGCTCAGAACTTCATGTTGAGTGCTTCTGGTGGCCTCTTCTACTGATTTGAAGTGAGGCTCAGTGGAAGGAAGATAGGGTGGACATTCCCACGTGAGGAATAGGGGGAGAGCTATACAGACAGCGCCAGGTTAACCAGTCAGCCTGGACTGGTTGAGAAGAAAAGACCACCGAGCCTCCTAGCCCAGTCGATATGCTGCAGCTCTGAAGAGGGAGACCACTGCTGTCCTCCTTCACGGTGCATGGGATGATCCCTTCCCCACAGAGGGGGAGTTCGTGGCACAGATGATGTGAAGGAGATATTCCCTGCCACTGCAGACCAGCTGGAGCCCCCGGCCAACAGCTGAAGGGTCCTGGCCTAAAGCCAGCTGCTGGGAATCGCTGTGCAGAAAGACATCAGCGGGAGGTAAACTAGTTGAATCTGGGCTGCATGAGCCACCCAAGGGCAGACATCCACGTCTTCAGAGGGATCGGACGAGGACAGCTTGGAGAAAAACTATTGTCAAAACATCAGCAAGCTCCCTTGCCTCAGTTTCCCCATGTGTAAACTGGGGACAATAAGACATGCTTCCCAGAGAAGCCTTGCATCATGTAATGGAAGCTCACAAATGGTGGGGTACAAGTGTTATAGAGACACTGGAATTCTCCTTCCTGAGCAAGAGGAAGAAAGGAGAAACAAGTGAGAGAGCAGTTCCTTGGAGCTGCTGTTCTGCTGCTCCTTGCAACCCCTTTGTTTTGTTTTCAGAAGTGTGGTTTGCTCCTTTTTTACTGTGATGCTATTTAAGGCAGAAAGGGGATTTCATCATCTCCCCTCAGCCATTCTCAGCTGCACTTCTGCCCGCCTCCTTGCTCCACTTGGTCTAATAAACATTTTTTTTTGCCTGGTCTAGTTTCCTTCCTTGCACTCTTACATCATCTCTGTACTTATCTCAGATTCTAGCATTTCCCATTTCTAAGCACCTCTGAGAATAGCAATAAACACCATGTAAGGCAGTATCTTGGCATAATATGTCAACTGCAGGCAGCAATGCTAAGTGACAGAAAACCGGTTTGGAAATCTAAGATTCCTTTGTTCGAGGATACCCATTTTCTAGCCACTTGGCACCCATTCATTAAGAAAATCAATATTTAGAGTTCCTGATTCTACAAGAAGATCTAGGCCAAAAAAGGGAAGATTTGTTAAGTAGGAAACTGCTCTTCCGTGCCCTCTGCCACTCCCAAAAGGCACTGCAATTAGCAGGGTCATTCCTTCTTTCCCTCTCGTTCCAGCACGATTTATGGCTAAATGCTCTTCAGTATAAAGCAGAGTCAGACTACTTCTCTGCAAGATAATACTCATTAGGCAGACCTTCTGACCACAAAAAAAAAGTTCATTACTTCACTGGTTATTTTTATATTTTAATGTGCAAATACTATTCACATTCATGTCTTCATTAGCCTGACTTGTTTCCTATGGTTATGAAAGAGATCCTTCTCTGATAACAGTTGTTATTGCTGGGATGAATGTCTGGTCATGGTCTACTGTAATACGTCCTTCTGAATTGCCTTTTCTAATATTATTAGTTGAAAAAAACTTCTAATTTAAAGAGGCAAAATCTTCCTGAAGCAGAACATTGGCACTAATTAAGATGACAAGAACACAGGTCTGAGCTGCTGGGGATACTGGAGTCCAGGTTTCTTTTTCTAACTAACACAAGCACAGGCATCTCATTCTGGAACAGTCTTCCTTCTCTTTCTGCTGAAATTCTGCTGCTCTTGGGCAAACCATTGACCTTAGTCTCCTCATCAGTGATTCCCTCAGGAACAACGCTGACCAGCACTCAGCAGCCCCAGGTTCAAGTCCTGGGTTTACTATAAATACCCTGCGTGACCTTGGGCAAGTCAGTATTGTTCTGTGACTTAGTTTTTCCATCTGTAAAATGGCAGTAATGATGAATCCGGTGCTCTGTTGCCAGCTCTTACATTAGGCATGCAAAGTGCTCACTCAATCTCTTTGTGGCTTGGTTCCTTGCCTCTAAAATAAGAATAATAATATGACCCTTGTCTACTCATTCTGATTATAGTATCTTCATGTATGGGTTGCTTGGAGTATTTTGGGGCTCTGTCACAATGATGCAGATAATAAATTTGCCTCTTTTCTTAGTCCTTACATCTTGTACCAGCTAAATTGTAGGGTGACATCCTTTAAATGCTGGGCAATAACAAACAGTCAAGAGACAAAAACACCGTAAGTGCACACAGCTATTTCTGCAGATTAACATCTAACCGCTGCTGTTCATCCAGCCCCAAAATTTTGACATTTCATACATCAATTTAAACACAGAGCATCTTCACATGACTACCGGAGAGGTGATTAGGATAAGCAAATCTGTAAATGCCTACACTGAGCAATCTTTTGTCATCCTTGCTATAAGGGTGACCTGACACCGTGGTTTGATATGACACAAAAGATTTAATACAGTGCCCAACTGAGGGAAGGAATTTTGGACAGTATTAAATGATGAAGTTGTTCCATTGTACAAGTACCATTGGCATTATTAGACTGTCACAAGACTGGGACAGGAGCTCATAGCCTGTAATTCTCACATCTGCCTTTGAACAAGGTTGCCTGTCTACTTATATATATGAAGTAGCTCAGTGCTGGCTGTAAATACCAATTTTTGCAGGTAAACGTTGACTGAAAAATTCCTCACGCACTTCCAAGCAGACACAGAATTCGTCACTGCCTGCCCAGCCTTAAGGCTTGATCCCACCTGGGCTTGATCACGGTTCAGCGGCAGGGGAAGTAGCACTAATACATTTTTAGGATCCATTTTACTGTTTTTCTAGGTGCAGAAGAGCCGCTGAACCCAAGGGAATATTTGAATGTAGAGCAAGACAGGACAGAGCCCACTTAGAGACATGAATTTCTTTCTTTTTTATAATTTATATGTCCATTACTCAGGGTCTCTGCACGGTCATCTTATCATTCTTTCACAGATGTTCTTCCCTTATTCATTAGATTCTACAATCTGCTGTTAAAATTCCAGTAAAGTTAGATCAATATGAAAAGACAGTTTGTTCAGTCGCAGATTTCCAGGAACAGTGCGTTATGTGAACACAGTCTGAACCTGGTGAAAATAGCAGCTCTCCTCTGTTTATATAATTTCCAGCGGGTGCATTTAGATCATAGCTCAGCAAAATAAAGAAATTATGGGCAACTATGTGTAATACTCTTCTAAGAAAGTTGAAATACCCAGAGCTATTAAGATCTCGAGGGACCGAACTTTAAAAATTGCGCAAGTTAGGCTTAGTCTCATCTCACTGCCTTGTAGCACCACCTACAGAGAGAGTGGCAAAATCACATCCATTGCCAAGACCCGGGAAACGCCCCGTTCACGAGCCAAACAAATCTTTCAGTGATTCAAACACTCTAGAAACTGCTAGTCTGACAGCCCTGAAGCCTGGAAATCCTCTACTACAGAAAAAGTGCAAGAACAGGGTCTGTTTCACCAAAAGCTCTTCAATTCACATGCAGAAGGTGCCTCTCCAGCAATGACAGAGTCGATCCGGTTCCTTCTGCCAATTTCTTCTTTAACGTTCTCGCAGAAGAACTCTTCTGGCAGCCAAGTGTCCCAGCTGCAAAAGGATGGTAGGATTTGCCATGGCAAAATGCACTTAGTGGTCCATTAAGCCCTGAATCATACCTTCGGCACAAGCCAATTTTTCAGGCTTCAAAAGATTGCAGTATTTCGCCTCCTCCCTGTATCTACCCAATTACACAAGATAGCAATGGCGTGGGGATTGACCTTCATCTGATCACTGAAGCATGAGGCCTGTTTGCCCTTGATTTAGCCTCGACAGCTAAATAGCAATGAGGCAGAGAGCCTTCCACTAGGACCTGGACCCAAGAGCACAGTTGAAAAGCTGGCTTTTGAAATGTGGCTCTAATTATCTTGCCATTTAAAAAAATGCTTAGTTATTTGCCTCAAAATAGAACGTTCCTCTGAAATACAGAGTATTTTTGTCTTTCTTCATAAACCCGAGCCAAATGCCACTGTAGTAACTGTAAAGTTCCCACCACTTTGGACAAGGCCTGGCTGTGGGAGACAGTGGGTGTAGGAATGTGCGAGCGCGTACAGCATTGCTATCGTATTGCTCATTAAGAACAGCAGCAAGGAACAGACATTAAAAAGCAGATAAGAAGGCAAAGGGAGACATAGCACTCCAAACAGCAGCAAAACATATGGCAGTGAGCTCTAGTACCAAGTAGTAACAGAGCTCAACATTTTTGCAGTTTATGCTTAGAAAGATATTTAGGGATATGTGCTGTCATAGGAGGCAAAAATACGATTCCTTTTATGAACCAATGGAATGCTATCTTAAAATGCATTTGTTTGGCCTTGCTACGCCTGTAGGAAAGATATACCAGAACCGCATTCCTTTGATGGCTGAACATTTTCTTCTAATTTCCAGTCTGCACTTATTCATTACCAGATCTACTAGCTTTTCTCTGTTTAGAAAACTAGCTACTTGACAAAGTCATCAGGTTAGTCTAGCACTATCAGGTAATATGCATGTTGTATTTTGGCTCATTTCTATTTGCCAGTATGTCTTCTACTATTCCTTCCTGCTAACTTTACCCAAGAGTCTTGTACAGTAGTGGGATCAGTCTTATTTGAGTCACTTTTAATTTTCAGAACAATTTTTCTGCTCTGAAATTGTGTTGTGTTGTTCCTGCATTGATGTTGTTATTTAAACCTACACAGCCAAACACATACTTCACAGGCCTGTCCCATTTTGATCTTTTTGTTTTGTTCCACTTGGACAAGACAGTTTCTATCTCCATGCATTCATTTCCTCTATGTACATGTCCACTATATACCATATTTTCATTTATGTCCTTCCTCTCCCCCTCTCATCACCCCTACTTCTTCTCTTCTTCATCTCCTGGCACGTATGCCTGAAGAACATTTTGCTATTTGTTTTAGTTTCCTTTGCAAGGTCTAGTTCAGCTTTGCTTCTGGCAAATTTCCCTTTATGCCTACACTTCCTAACTTCTAAGATGTAGTTTTCTTTGATTAATCCTTTTTTTCCATTCTTCCTAGTTCCTTTGCTTATTCCTAAAACCCACTTTGAAGTGGTTATTCACTGAGTTAGGTCTGGACCTCTTCCTTACAGAGTTTTATTCCTCTGTATATGAGATCCAGATACTTTTCATACCCTTTGCTTAAATTCCAAGCCTGCCGAACATGCAAGCCCTTGAAGCTGTTAAAGACCCGGAATGGTCAGATGCAAAGTGCCAGTGTGTACCAGCTTTGGGCACAGGAGGGGATAAGGATTCTCCTGGGGTTCACGTTCACTGTCCCACCAAATGAGCGATTGCAACCTGTTTTCTCTGCGCACGCATCCAGAACCGAAAGAGCGCTCAGAGACTGCTGCCCGCATGAGAAATTCCACTCGACTTACAGCCGCATACGCTGTGCCAAGGGAAAGCTGGAAGATCATTAGCTACAACTGTTCTCATAGAATAAAAAATTGTTACAGTAGATTAAAAATTAGCATGAAGAAACGAAGTTTATACATATATTTTTAAAGCCACTGTAAGGCAGCCAAAATGAAAACAGATTTCACCAGACCACGAAAAATGAAGTGCGTGCATTAGTCCTTGTAAGACTGGGGCTTATTTCCTTGTTAAATTCCAAGTTTCTAGTCTTTCCCGCTGAGGCAGAAGGGCTGTTCAAGAAAACTCCTACAATGTCTTATAACAGCAAAGGAATACTTCTTTCTGTTTCTCACTGCACAAGTTTGCCCAAGTGGTTAGATAATATGGAGCAACATTTCCAGAAAATGTGGTTGCGATTACAGTAACTGTTCCTACCATATGTGTAAATAGGAATTTTCTTTTTTCTTTGAGAATTTAAGCTCGTGATTCCCCTGCTGACAAGGGTACAGCAGCTGCCCTGGCACAGCCGTTGCTGCTGTTGGCACAAAGGACGTTTTGGACACTTGGAGGACAAGACGCAAGGTGTGGATCATACTCCCGGGTAGCCGGCAGACAGCAGCAGCCTCCGCCCGCTCCCTATCACATCAGCTTCCAGACAGTCCAGTACAACAGCTTTAAACAACATAAAACCGGAAAAAAATCATTTCAGTCACCATTTCAGGTTTTATTAAATAGCCTCTTGCAAACGGTCAACGTTTGTCATTTTCCATGGCTTTTTCATGGAATTTCAAGATTTTTGAATGGTCAGAGTTGACGGAAGAGCTGTGCGAGTATCCTTGGAAAGCAGTCAGCTCCTCGGAAGCAGGGCAGCCTGGCGGGGTGGAAGGCTGAGAGGGAAGACGGAGGGGAAGACGGGGCAGTCAAATCCCAATGGACATACTGCAGCGCTTCGCCCAGGGGCAAAGCCGAGCCTTTTGAGCAGGCCCTCAAATACCTCCCGGCTGTGAGAAAGCGCAGGCATAAGGAGTTAAACCATCCCGCAAACGTTATGGGAGCGTCACGGCTCCTTTGCACCGGGGCTTTTTCCAAGCCTCCCGCCGGGGTACGCGGGGCTTCGGTGGGGCGCCGTCGCAGCCGCCCTGAGGGGCAGGAGCCATTTTTTGTAGGCCCAGGCTTGGTTTTTACCAAGGGCGGCCGCCGCAGGGCACCGATGTCCCCCGCGGAGGCCAGGCGAGGCAGGGAGCCGCTGCAGGACGGCGCCGGGGCGGCCTCCCCGCCGCCGGGGCGGGATGCGGGCTGCTCCCGGCGCTGCCGGGCCGGCGGGGAGGCGGAACGGTGGCGTCGCGGGCGGCGGGCCCGGGCGGAAGGCGCGGCGGAAGGCGCCGAGCGGTGCACAACGCGGAAGCGAGCCGCGCCGCCGCCAGATCCGGCGGGGCGATGGCTGGAGCCGGCGGGCGGCGGGGGCCGGTGCGGGGGGCCGCGGCCCTGTGAGCGGCGAGCGGGCGTCGCCGCCCCTGCCCCTGCCCGGCTCGGGGGCCGGCGGCGGCGGGCGGCCATGGCCACCCGGCGTCTAACGGACGCGTTCTTGTTGTTGCGGAACAACGCGGTGCAGAGCCGGCAGCTGCTGGCCGAGCAAGTGAGTAGTTACGGCTCCTCCAGCCCTGTGGGTTCACGTAGCATGGCTGCTGCGGTGAGTCTCCTCCCTTCATCCTACTGTAGCTCCGCTCGGGGCCGCCGCCGCCCCGCTCCCCCTGCTGCCCCCGAGCTCCCCCCGCCTCTCCCCCTTCCCGCCCCCCGCCCCGGCGGTACCTTCTTTTCCTGCTGCTTCCCCTAAAATGGATAGACGAGATCTGCCTTCACGCTGAGCTCCCTTCCCTTCGGGAACAGCGCAGTTCGCCATCCCGTAGCTCCCTTCTGGCGCTGGGCACTGGGTTGTTGTCCAGTGCTGATTAATCTCTCCCCCAAATGAAAGAAAAAAACCAAGTTTTTTCGCAGAGCAGAACTCTTCTATTCACCGCGGTGTGGGCACTGTTAAATGCAGTAGAGTGGACTAATCCTGGTGCTTGAATTTCTCCTTAGTTTGTTCTGGTTCCCATCCCCCCCCCCCCCCCAATACCAGTGGTATTGAAAGTCGTCTGTGAGAGGGAAACTCAGCAGCTTCTAATATGGTTCTTCGTTACAGAAACTTCAAAAAGTGGTTTGTTCAGTGGCAGTTGGCTTTATGTGGCTTTTTCTAAATTTTGAGCTGGTGTAATTTCTGAGCTGTGATGGAAAACTTAAGAATTGAAGCTTGCTTTGATACCATTTTCAGAATCATTCTGCCGAAAATATGTGCAAGGCGGCAATTCAAAGGGTGTTAATGGTTTGATTTCAGTAATGAAACATTCCCCATGGCAGCCAAGCTCAGCTGATTTTTGTAGTTGGTAACTGAAGCAAACCACATCAGTCCAGAGCTACCAGTCCTTTTCCACTTTCTGTTCAGACTTCTCATTTATTTGCAACAACCTCCAGTAAATGTCTTCTGGCCCACTCATTTTTCTCAATCGCTTTGCATTAATGAATTTTTTTGTTAGGAAAAGCAGTGCTTTGTGCTGCAAATTTTATTTCAACTGATGAGTTGCTATGGAACAATCTTTGTTAATTGTTAATTTTATTAAACCTGTCTGTGTAATAGCTATATATTGAATTGCATTGGCAGAACAGGAGAGGTCACAACAAGTAATGTGTATTATATATGTTTTATTGTACCACTTTCTTCTTAACATATTTTTTGCCAAGAACAGTATCATTTCTTAAATCCTTGGTATTCATAATTTTTTTAATATCAGTTTGAAAATTAGTAGTAGTTAAAATGCAGAGTTCAGACTACTGACCAGTGAAACTACCCTTCCTTTCAACAAGGAGTGCAATAACACTTAGTACTTGCATAAAATGTTTGTTTACAGTAGTTTTCAACATTAATTGAAGCTATTTTCTAGGATGCTGGTTCAAATGCAACCAACGCTGACAGAGGTTGGAAATTGTTACCCTCTTGTGCTGTGTATGAAGTTAGTTAATGGCTGAGCTTTGCTGTTGGTGGACAGTTTTCAGTTCCATAGCTGCTGCTTGCTACAAACATACTGTTTTAGCGATAAGTGTGAAGATGGCATAGTGGGAGCAGTGCACTTCTCATGTTTCTAAGGTGCCTGTTACTGTAACAGTTGCAGCTAATTTATTTTCTTTTGGGTAGTATCCTCAGACCTAGGCTGCTGCATACTAGCAGGGCAGTGCTGTAAACTGTAGTCCTTAGTACTTTGGCTTATCTTAGTTCACTCTCTAGGCTTCTGCTGGAGAATTCCCTTATTATGAGAGTTATAGGTCAAAAATTGCATTCTGCCCTAGAATATGTGTTCTCATGCTGATCGTTAACCACTCCTTAAATGCAGGTAATTGAAGTAGCACTCTGAACAGTATAGTTTTATTTCAAAAGCTTGGTATAGAATAAAAGAGATCATTAAGTGAAGCCTGCTGCTTTGTCAAACCACAAGTATTTTGTCGTCATTTTAGATCTGACATGTTTGCTTCATTAATCTTTCAGTGAAACCTCCTATTTCTTATCACTCCTTGTACTGTAGAGGGTATGAAAAGCAAAGTTGCGGATACATTGGGGATGCTAGCCTTTTGTGTTTTTGAGATGTGTGTAAAATTAACGTTCCTTGAAACTAAAACATAATTGAAGTTTATACATAAGTGAGCGTATAGTATGTTTGCTTTTGCTTTTTGTCTTTTATTGCCTTGTTTTATCCTATGATAACTGCAGTGCTTACCAAAAATGTTTTACCCAAGTTTGTATATGGATCCTCCAATCATAATCAAAGGCTTCTAAGTCTGCATTAGATGTTGAATACTGTAATCAAATTACCCTTGCTCTTACGCTTCAATATATTCTAATATTGCATTGCACTTTTTCACCTGAAATTTTAGTAACTAGAAACTTTATTGTGCAGTTACTTTAAAAAAAAACCTCTTAACTTGATCTCTTATGTTTTTTCTGTTTACCAAGCAACTGAAATATTAAAAAAAGGTTGTGCATCAAACAAAATGCTGTCTTAAATGCATCATGATATTGTACTTTTTATTGGCTGGTCTTGTTTCAAAAGCCAGTTTGTTTTGTTCTTGGTAAACTGTCATGTTTAAAAACAAAATTCTAGTATTTTCTCAACTGACCATACCCTGTCTCTGTCCTATGTTTCTCTTTTTCCCTTTTATCTTTTGCTGTCTCTAACTGGATGGGGCTGATGGGATCCACAAATCACTTCAGGAGCTGGATGAGGTATTGTTTTTTCACATTTATTCTGTCATGGTGCATGAAACATGCATCATTGAGTTAAAATGCTCCTTTTTATTCTGCTAATTTGTGAAATTTCATTATATAAAATGAGGTGTCTCCTTTTGCAGTAAAAGGACAAGGCTGCATAGGGAAGACAAGCATTTTGTGAAATAATGTCACAGTGTTACCATATATGTGTATATAAAACTAGCTGTGTTTATTGTACACACAAGGGATATAGTAACTTTGAACAATGAAGCTCTTAACTATTTTTTGTGCTATGCCACATCTGACTGTACAGACTTTACTGATCAGGAAATACAGAGGTCCGAGGGAAATACAGGCTTTCAGGGAAGAATTGCCAAGGGAGGAAGAGGGATTGGTTTTAGGAAGGTGTGGGGGAGGGAACCACAAAGGTTTCCAGACCCAATATGGGAAAATTTAAAAATCTGTGAGGAAAATAGGAAGTGAGTTTGTTTTTGTTTTTTTTTAATGAAATATTGTCCCTGAGAATGAACAGTGCAATAACTAGGTATGTTTAAAATGGTATCATAGAAAGCAGTGGTATCATCAATCTAGAGTAAATATTTTAAATGAAGATTTTTTGTCTCTGAAGTTGCACAGCCTTGTTCAACTGGCAGCCAGAGGAAAAGATCTGTACTGTCTTCTGGTTCCATCCATTCCCCTGCCTTCCCCTCAGAGGAGAAAGATGACGGGGAAGCATACATAGCCCAGTGCTAAATGTTGCTTCCTGGCCCTGCACGCAGCCAGTTATGTGTGTGTCATGCTCAATTTTAAGTCAAAGAATCATAGACATGCTGGTTGGAAGGGACCTCTGGAGATCTGGTTCAACCTCCTGCTCTAAACAGGGCTGTCCCCAGCCTATATCATGTCATCCATGACTTCGTCCAGCCAAGTTCTGAAAAATGTCCAAGAGTGGAGATATTGCATCTTCTCTGGACAACTTGGTCTTACACTGCACCGCTTTAGAAATGGATTTCTTTGTACCACCTGCTCTATAGCACTCTCTCTATTTATTTATGTTTCTAAACCCTATAGAGAAAAATCTTTTGCTATGTTTAAAGATCTGTAGTATTGATGCTGTCCTTAATGAAAGAATCCTCATTGAGGGTGAACAGCACATTTTACTAGTAATGATATCAAAGCAGATAAATGTCTCTACCAGTACATCCAAAATCAGACCAAGGCTTTTAGTTTCTGCCAAAGTAATCAAAAAAGGCATTATGTTCGCTTTCCTTCTTCTTTGTCATATTTAAGCTTTTGTACCTTGAAGTGAAGTTATTAAACCTGCACTTAGAAATCCGTTTCTAAGTATGATTAGAAAAATAAGATTCTGACACATTTATCACCAGCATTTTGTGACTTTGAAAAAAGTACTTATGAGTTGTGTTTTGCTCAAAATCTTTTAGTTTTTCAACCCTGCCTATCAGGATTCTATTTCCAGAAATACACTGTCTCCAAAAACTGTATCATACCCTTCAGTAACTGCTACAGTGCTGCTGTAGATCAGTGTGCCTCAGTCTTCAATAATATAAAACCCTGATTTGTCACACCTCACTTATTCAAATTATGTGACTACTATTAATTGTGATAAAGGGTTTCTTTCTGTATTATTACAGGTCTACAAAGCAAGATGCAATAATGTGTCATCTCCTCTAAGGAGGACTAATGCAGTATGCTATTTCTGAAATGATTTGTGTATTAAGTTCCTATAAATCCATGTCGGGTGCATTGCTGCTAAGAATGCATGCCTTTTATTTTCTTTCCAGGTTGCTGATGTTATCTACTTGTGTTATCACTGTTCCCAGAGGCCTTACTTAGGATCAGGGCCTTGTATTATGCATTGCACAGAGAGATGTGTGCAGAATTCAAGTCACTGATACATTCGTGATCTCCATTCTGGTCCGTTATTCCTGAAGTCAGTGGGGCTTTGCTTAAGTACAGGAGTGTGATGCTGCAGAGCTCTACACAATTTGAGCAGAGAAAAGTGATATTTAATAAAGCAGAAAAGGCTACTGGGGAGGAGAAGAGATGAAGATAGATACGCACTTTCATAAGCTACTGGTTGCATAGAGAAAATCACATTTGGTAGTTTTGATAATAATTTAAATAAGCTTATAAAATGTAATGATCCAGAATGCATAAAATACTTCTTGGTCCTCAGTTAAGTGCCTCAGCTTACTTGTATATCATTTTGATCTTTCCATTTTAGCCCCTTTCTATTCCTGGATGTTTTCTTTGGTTTTGTTATTAAACCAGAAGTGATTCCCCAGTGGATGCAAATGATGAGGTTCCCCTACAAAATAGGGCTTTTTCTGCTCAGAACATCTGTTCAGATACAAACAAATGCTCCAATGTCGTGGGCTTCAGAGGCTCAGAAGCTGTCAATTAGGAGTCTTTCAGAACTTCTGCAGAGGCAAAGTCTAATGCTTGAAGCTGTTTTTCCACTTGGAAAACATGTAATGAAAGTGGGGAGGGTAAGGGACCTACTGCAGTTCTGCAGGTAAGACGGCTGCCCCATCTTTCACCCACCCCGCAACTCCAGCCCTACTCTGGATCTGGGAAAAGCAGTGTATAAGGCTGGCTGGCACATTGTCTTGTTTTACTTTCTCTGACAATGTGTGAAAGTTTCTGGAGAATTATTCTACCTATTTTCATGCAAGAGTTTATTTGCTTCAGGCCGTACAGCTGAAGCAGCAAGCTCATATCATTGTGACAGAGAAGTGTGGATCATTCATTGGCTCAGTAATTTTTGTTTAGCACCTTCTAATTTCCATTAAATAAATATAAATTTTAGTTGCATGTCAGTTTGCAAGAATGCTTGTCATGCAGCATATAGGTGAGCATCTGACTATATACGGTATTGTTTGATGAGAATATATATATATATATATCATTTTCATTTCATAAGGAAATAGTAAACATCTTGGTTTATTTGGAGTTTTCCCCAAATGAGTGAGTTAAACTTGTTTGTTAAACTAATATAAGCCATGTTACACTATAGATTAAGGATCCACTGGCCATGAATCATTTCCTAAAATTAAACGCACCTCTTACTCTGGTGTAAGAATTACTTGAATTCTCACTGCAATGCCACATGTACCCCTTGAAAATCTTTTAAGAATCTACTCTAAGAGTAGGTTCCGTCTTTCAGATCCTGTAGGAAGGGGGAGAACATGGATCATTAGTATATGGGGGACTAACCAGAAAATGCGGAGCATGGTTTTAACTGCTTCAAGTGCAAACGCATTTTTTAGGTTATTTTTATGGAAAGGGAAGGCATATGTGCGCTGTTTCCTAATGCTTAAGGATATACATCTAACTTGAGTCAAGTTAATTTTTTGGTTTTAAGGATATTTTTCTTATCTTCTGCAGCTTGCTGATGATCGTATGGCACTGGTATCAGGAATAAGTTTAGATCCTGAAGCAGCAATTGGTGTAACAAAACGCTTACCTCCCAAATGGGTTGATGGAGCAGATGAAGTAAGTTGTATGTTAAATGCAACACTGAGTGTGATTTCACAAAAGAATTTATTGGGAATTTATCTGTGACAACATTGCTTCTGAAGTTTTATGACAGAAGTAGTATTAGAAAAAAGATTAAAGCAAGCTTTTTTCTACATTCTAATCCTGCTGGATCACCTGCTACCCTTGTTAAGGGAAGATTTGGGGCAAGCTGTATTTTATCATCTTGAAAGCTATATCACAAGTGAAATAAAGGGAAATTATCTAGGGCCAGAAATTCTAGAAGGCTGGATTTCCACAATCAGTGGGAGTCCAGAATTAACATTTCATTTGGACTGTTAGAATAGGACACATTGTAGCTGAGCACTGAAAGACCTGAGACTGCAGGAAGGTCCTAAAGCTCTTAGCAAAGCAGAGTCGTTAGCTTAGAGAGGAGGATATAAAGTCCAAAAGTTCAAGGCTTAGAAGGGAGGTTATAAAAAAAATTTAGCACTTCCACTTAGCTGTTTGTTGAAGCCTTTTGAGGGATTCAACTGCATAGACCTCAAATCCTTACAGATTTATTTCTAGTGAGCAGTTTGAAAGCATGTCCTTTAACTTACACTGTTGAACTCTGTAGCATGTTTGACAAAGATGGTGTGAGCTGAATTTTCATTTATATTTTTGGAACCTGGCTAGACCTTTCTTAGTATGACATTAATCATATAATAATAAAAATATTATTCTATATTTAAAGATGTATATTTGGAAACAGCACAGTCTTACATAAGATCAATTAGAGGAGAGTTTATACTCGGTTTAAAAAGTAGCAAACTAACAAAGCCTATGAAAGTTTTCAGTCACTAAGAGGCTGGCTTTTTATGTATGTGTTTTAATGATCTTTAGCCTGCTCTTTTATGTTACAGAGATTTCTTTTAATGTTTTTGCATTATTTGTCTACCATTTGTCAGAACCTTTTCCTCTGAAACATTAGTCACTTCCCTTTCTCCATTGTTGGTTTTTTTGTGTTTTAGATTCAGTATGATATCACCAGGGTTAAACAGAAGATGAAAGAATTAGCTAGTCTTCATGATAAACATCTAAACAGACCAACATTGGATGACAGCAGTGAAGAAGAACATGCAATAGAAATAACCACCCAAGAGATCACACAGGTGCAGATCGCTTTCAATTCTAAAGCTACAGTATGGCATATCTATAATGCATATCCTGATGTGAGGCACTGGTTTCTTTGGAATAAATTATATCTTCTATAATCAGTATTTTCAGTGAGCCAGGCTCCTGGGTTCTGTGCTTGGTGCTGCTGCTGTCTCAGTGAACTTCTCAACAAGTCACTTAACTTCCCTGTTCCTTTATTTACCCACTTGCTTTTCTGTCTTGGAGTAGGATGCTTAATAAATCACATTTACAGGTATCTGACAGAGATACAAAAGTGTATTCTGTGGCTTCCAGTCTGAACAGTTATAACGGAGCAAATGTCTTTGGTCAAAACTACTTGTGTTACCCCGTTAGCTTTAAATTGTTTGTTAATCTGTATTCTGTGTGTTCATTCTGTGAACACTGTGTACTCTTCTGAACATTGGACTGCACAACAAGGATTTCATTTTAAAAATCTGTAAGTCAAAATCTTAGTCTTCCATTTGGAACCTTAGCAATGTCATATTTAAAATGTGTGTTGCTGTACTTCTTACTAACGGGAGTGTTTTCTCAGTTATTTCACAGGTGTCAGAGAGCAGTCCAAGTCTTGCAGAGCAGGTCACGCAGTTGTACCGAACAAGAAGAACGTGTTCTCAGGAATGTCGTGTCTTCCTTAGCACAGTCACTTCAGGACCTGTCCACCAACTTTAGGCATGCACAGTCTGACTATCTCAAACGTAAGCATAAGAGATACAGTAATGCATGGGCACTTTCTGTGGAAAACAGTGGCTAAGGGGTGCCTGTTTCCTTGGTTGAGAAAACTGAAGCACAGAAAATTTAAGTGATACTCATAAGACCACCAAGAATGGAGATTAGAATTTGGGAGTTTCTGGTTCACAGCCCATGCTCAGCCTGCTTGACTGTGCCTCTCTCCTTCATATTGATAAAGCAGAAATTTCATGGTTAAATATATCAGTGAAATCGGACATGTATTTCTTCCTTAGAAATGTTTAATGTCTCATTGCTTCTCAAATTGTGGTCTGCAAAGCTGCTTCTGTTACACTGGTGAAACAGCCATTGGCCTTCAGACATGATATCTGCTGTTGATTGCTGGTCTGATTAAACTTTAAAAGTTGGTTTGTGATGAATTAAAATTCTGTATCCATAAACGGATTGGAAATGGAATATCCTCTATTTAAAACACAAAATTGAGTACAAGTCTATTTTTAGCATAGTAAAGCAAGCTTATTTTAATCTTGTAAAAAGTTTTATCTTTAAACTTAATGCTGGTCTAATATTTCTTCCCCCCAGTGCTGTAAATGGCACAGGTAGAACCTAGGATCACAATTCAGAAGAAGGATGTTCCTGAAAGTATTTGTAAGAAAATAGGCCAGAGTCATTGCACAGACATATCAAAGTTCTTATTACCCTTGGGATCTAACTTTTTAACTGCATGGAACATAATGACTTAAAATCTTTGGTTTAGTCAGGTTCTTGTCAGTCTGGTGAAATTCATTATGCATTGTTAAACAGCAAACCTATATGACAGTTAAAATTCAGAACCTGCTAGTTATGTCATTTATTAGCCAAGTTTTCTTTCTTGTGCTTTTCTATCTTGTGTTTCAGATCTTGCTCTTACTCTCCAGTGGATATCTTGTTCCTCCAAAAGCTATTGGAAAATATTCTTCTACCTACACGCACTTTTGAAAGTTGATAGGAAATCTGAGTGACTTCTTATTTAGTATGCTTAAATGTTATGCTGAAATGCAGTTTGTCTTTTACAGGCATGAAGAACAGAGAAGAAAGATCCAGACACTTCTTTGACACCTCAGTCCCACTTATGGATGATGGCGAGGACAATACACTTTATGATAGGGTAAGTAAAGGTATTATTACATGAATTCAGTGCAGAGCTTTTTTTTTTACTATATCTTTGATTTTAATGTGAAAATATCAAAAAAGATGAAAATCTGATGTGCACTGAGCACCAAACTACATGCAAAAAACATTTTTGCAGCTTTGCGTGATACATTTACCTGATTAGGACTGTATTGCTGTTGAAATGTTGAGAGGATTGTGCCATCAGCTTCAGTGTTGAGAGATCAGTTAGGGACATCCATTGAGGGCATCAGTTGCAGTGTGAGGGAACTCAGTTTGACTACTGAATTTTTCTTACATGACTGACAGGGACTAGGAGATCTGAAAATACACTGCTGTTCTTGGTCACATCACCTCCTCGGTCATATGCAAGAGTAATTATTAGAAAGCTGTGTGCACGTGATGCTGAGTTTGGGTGAAAGGTGGCCCTTTTTCGAGTGAAGGAAACTGTATCTCAAGATTTTCAAGATTAAGAATTGATATAAATAGCAATGTAATGATTTGCTTCTGGGTAATTAAGTTGGTATTGTTGTACCACAATACCAGGCATATTTCTTTGTTTTACCTTTTGGGGGAAATACTTGGAGTACTTGTAGTTTGGGGATACTACATATCTAAGCGATATTGGAATTTGATTGTGTTCCATGTAATGGTGCAGCAGAATACTCTATAATGCTTAATGTTTAATTGAAAATTTAGCTGAAAAGCAGCCTTTGCTTTTTCCATAACTATAACTAGTGTGCAAGAGGTGTTTTGCTTGATGTCTAAATAGGAATGCTGGAAAAAAAGGATGATATTCTGTTGTAAATGGCCTTGGAAGATAAAAATAGTAAGGTCTCTATAGTTTAAAAAAAAAAAAATCAGAATTGATGTTTTGTCTTTACACGTTTTAATGACCATTGATGTTATGAGACTTTCTGTAATGCTGATCAATCAGTAGATATTCCATAATTACAAGTCCCTTACATGTATTGGTTTTGTACATCAACAAAAACATTATTTTAGGACAGACCTTATTTTAAAAGTTCTTTGTATGTTTAAGCAAGATGTAAGATTTAAGTTTTCTCTACCAAAACTATAAATAGCTGTCTGAATTATCTTAGCAACTCTGAAACAGCAAGATTTTTATTAGATAATTGTCTACTACAGAGGTTCCAAGAACACTGTTATGTTATGAAATCTTACAATTGCTATAATTATTTCTAGTGTTAACATGTTGTTAATGTTAGTTCAACATTTAAATCTTTTATTTCAACAGGGTTTTACAGATGACCAGCTAGCATTGGTGGAGCAAAACACATTAATGGTGGAAGAGCGAGAACGAGAAATCCGTCAGATTGTACAGTCAATCTCTGATCTGAATGAAATATTTAGGGACCTGGGAGCAATGATAGTAGAACAGGTATGTCGACACCACAGTGTTAGTAAGAAATAGGAGATTCCGTGTAGCATCAAGGCTTCCCCACACTTCCTGTTTTAATGTCCTGTTTTCATGTGTTTATCACTTTTCAAACTTCATTTGTTCAGTCTAAGGTTTTCTATGCTTGATACCTGCCCGAAGATGAATTAACAAAAAAAAAATCAGGAAAAATAATTAGTTATTCATGAGGATTAGACTAGCAAAACATAGACTGCTAGCGCTTGGTTGGTTACTTCTCCCAAAGATTCTGTTTGGGTTGAACATGTCAGCCAAGAGCACCTAAATTGGGAGTAAAAGGTTATTAAAGATGTGACGCGACATGGTGACAGGGTTGCCAGTTAGGCACTGAAGGAGGATATCCCTTAAAAAAAGTCCTAACCAGTTCTTCTGTAAAAGTTCACAGCTTACACAGTTCATTAGCTCTTTGCTGTAAACCTTGTTTATTACATTGCTGATTGTAGCGGTAATTGCTTTATGGAGTGTATTTAGATTCCAGTTGGTGTTCATTCTCTTCATTTTGTTTAGGGAACAGTTCTAGATAGAATTGACTACAATGTTGAACAGTCATGTCTCAAAACTGAAGAGGGCCTAAAACAGTTACATAAGGTAAGCTCACAGAATACTTAAAATGCTTGGCATACCTAATAATCTTTTATAATTTAATAGCCATTAAATTCTTACGAGCCATTTTTCACTTGGACATCTTCCTTGTTAGATATGATTGCAGTATAAAAATGTCCAACTGTACTGTAGTAGGATCTTTCCAGATAACTTGTTTTAACCACATGCTCGATGCCTAGCGTTAAGTTCCTGAATCATTTTTTGGGCATCCAAGCAGTGTGCTCTGATCCTTATGTTGGGGCCTATCTGCAATTCCTTCTGTCTTCGGTGTTTGTTTCAGAGCTGAGCACCTCTGAAATAGGACTGGTTATTGGATACCTCACTACAGATTTCAATCAGTCAGTGAATATAGCCTGGTTTGAAAGTGTTGTCTCAGTTAGTAGCAAGGATAGCTTTAAATGTTTTCTCTTACGGTACGACATTTATTAGAAGTTAGATCCAACCTTATGCTTTTAATGCAAAGCTTTTACTGTGAACATCTGACAGTTTTGAATTGGCAGCAGAACACAGATTTTTGCAGTTGTTTTGTTTTCTAGGCTTTTTTTTTGTTTTCTTTTGATTTTATGTTCTGACTTGTCAGCTCAGTTCAGTCCTTTCATTGCTGGAAATAAAATGGAATTAGAGATTTATGCAAAAACCTCTATATGAGTAGAACATTCAGTTTTGGAAATGTGGACTTCTTAATAATGCACATTCCACTTCATCATGTTATGGCAGACTTCTAATATATTGTCAGGAAAATATTGTCTAATATATTGCCAGCAAAAAAGTGCCATTTGAGAAGAGCAAAATAAATTTCATTATAGGTTTATTATTTTGTGCATAGAGGTAAATTGGGATCATTAAAGTAAGGCATTAACCACTGGGAAACAAGTCTTAAAGTAATTGCAAGCAATTTGCACAAACTGAACTGGAAATAAATGAATCAATTGTAATGAAGACTACTTCTAGTCTAGTAGTAGTTAATGAATCGTCAGCAAGCCCCTTTTCTGCTTGCTGAGTAGAGTATGGATTTTTGATGCAATATGCAGTTTAGATCAGATGTTTGCAGTACAGCATAGAAATTTTCTCGCCTATCATGTAAGATGTACACACACATCTGAATGGTAATACAAAAAACAGATACTGTACTGTTTTTAAAAGTGCTGGTAACTTTATTCTAATTTAAAGTGTGTAATGTCAATTTCTTTTCTGTTTGAATTGGCATAATTATCACAAACTACCTAGAAGGCACTTTCACAGAAATTGTGTTCATTCACTCCAGAAATCTTGTGATACGAATTACTAGTTACCAAGTCATCCTTCACATAAAAATTGGAATCAAAGTTACTGCTTTGTGGTACTTTAAGCCTGATTAACTAAATAGTCACAGTGGTTGCACATGAGATAGTTGCAGATCAAAACTCCTCTTTAGTAGATCTGATAACAAATAATTATTTTCCAGGGACTGTAAAGGAGCAGAATTAATTTCTTTTTCCCTTTAAATTTTCAAGGTTTATTAATTTAAAACGAATTAAATGCAAGTTTTGTTTTGTTTAGCTTCTATTAGCAGACTTTCATTTGGCTTTTGGAGAGTTTTCTCCACGTTGCCTCCTTTTAATTCCCCTGGGAAAAAGAGGAAAGGGATGAGAAAATGTGGTTAGAAGAAAGAAGGAATGAAGCAGGAAACTGAGAACCAAATCAAAATGAAAACTTTCAGTTCTAATTGAATTTAAATGAAAATGCACAGCTGAATCAGGTACAACAAAAATGCCTATTAAAACAATGAAGTTTTGTTATGAATTTTAATGTCCTTTGAATATAATACAGGAATCTTACACCGGCAAAATGAGTTAAAGCATTTTATCAGATCTTACTGTTCAGACTTTGACATACCCAGTTGCCTGATTTTTGTTTCTACCGTCTCCATAGCTAAGTGTTCTTACAAATGAAGTATCACTTCTGTATAACTAATATTATGTGCAGTATCTTATGGGGGCACAGGGCCTTCTCAAGGACTGCTGAAAGGAAGTCACAGTAAGGTTGCTTAAAAAACATGAAGTGCATTCTTCTCTGAAGAGCCTCTCCTATTTAATGTGGATAAATGTGACTTCAGTGTACATTTATCTTCACTGAAGTCGGTAGTGAGACTGGAGTTATTTTGTGGGAGTTGCTTGCAATATACATTGTATGAAATGTCAAGTTGCTATAGAAAAATACTAAAATACATGTACTTGATTGTACTAAGCAAGAGTCCATACTTCAGAGTTTTGCAGAAATCTAAATATTAATTGTCTCTTTTCTGTTTCTATAGGCAGAGCAATATCAAAAGAAGAATCGGAAGATGCTTGTTATTTTAATTTTGTTTGTCATAGTAATTGTCCTTATTGTTGTTCTCATTGGTGTAAAGTCACACTAGGTTTCACTTAATTTTCTTATTTTTTGGAGTTTGTGAACTTTTTTCCCCAATGTGAATGGATGGACCTGCACTCCAGAAAGCTGCCTTTGAATGTATAAGCCCTTGTGGTGCAAAGTCTGTGCAATGTTTCAGAAGAACTCTTTGAAGTACAAGTTTGGTCATCTGTGAGGTGTTTCTAAAGATTATATGGAAAATGTCAGGAAATCTTATGATGCTCCGAAACAAATTATCTGGCTCTTTATCCAGAGGTATTTGGAAACACAGTACATTAAAAAAAAAAAAAAGAAAAAGAAAAAGAAAAAAAGGGAAAAAAAAGTACAGTAAGTAGTGTGTTATTGTGAACAAAAATGTTTTCCGTCTTATGTCACAGTTATCATGGGCTTCAAATCTAAACCATGTTATTGAGTCATGGGGCTCAATAACAAAACCAGATCTAGATGTAAGATGCGTTAAAAGAAGCACAAAAATGTTTGACTTCATCTCCTTTCCTCCAGATTCAACCCCCCCACAAAGAACTGGATAGACTGCTAAAAAGGAAAGCTTTTAACAACCAGAACCTAATCCAGCCCTGTGATCTTAATTTAGATATTGCACCATTACTAAGAATTGAGAGTAGTACTTAATCTTGTAAATAACAGGATTTAATCACTGACATAATTTAACACATTTAGTTAATTAAAAAATTTTCTAAGCTTGAGTAATCATGGGAATGTTTTTCCTCTTTGGAAAGATTGCATATAGGTTTTCATGTACAGGTTTTTTTTATATAGTTTACAGTACAACCATTACATTGAAACAGTGATAAAGTTAAAGCCAAAAAATACAAAGATTATCCTTTTGGCCTTCTATATCATCTGGCCTGCTGTAGCGGATCTGGGATATTTCATTCTACTGTTGTTGCATAAGCTGTTTATTTTACAGTACATCTGTTCATACAAGTTGGTAAACTTTTATATAAAATTGTGACTTCACTACAGTATATATTGCATGCATTCTCCCTGATAGAAGATTATTTTTTCAAACACCTACCTGGAAGAGGACATGTTAATGGTCTTCTACTGACCATTTGTCAGTACATGACAAATGTCATGGACAATGTCAATGTCATGGCAAATGTCATGGAACTAACAGGTATTAGGCCTTCAGTATAGAATTTTTGTTTTTTCTACTATTTTTTGCAGCTGAAAACTTTGCTGTGGGCTGTGAAAGAAAACAGGGAAACATTTTAGCAATAGATTATTCATGATTTAATTCAGGCCTGAAGTGATGTGCAATTTTAGAGGCCTTGCCTTAATATTTTTAATATGGCTTTTTCTTTGTGGATTGTTTTTGCTTAAGGGACTGTAACTTTTATCTCCTTTTCCAACTGATACAGTGATCCCCATAAACTTGCAGAGATGATCTGCTCAAGGCCCCTGAAGTATGGTTTCATAATATTAATGATTCTAATGTTGCATATAGGAAACAGGAGTCCTCTACCTGCCCTGAGCTCTTGTCTTTACTGTGTAAGTACTAAGGAGGGCCTAAGGTGTGGTGGTCCTAAGCTTAGTGCAGGAACAGACCTGATAAAGACGACTGCAGAGACATGAAAGCCTTGGCTTTTTGTCTGACTTATTGCAAAAAGCTTCGTACCACTCTTGTTACCTCTGGACAAAGTGGACTTTGAACTTCCAAAACTGCCAGTTCAAACCCTTGATGGAATTTGCAGAGTAAATTGGTAAAAGAAAGAATGACACTTTTAGTGGGTGTGCAGCTCCCCCGTTTTGGTATAAATCTCTTCAATGATCGTGAGTAAAACTACTGTCTCCCTAGTGTGCTGTCTACATCATTTGGTGTGAAGCAGCATATTGCTATAATTTAATATAATGTATTTGCAACTTTCTCTCTAACATGAGATCGTGTTATTTATTTCTGTCTTGACTGGTGCTTTTGACATTTTATCATGGCTAATGAATTCAAAGAAGTAATAAAACATTTCCAACCTAATTGGTCAATTGCTCATTTTTAAAAATAATATAAACTGGCACAAATATTTGTGTAGGTGTTAATGTCTACATATGTATATTATTCTCTAAAATTAAATGAAAGCAGCAGTGACATGTATCTTTAAAAAGGTTTTTTGTATGTTCTGTAGCATGATGTAATTTTGCATTGTCAAAAGTGGGACAGAGATGGACTTTTGTTTTCTGTGTAGATGGCATGGAATGACAATGGGATCTTAACTGCAATAAGGTAACTGGCTATGTATTTTCTATCCAAATACTGTAAAGGGAAGTGCACTTTCTATTATACACTGCACAAGAGATTAAACTCAGATGGGAACTGTTCTGTGTAACTTGAGCTGGAAGTGATTGAAGCTGACTGTATCTGGAAAAGACAGAACTCCTAGGTTTTCTAAATAATTTCAGATGTCCAGAACTTGTTACAATTCAGTATAAATAATTCTTGGCAGCTAAATCATAAACCCTCATGCAGTGCTTTGTAAAAGGATCTCCACATGGCGTGTTACAAAGAGAGGGATACCGTCAGTGCCATTAGGCTGTGAAAGCCCCAAAAAGCCACTGCAAGCAAGGAGTTTTAGCAGTAGCTGGTGCCTGCTCTGGTGTTGCAGCAGCACAGCCGCCTGAACCTACCCACGGCGTTTTCGCCCAGCCGCATAATCACGCCTGCGGGCGCTGGGGAGGAAGCTGGTACCCTGCGCTCTGGGGCCTGCAGCCTCTCTGAGGTTGCTGGATTCTTCTCAGCCTGTCGTGAGACCGACCGCTTACAGAGTGCAGCGGGGACCTGCAGGGGTCCAACAGAATAAAACCGCTAGACTGTCTCCCAAGCATCCAGTGCTTTCTCCACCTTTTGTGAATTGCTGGATCTATTGGATTGTATAAAATGTTTCCACTAAAATGCACGTAAGCATACAAAAATAAGCTGCTACTCCTTGTTGATATGATTTTTTTTGACATACTTTCTAGTGATCCTTGAAAGTGACAGTATTATAAACACTGTTGTGGTGAATTCATTCCAACTTTAGAAACTCTGAGAAGTAAAATGGAAGATTTTTTTTTTCCTGTAAATTTCAGATTGTGCTAAAGACGTGAATGAATGTAAATGATACAATGTCCACTGAGGCTTCCTAGATCGCATTAATTTAGGGTATGCTTTTATGAAACACTAATCATCTTTGCTTAAATCCTTAGAAACCTTGCTTTTGGTACAGCCTTGTAAAGTTTTTGCATGCGTGATAGACTTGTGCAACTGATTTCGATGAAGAAAACATTTACTATCTCAAAAAAAGTTCACAGATTTAATTAGTTAAAGCTCATTAAAAACAGGGAATCCATTATGCTTCTCAAATATTAATTGTACTGGATTATGTGTTTTTGGGGGGGGAGGTACAGCATTTACAGCAGACATGAGGCGGACGCCACCGTTATACAGTTTAATGGTTTCCAATTAACGAGGGGGATCCAAATATGAAGAAGCTGCAAAATGTGACTGAGTGCTATCAGTTGCTAACGCAGCACCGTGCCGTAAGCCCTGTTTCCTTCAGGTTTTCTCCTGCCTGCGTTTAGATAGCCCATCCCTGCAAAGCCTCTGCCACTTGCGTTATTCTGTAGTCTGAAGTTTTCCCTCTGAAATGTTTTATCCTTAGTATAATTTATGTGATATGTAGCCTCTGTTTTTGTATCTATTTTTATATAGTCCTGTCCCCTAACTCAAGAGGATCAGACTATCTCTATTCTTCCTGTGGGACACGGCAAATGGCCGCCCCAAATGGCACCTCTTGCCGCGGCCGGCCTGTCCTGTCCTTCATCCCCGTCGCGGTGCCCGGGACCCTCGGACGGAGGCGGGTGCAGGGCCCCAGGGCATCGGCGCGGGGTCTTCCTCACGCACCATAATCCTCCTCCTCCTCCTCCTCCTCCTCCCCGCGGCAGGGACAGGCCGAGGCCCGCGTCCCTCGGGGCGCCCAGGGGGGACACACGCCGGCCTAAGCGGCAGGGCCGAAGAGCTCCCCTCACCGCCGGGCAGCCGGGCCGCGGCGGGGCAGCGCCGCCGCCACGTGAGAGCGGCGCGGGGCGAGGCCGCCGCCCGCCATGTCACATCCGGGCGCCGCCGCCTGCCGTGCCCGGCGCGGCCGCCGGAGGCCGCCCGCCCCGCCGCGCTGCCCGCCCCGCCGAGCCGGCGAGGGGCGGAGCCGGGCCGGGCCGGGCCGAGCCGAGCGGAGCCGGGCCGCGAAGATGGCGAACGTGCAGCTGGAGTTCCAGGCGAGCGCCGGCGAGGCGGACCCGCAGAGCCGCCCGCTGCTCGTGCTGGGCCAGCTGCACAACCTGCACCGCCTGCCCTGGGCCCAGCTGCGGGGCAAGCTGCAGCCGCGGGTCACCGAGGAGGTGAGGACGGGCCGGGCCGCGGGCGAGCACCCCCACACACCCCCCGCCGGCTGCCGCCGCCGGGAGCGCGGCCCCCCCCCCGCCCCGGCACTGCCTCCCCCGGGTGCCCGCGGCCGCTCCTGAGGCCGCGTCTCCCCGCCCCGGCCCCGAGCGGCCTCGTGGTGCGGGCAAGGCCGGTGCTCGCGGTGACGGGGCTGGGGCGGGCGCCGTCCCCGCGCCCCCGCCCGTGCTTCGGGGTGTCCCGAGGGGTCGGAGCCGCCCGGCCGCGGGGAGCGCCCCGAGCGGGCCGGGCCTGCCGGGGAGCGAGCGAGGGGGGCAGCCAGGCCTGCTCGGGGGAAACCCGCTTTTGATCCTCTCCGAGCAGAGGGGCTTTTCTCCCCCTTCAACAGGGCCGTGAAATCGCGTTGTAGCGGCTCTTCCCCAAAGCAAAGGGAGCCGGTGGCCTGGCAGCGGGCCTCCCCCGAGGGCCGCGAGGTCGGTGCCCGCAGCGGGGCCGGTGCCTGCAGCAGCCTGTTGCTCTGGCTGGAAAACCCGTGTATTGGCAAATAAATCACTGCAGCTTAAAATGCAAAGTTCAGCTTACCTTTTACCCGCTTTAATGGGAGAAAAGTGCTTTGCATTCCTCCGAGATGACAAGATGATGACTGCTGTTAATACAGTTACTGAGATACGCGTTCTCAGATGCCAGTTCGCAAGTGTGAGACCTAAATCTCGGTCCCCGCAGGGGCCGAAGGATACCACCTCTCTTTTCCCCCTCCCTACCTCCAGCTATTGCTGTGGGTTATGTGTGCCTATTCCCATCCATACGGTGGTGATGGCTTGTGGTAAAATGATAAATGTTTTGCATTACAGATTTCAGGTTGCTGGATGTTCGGCAGTTTGGCGTTGGACTTCTGAGTCTCTTAGGACAGTATTTAGCCTTTTTTTGGTTTTAGTTAAATTGCTATGTGAAACAATAATTTGAGACTAATAAACCAGTCCATCTATTTATCCCCAGTAAAACTGTTTCAGCTTTAAAGGGCTCTGAAGCAGCCTTGCACCAAATGTTGTGTTTTAAAACATGATTCATGTGGCTTAAAAGAGAGCTATACTTGTGATGGAAAGCAAGTTTGTATTTTCTGATTACTCAAAAGCTTCATCATACTTATTGTTCTTTTTGTTTCTAGAGCATATTGCATTTAAAAATGGCTGCATCATTTTTTCTTCGTTTTCGACCCCTAAAATGCTGCACTTAAGATGGCTAAATATAGTCAGAATGAGAAGGAAAGAAAAGTCCGATGAGTTCTTTGTTTTTGAATTCTTCTTTTCTCCTCAGATATGGCAGTCTGCTTTAAGCACTCTGAATCCAAACCCTACCGACAGCTGTCCCCTCTACCTGAATTACGCCACTGTGGCCGCTTTGCCTTCCAGGGTCAGCCGACACAATAGTCCGTCTGCGGCTCAGTTCATCACCCGCCTGGTTAGAAATTGTCTTCCAGGAGGTGTCAACAGATGTATTGTTGTAAGTGGCTGTTTGAAAATGCTTTCGGTGAAATGTCTGGTGAAGTATTTTCTTGACTTTTCGGGATTTTAGCTGTATCCAAGGAGACAGAAGGTGGGCAAGTTATGCTAGTATAATTATGTTAGTATTTGTAAGCAGTTTTGCACTGAAGCGTTAATGAAACCTAAGTATAACAGCTTAGATGTGCTCAAGCAGTTGGAGGGAATTAAAGATGGATATGTAGGGAATGTTTTCATCCAGGAATGTCCATGCGAAGGAAACCAGTAGTGGCTTTTTTCAGACTAAGGTTTATGATATTAGCACATGCTACATATCATGCTTTAGATGATTAACTTAGATATAGCACCCTGCATGCAATCTGTGTTGCATAACCTATTTAGGGTGCATTGAAAGCAGTAGGCCTCATCTGTTTTAGTCAACGGGTTTTAAAAGTCTTAATGCAAACTAATGTTCCTCCATGAATCTTATACTGGACAAGGTCTTGCACAGCTCTGGTCATCTGCTGTGCGAGCTTGGTGAATTTGTGATTGAAAGATGAAAATACACTCTGATGATTAAATTTTTGCTACAGCTCCTCCAGGTTATTAGAGAAAACTCGTACAGTCTGTGTCAGTAACAAAATCTAATTATAGTTTTCACTTGAAAAAGTCATTTGCAAGAGTAATATCTCTACATACATTTTTTCCCTTATAGTTGAGTTTAGAAATATTTAACTAAAACTGCTTTTCATTGGTAATTTCGGCAGTGAACTTCAGAAAAATATTTAACACGTTAAAAAATGTTAATATTAAATGACACAACGTGGTTTTTTTGAACACACATTGGTGGTTCCCATGCCTTTTTGTCTTGGTCCATATGCAAAACTGTGTTAATTGCACCAGTATAATTCAAGTAGTTCAGCTCCCTAATAAGGACATACTCATTCCCATGCGGTCAGGTGCAGCATTGTAATTCCTTTCCTGCTGTAATTCCTGCTTGTAGTGCCTCTCCGTCCATGCCAAGCATGATATATGAATATGTCTTAATCCAGATATCAGTTCTTTCCCCTCCCCTTTTTTTTCCCTCTTTACCAATATTGTCACAGATGATAGATCATTTTAAGTGTAGTTGTCCACACCCCTGAAGTTGTCTGACTTGTTTGTCTTCTGGCTGGTGTTACAGATGGTCTGTGAGCGGTCTGAAGTTTTCGCCTCTGCTTGTGCGCTAGCCAGGGCTTTCCCGTTGTTCACACATAGGTCCAGTGCATCGAGACGCACAGAGAAGAAAACTGTAACAGTGGAGTTTTTCCTGGTTGGACAGAACAATGGACCAATAGAAGTGGCAACACTTAAAGTAAGCTTTTGATTTGTTATGTGGTGAGTTGTTTCTGCTGTTCCCTAAAATTATGTATTGTTTTTAAATAGTTGCATGCACGTCTTACAGGCTACATATGGAGTAGGTGTTGTATCTAAAGTAAGAAGTGATCCCAGATCGAAGTTCCTTGATGTTGATGAGTTTGCAGCATACCTAAGTAGAAATATTGAACACGGTCTTATTGCAATGAAGGCTGAAGCTGTTGTTCAGAACTTAGATTTCAGGAGTGGAAGACACCAAACAAACAAGTAGCGCAAAGAAAACCATGGCTGCAAACAGCAGATTTTCAGTCTTTAATATTACACTACCTTTGGTGTATCGGCTTCTCTGTTTATTTTACCTGGGCAAGTTTTGTCCATGGTTATGCAGGTGAATATCGCTGAAGTCACTTAACAGCTGTGTATTCTGGGGTCACATAGCATCTAATATTTCTGGCTAATATATCTCTTTGGCTGCATTTCTCTAGCAAAACTTTAGCCAGGAGCAAGACCCTTAAGAGATGGTCCAGCTTGGAAATGAACTATGCATAACAATTACATTTTTTTCTAAGTCATGTTTCAACAGCAGAAAATCAAAGATTGTTTTCTTTACACCTGACTGTTACAGGGAGCAAACTCCACATCAGGTAACTTTTAATATGCTAGGTCATTCCTCATCAAGTTCATAACTTAAAAGCTTTTCTAAGTTCTGCACTTAAGCTATTAGGCAGCCTTCTGTTCAGTGCTCTAAATTCTCTATTTCAGTATAAATTGACACTGAGGTGATCAGTCAGTGAGGTCAGACAAATCCCTTACAATTTTTGGCTATGGATGGGACTCAGGAGATATGGTGTTCCTGCATCTGAAACTTGGAGAGTTGAAGCTTTAGTTTGCTGGGAGGTTTTTTGTTTTGTTTTGTTTTCCTGCAGTGTCTTTGCCTCCACACTTTTGCCCTACTCTACTGATTGGGTGAATTGGCTACAGCAAATGATACCAGCCCAGTTTGCAGGAAAGTAGCAAGGAGAGATATGCTATGAATACAGCAGCTGATCACTAAATTTCTCCGTGCCTCAAAACAGAGAACAAGTAACTGGTGTTTAAAACAAACTCCTTCAGATAGGTAGATTCGAAGCCACTTGGGTATTTGTAAGTAAAAAAACAAAGCTGAAATCACTTCCACTTCCTGTTTTTCCCTTTGATGTCAAGGCCAAAAGTACTACTGGCTCTTCCAAGCTAAGTTTTGACCCCTTAAATTCAACCAGCACTGGACAGCTAATGCAGAGCTTGGAAGAGGCATGTGGTAGCAGTTTTTTGGCTAAACCTCTCCCTAGGCATGCTGCCACATTCTGCCCCTACTGCATTGTCCAAGATATTTTGTGGTGAGGACTAGCAGGGATTGTCACAGTTTTATAAGTTTCTTGCTTGCTCAAGGCTGCTGTTATTTATCCAGGTGCTCTGAGTACCCTGGAAGCCAAACCCAGGCGTAGCTTATTTCTGTGGGTAGGTTGTATTGTTTCCCTCGGACTTCACCTTTGTGTTAGAACACCTCTTTTTACCTCCATGGCCCTAACAGTGAATCACTGCAAACCTAGTTTGGCTCTTGAGGAGATCCTTATCCCATTAGGGGAAGTAGAGCAACCAGAAGTAATTGTAGGGAATCAGGCAGCATTCCAAAACAAGCCAGGTTTACGAGTATGCTGGGATACAGAATACAGAGTCCTTAGGGCAGCCTGGCCAAGCCAAACTTGAGATACATCAACACGAATAACTAGCCAACACATCAGAATCCTTTGAAACCATCTTGACTCACCCTCCTGCTGTGTGTGGTCTTCCATGTGGTGTGGCTTCTGGAAAACTTGAACAGAGTTTCCTTCCACCTGGTCTTTTTTCTTCAAGTTGTTGATTCCCAGGTGTTAAAATTTAAAGTCTATTCTCTGGTCCCTCCATTGTCCTCTTTGTCGAGAGGATCTTTCTTTAAAGAAACGGTCTCAGCTTGCTCACTGTGGACCATTTTGATTTAATTCATTCCTGCTTCAGTCATTTTTCACTCAGTCCAGCTGAAGGTCAGTCCATTCTGCCACAGGAATGAAGAAACAGCTGCATGCGTGTTTCGCACAAATATGAAATATTCCACATTCTCCATGCCTCCCCCCCATATAGAATGTCCTGTGGTAGTAAACTATTGCACTGACCCATTCTAAACTCTACTGCTTCCCGTGTTGTAGATTGCATAGTCTCTGCAGGTTTTCAGCCCAAGCAGCCTACAAGTTTGTCCAAATATCGTGAACTTGCTTTGTCTTATATTTCTCCCTACACCTCCCATTGCATTTTTGGTCATGCTTTGAAAGTGGAAAAAGGCTGCTGATTTTGAAATGTCGGTTCACTGTGAGAAGGAATGAAGTTCCTTAGAAATTAGAGCACAGGAAAAAGTAACTTAAGTTTAACAAATGTAAAAAGTAATGGTTAGTTGTGTTGTCATTATTTAGTATTGTAGAACTGCCTGGGATCTGTTGCATTTAAGCATTAATGTACTCCAAAGGAGCCACACAACTTTGCACCTAGTCCTGTGCAGCCTACACCAGATATGTGGAAAAGACATCCAAACCAAAGCCAGCTCTCAAGTGCCCTCACTTCTTTTCCTAGTGTCTGGCAAGTGCTACAGAAGGAGTCAGGCTGGCTGCTCGAATTGTGGACACCCCATGCAATGAAATGAACACAGATAACTTCCTGGAGGTTGGTAATACACCTTAAGAGTAAGAGTTGCTTATTGGAAGTTTTGACTACAGTGATCAAGAACCAGTGTTGGTATCTCATAGCAAAACCTTCTTCTGTGTTGGCAGTAGGAGGCATATCAAAAAAGCTGTCCAAGGATGCTTGGGTTATTTCCTCAGCCCTTAACAGCTCAAAGAGCTTTGATAAGTTGAAAGGATGCAGAGTGTAAAGCTGGGGTAACAAACAGGGGTCAGAAGAAGTGAATTCTTGATTTGGTTGTGACACTAGTTCCTCTGGGACTTTGGATAAGCAGCAGAATGCTGGCTTTTTCAAGGATGTGCAATTGTCATGGATCTGTGAAATGGGAAGCCACATGGTATTGAGTGGTTCTGAAATTAAGGAAGAGAAGCTGACATGTTCGCAAATGGGTTTATTATAAAGATCTGGAAAGCTGCTGAGAGTGAAAATGTTTCTGTTCATCATGGTCCAACAGAGAGTACAGCTGGCCTTTACCTCTGAAGAATTCTTTTATTAGTGAAGCTTAAAGATCAGATTTGCATTTCATGCAGTAGGAAATCAAGGATGTCTCAGAGGAATTATGACTTTGGAAAACCAGTGCCAAGCCCAAAATAATGAATGTTTGTGTGTGTCTGTGTACAAAAATCACACAAAACCCATATGTGGATACATCTCTGTTTACTGTGGGAAGACACAAGTGTGTCTTTCTGATCATTGACTGGCTGTCTTTTTTCTTTTAACGATGAAGGAAATCAAAAAAGTTGGCAAGGATCTTGGGATTACTCCAACCATTATTCGGGATGAGGAGCTGAAAGAGAGAGGATTTGGAGGTATATCTTGTTCAAAATTCAAACTTTTTCCCAGCAGTTCTTTGGAATATTATGCCATCTGAATTGTAATGTTTTATTTATGCATTTTTGAAATGGTTTTATTGCCCGCAGAATCTCAAGGTGATTCACACAGAATAGCCAGAGATTTCTCTCTCTGTGTTTCTTCCCACAAGTGGTTTAATTCTCTGTTTTCCAGGTATTTATGGAGTTGGCAAGGCAGCTCTGCATCCTCCTGCCCTAGCAGTTCTTAGTCACACTCCAGATGGTGCTACACAGACCATTGCATGGGTGGGCAAAGGTATTGTGTATGACACTGGAGGACTCAGCATTAAGGGAAAGGTACATAAACACTTGTTCTTCTGTTGTCTTTGCCTACAGTCATGTTTCCTGATGGAAATAATTGATTTAATATCTGCAGAAACAAAAACACTTTTATTTGAGGTGGATCTGGCCTCACCCATATGGACATAAACTGCCAGGGTGAAAAGACCAAATAGAATTCAAGGAATGTTTTACAGAGCGGTTAATAACTACCTGGTATTTTACTCTTTAGGTATTGCATACTGTTAGTAGAAGGCTAAAACAAAGGTATTTAATTTCTGATTTTGGAGACAGATCCAAAGCCCATATGAGTTGATCTCAGTGCAAATCTTATCATCCACCTTTTTCTTTTCTAATAATTTAGCTGCAGAAATTTAGTATTTTTCAGCTCTAAGGCAAGATCCACGGAAAAGCAGATGCACGTGTATTCTGTGTATCCGTTATGGCTGAGCACTGTCGAAACTAGGGTTACAGATGCATCAGAAATACTAATTTTAGCAGACAGAACTGTGAAACTCTCCCTTAAAGCAAAAAAAATAAATCTCTGTATGATTCTGTTTAAACAGACTACTATGCCTGGCATGAAACGAGACTGTGGTGGAGCAGCTGCTATTTTGGGTGCCTTCAAAGCCACTGTAAAGCAAGTAAGTAAATGTGTTAATTGATACCACGTAGACCAATATTGCCAAGGAGCAGTCTGACTTTTGGATGTATTCCCAGATATTGGGGCCAGTCTAATCCTGAAGTTCTGACCTGCCACTGCCTTTGGTGATCTTGGGTCACTAAGCTCTTTCTGCTCTTTCAGGAAAACATTTAAAATCTTTGGGATCTTGGGAAATAGGAGAAATTTCTTCAGTTCTAATGTTTTTTTTTAGAGTTTCTTGAATCGAGTTCCTTAAATCAGATTTACACCTGAGTTATCCAGTGCTGATTTTATTGAAGGTATGGAATTTGGGGCAGCTGTTACCTCCTTTGCAAAAAGATGATGAGTTACTCTGGGGTACTAAGTCTATCCATATCCTGAATCTTGTGCTGGTTCTAATAATACCTAATGAGGAAGTTACAGTTCTGGTCTGATCAGGAGCTGCTTGTTGGTTTGCTCCTGTGCTCAGAAATTAGTAGGGGACTTGAGAAGAAGCCAAGCATTGAAATATGAAGACTGAAAAAGAAATGCATACAGCACTTTAACAATAGGAACTGGGGAAAATACGTGGCCACTGCCAATAGAACTCTGCCCTCTCCACAAATCCAGTCACTAAGTCTTGCTGACAGAGCAGCTATTGCCTCCAAGGAGTATCCAAAGTTCAAAGAACATTTACTGCTACAGATGAATACATAGGTCTGACAGAAGCTTTGTCCAGGGAAGGATTACTGCCAAATTCCCATTTCTCAACAGTTTAGCTCTGTACCTGGGCCCTAGCAGCACATTTGATGTGGAAGGATTGCAAACTTCATAGTTATCTGCAAAGATTTACAACTGAAAACAGATTTGTGAGGAGCATCTTGGACAAAACAACTAGCTTTCCATAACTCAGTCCTTCAGAAAGTTCAATCACATGTTTAACAGGGACAAAAGGTGAAACTTCTCCAATGCTTTGGAGAAGTCTGGGAAAGCCACATATGTGGTACACTCTTTCAGTGAGTCAGTCATTGCTTCAGAAGTGTGCTTGTATATAGTTATCTCCACTGGCTGAAGTTGCCTTCACAGTTGCAGTAGGCGTGAATGGTAAGTGATCTGTCATTTCCTATGCAATTACTGGGACCGTGACAAAACTGTCAGTAATATGTTTGGACAAACTGAGCCTGCAAAAGTTGTCATATCTACATGAAATCTGCGCCCTCATATGTAGAAACAAAAGAATGATCTCACTGCTTAATTTTAAAACCTCATGTGAAAAAGACCTGTTAAAGAACTCCCTGTAGAAAACTTATTCAGTTGGCTAGTGGAAAGAATTTATCCTTGTTATTGTTTCAGGACTTTTTTTTATGCATTTTAGAGTAATATAAAGCTGGAGGGAGTTTAGCTTAGCTATGCTTTGTCACAAAGACTGAAGGTGAAACTTGTGTTGAATAGGAAGCTCAGTGGGAAGGGGAGGAGAGGCAATTATTCATTTTCAGAAAAAATCTTCTGCCTATATGGTATTCTACAATTTTTTCAACATGATTTAGTGAGACTTTGGAGAGAAAAATCAAGCTAAGCAGTGATTTTTTTTTTTCCTAGAAAGATGCATTGCATCCATTGTGAGCCTTCCAACACAAGTGAGAAGAGAAAAACGTTCACTTAAATTTTTGGAATCCTTGTCTCCTGCATGTCAACATAGGGAATGCTGCTTTTAAACAGCTACAGAAGGAATGGGATTCAGTGAAAGTGAAAAGGCAGCTGACACTGGAAGCAGGTTTCCATTTTTCTGACATTAGATTAACTACATGTCCCATTTGGAAGAGGAAAATTTGGTGAAATTTGGTGAGATACTGTGAACAGAGTGGGATTTTGCTGCGCAGAGCAGTGGGTCCTAGATGGAAGGTTATCTCACCTGCAGTGCTGTTTGTCCCCTGAATGGACTAGAAACTGCAAAATTACTTTATGGCTTCCTGATGCTGGCCATTATTCTGAAAGTTTTCAGTTGATGCATTTGTATTTTGGACTTCAGAACATGAGCTTATTCAGCATGTCCGTTTTTCTTCAGCTACGGACTTTTATCAAGAGATTCCTAGTAAAACTAACCTTGGTTTTCCTAGGAATTTGATGTTTTTAAGGCTAGCTATCCCAGTTGAAGAGAAACAATGCCTTTCTTTATTAAATGCTGCTGTCTGCCTTTCTGTTCATAGGATCCCTCCACACAGTACAGTCATTGTACAAACAAAATCATCGTATATTTTAAAATACCACCCATAACCATATAAGCACTTAATTTTAAACCAGAGTAAACCAGAATGGAATCTGGCAGAAGAAAGAGAGGAGGTTAAGAGGAAAAAGATTTTGAAAATGCTGTGTGCCTCCCAGCAGGAGTAATATATACAAAACCCAAACTCTTCTTAACTGTGGTTATTTTGTTTTCATATGGAAAGAGGAGAGGGTAGATACTTCTAGCTTGTATCTGATCTGTGGTCTGCGTGTCGGATTCTGTGGGACAGCGAGCTGTGTCACAGACGGCTGGCGGCTGGGAGATGCACTGAGACGTGGAGGAGTACCGTGTTCCAGGACTGCCATGATCAGAGTCGCTTTCCAAAAAAATTCTCAGAGGTGGAATAGTTCATCTGGGGTTGTTTTTACAGAGAAAGCACACAGTTTACAAATGGCTGCATATTAGCATTTTTTGTTTCCATCCTTTTCCATTATTACTGTAGGCTTTCCCCCAATATTGCAGAAATGATAGGGAGGAGCTCAGTTTCTCAAATGGCCCCAAACTATATCTTTGTTGTTATTGGAGACTAAATAAAAGCAATGGAAAATATAAGGATTGGAAAATAATCCCAGACATCCTGACTGGCCATGTAATGTACTGTCACAAGTCTTTGTAATTGTCATATTGAAAGCATCTGTTACTTGGATCTTTCCTTTGTGGCTACAAAAGATGAAGGGCTTATAAAGTTTGGCCCTGGTGTTTGTAACCTCTGTTGTGAGGCTATGTTAGAGTTGTACTGAGTTAGGTGAATGAAGTGGCACATCTTTGGAGATGTATTTCACTGGTTTTCGCACAGGGGTACTGTAGTTTAGTGACTTAGATTTTATTTTCGGTGAGCTCAGCAATCTCCTGGTGAATTCAGTGGGCTTTGGCTCTAACTAAAGTAGTGATCTAACTAAAGCTGGCTGTAAGGTACAAAAAGTGTTCTTCCCAGAGAATCATAGTGCCTAAACCTAACCGCCCTCGTGTTGCATCTGCACGCTGCATATAAAAAACATTTTAATTAAGATATCTTACCATTGAGGGAAGATCGTATGGGTCACCTGCTCAGTTGGCAAAGGCTTTCTAGATCCCTACCCTGCTCGTCTGTCTTACATGCTTGTAGGCTCTCATTCCCTCTCCAGTGAGGACTCTGAAGCTAATACTAGATACAGTCTTCTCGTCCCCATTCTATAGCTCTTGGTCTCAGCTTTAAACTATGTATCATAGATTTCCCATGTAATTAGTGCCATTTCTGTCAAGTCGTAATCCTTTATTGATTTCACTCTCAATAAATTAACCTGATGTTATGAATTGAAACCCACTTCTCTCCTATTGTTACCACAGGGTTTTAAAGACAATCTTCATGCTGTTTTTTGTTTGGCTGAGAATGCAGTTGGACCGCGTGCAACAAGACCTGATGATATTCATGTTCTTTACTCTGGAAAGTAAGATTCTGTCTATCCTTTTTAACAGACACTTTGAGAAGAAACATGATCTTTGATTCTGTTTATCTGAGTACCATACAAATTGTGAACCTGCCCCTCAGCAACCTTCCTTAGTATTGGTAATAGTCTTTCAGACAGCCATAGGAGTGAGTTTCCTGTGTGCTCCGAGTTTCCTGTTGGATATGTAAGTGCACATCAAAATACATATAATATGTATGTAATATCCTGAGCTGAAGTTTCCTTAAAGCACTCTCAAGTGTGTGCATTGTTCCTGTACAACCAGCGCTTTGTGTCCTTCTGTAGTCTGTATTGTCTCAGTCCCAGAAACAGGCTAGCATTGTTTAAGTATCTCATATAGTTTTAAACAGAGTATGATACTTATTCGTATGGCAGTAGTTTGTAAGATCCCGGCCTGGTGTGCTAGGCACTGTACAGACCCAGCAGGTGGGCGTTACTATGGGGACAATACATTCTATTAAAACCCTTATTGAGGCTTGCTTTGCCTGGATGCTTGCAAACAGGGAATAAGCAGCAATGCAGACTTGCGGAGTCAAGTTAAAAAGCACATTAGATTTGAGCCTGCTTTCTTGTCCCGTATTCTAGACAGGATAGATTCAGTCTTAATTTCCAGCCTGAACCGGTGCTATATTAAATGCGCTGTCTTCTTTCCAGAACTGTGGAAATCAATAACACTGATGCAGAAGGCAGGCTGATACTGGCTGATGGAGTAGCTTACGCGTGCAAAGATCTTGGAGCTGATATCATTCTTGATATGGCCACTCTTACTGGAGCTCAGGTACTAGTACAAAGCTGCTAATGGACAGGGAGACATCATGTTAGTGTCTGTGCATCATTTGCATCTTTGCCTCAGTCCTGCTGGTTGTTGGGGGAAACTGGGTGTCATGAGCTGGTACCTGCTGATGACTTCAGAAACTTGTGTAAGAAGAAAAACTACCAACAGTAACACCGGTAAGCTGTAACTCTTTGTGTGCACTATGTATTTGGAGAGGATGACATGTGCCATGAACATTTTCTAGAAACTAGCAGGTTTTCAGGTTTTTATGTAACTTATGCTTCATGCATACTTAAGGAAAAAATGGTATTTTTCTGATGATGTTAGCAGGTGATGTAAGTGATCCAGTGTTTGCAATTCAGTAGCTTTATAACTAGCAGAATTTCCACTCATATTTAAATGCTGTTTTCAATTTGCTATGAGTCAGTTTCTATATTCAGTAACATCCACAAAGGGGGCTTAACAAACAGGGAAGTAGTAGCCATTCTTAATGCTGAAAAGAAGGGTGTGATTTAAATGTGATTGTTGGCAACTTCAGTTTGACTTCTTTCCTTGGCGCAAGAGATTATGATGTGATTGAGTAAAATACTATTAGACTTTCATTACCATAAGGTTGGATAAGAGCGTCATGGTTGTGCTACTCCATTTCGTGGGTATTGCAGCTAGTTGAATGTTGCCTAGCAGTTGCAAGATACTAGACAGAAATTCTGGATCAGGTCTTCTACTGGAGTTAATCAGATTAGCAACTTTGAGGTTTTGCAGATTTCCACCAACTGAGGATATGACCCATAGCACAGGAATTTTCTTGTCCATGATATGGCTTATGTTGTAAGTCATACACAGAATGATACATGGATACCAATTTAATACTATTGTTTTTTGAAATTTATTATCTTTCTATAGAAGGTGATATTGGCAGGCAGTGATTCCTGTGGTATAATCTTCTAGAGGAAAAAATGGTCTTCATATCAGGAGGAGAAATGGTGGCACATTTTTGAAAGCATGTATGTTGCATGCATTGGTGTAAATATTAATCCTTTAAGAGTTTCCCATCATTATTCTACTGGAAAACTCAGGCAAGGATGACTTCTGGATTCTGTAGATCTGGAAGGAAGTAACCTTTCTGACCATTCAAGATGTTACATTCAGAATGTTTGTTGACACACGCTTTTGGAATATCACGCGTGTTAGCTATTTTATTTGTAATTCATTGCTGCTTTGATTTTATTCCTAAAAATAAATAACTATCAAGCCATATAGTTTGCTTACTCAGTAACTACAACGAAATATTTGTGTGGGGCTGTGGTTTGAATAGGCTGAATAAATGTGGACTGTTGCACTGCAGAATGGATTTCTTAAAATTTTAAAAGCTTCTGTGGTAGCTACAATGCCTCTGTCTACATTCGTAACGCCATCCTCTTGTCAAATAGATTTGAGACTTTTTTTCTTGGTGGTCTTGTTAGATGACAAGCAACTGTTAATGCAGAGGAGAGATGGAGAATTGTTGGACCCAGCACAGTAAAGTGAATCCTTCCTGATTGTGTCTTGTATTTCACTAGGGAATTGCAACAGGAAAGTATCATGCTGCCGTCCTTACCAATAACGAAGAGTGGGAAAAAGCTTGCGTTAAGGCTGGTAGGAACTGTGGAGACTTGGTCCATCCTCTTGTATATTGCCCTGAGCTCCACTTCAGTGAATTTACCTCTGCTGTAGCTGATATGAAGAACTCTGTGGCAGTAAGTTTTCCTTTGAATTCTATTTATTACGTAAAGATGTGCTTTGATCCACGTTCCTTTGCGTATCCTGCATAATGCACTGGTCTGTTGATGGTTGGATAAAAGCTTTTCCTGTGGGCCATAATCTTAAGAAATGGGCCATATAAGGACTTTGGAAAACATTATTTACTTGGGTATTTCACAGACCAAATGTCCCTGCATTGATACTTAGGGTCAACTGTATATCATACAGTGTAACTTGCTGCAAAGATATCTTTGGACTGCTTGCCTTTTAAGCATGGCCCTAAGATGTGTACTAAATTCCTGGGTGGAAACCTCCTAAGAAGTAAGGACAAATATTCCTCAGATCATTTGTAGCCAGCGGAGAGAGTAACTGGGAACGCAGCAACCAGGAAGTTGAGGACAGAGACCTGAGGGATTGCTGCAGCTGCAGTCACTATGTTTGAGAGTTACAGTGTACAATAGGTTCCAAAAACACAGCAGAAAGGAGCTTGCATGGAAAAGAGTGAGACCAGACTGCTACCAGGGATTAAGTCAAGGGATTTACATTATACTTGGTCTGCAAGTCTAGGTTTTAGGGCCGTCTATTAAGCTTTGAACTAGATTTGCACACCACCTTCTTTGTAGGCAAGAATAAAACATTGACATTTTGTTTTCTTGTAAGAAAACTGTATTTTGTTTCTACAGGACCGAGACAATACTCCAAGCTCCTGTGCTGGGCTCTTCATTGCTTCTCACATTGGCTTTGACTGGCCTGGAGTCTGGGTCCATATAGACATTGCTGCACCTGTTCATGCAGTGAGTGTGTTCATGTGACTTCTGACATTTTACCTTTCTTGCTCCCCTAGGAAAGAAAACCGCCTGTGCGTGCAGGGACCCTGACTTCTGTCTCTTTAAATGCAAGGAGAGAAATAGATGGAGAAGAGTCTTTTGGAATGCATTGACTCTTCATCAGTATTTGGGAAATTGAATTCTTTTGCTTTGGTAGCTTCATCTGGTCAGATTTTTCATTTTGTTTTTTAAAGTGTTCTAAAAGTCACTTTAAGCAGCAGCTTCTTTGACTCTTCAAACTTGAACAGTGTTTCTTAACTTAGTTGCTTGCTGTTCATGGAAGTAATTCTAGCCTTCCAAACAGTTTTTCCCCATATTGTCTTTAAGGTGATTGACCTTAAGGTGATTGGACTTTTCTTCCTGCTGACTGGCAGCAGGGAAAACATTTCTTTGCTCTAGTGTTCCCCCTCCTCCCTTGCCTGGAACTTGTATATGGGGTTTTATGTTTTGTTTTGTTTCTAACCCAGTTTCTTCAGCTCACATTCCAAATCCATGCTTATGTTAGATGGAACATGAATATTGTCAAATGGAACATGAATATTGCCCTGAATATTGTCAGCCCAAATCCCACCTCACGTAATTGTGAGCTCTGTTCTTGTGTGAATCGACTGATGTGCTGGTTTAATCTAACCAGGACAGGTTCCTGGTTAGATTCCTGCACTATGGATACAGAACCACAAGCTGAGGAGGCCTGCCAGGCACCCCGAGTATTCACTGTGGCCTTGCACCTTCACTGCTCTTGTTGAGTGGGTAGGTAAATTAAAACTAGCCCAGGTTATACAATCTAAAATGTGATTTTTTTTTTTTTTTTTTCCTAGGGTGAACGAGCTACTGGCTATGGCGTGGCTTTGTTGCTGTCCTTGTTTGGAGGGGCATCTGAAGACCCTCTGCTAAACATGGTGTCCCCACTAGGATGCAATGGAGACTCTCCCGCTGAAGATATGGAGAGGGATTCCAAAAGGCGCCGCCTGGTTTAATGCACCCCCATCCCAAAGTGACGGGGTGCATGTGTTACCTCACTTTGCACTGATTCAGTCTCAAGCAATGAAAAAGTCACACATCAGAAATTGCCATTTTTTTACTATCATGATAAGATTTATTACTTGTTTCTGATAAAACAGCCTGATTTCTTGTTTTTTTAAATTATTGGTGCACACAGTGGCTGAACAATACCAATGGTGCAGACTCCAAGCTCTACTAACTGTATCAGGAGGATGGCAGGTCCTCCTTGGAGCACCTCACAAAACTTAACTAAGTGCATTTAATGCATGAGAAGCTCTCTCTAGTCTGAAGAAGCAACTGCAGCTCTCGCTTACACAGCCTTCTGAATTACTTATTTTACGTGAGGTTTTATCAGACGTTTCTGCAGGCCCCACTACATCTCGGAACACAGGATGAGGAAAAAACCACTGTAGGTTTGGCTTATTCAGTGACAATTTAGCTTAGCGGCAAAGAGATGTAATGAGAAACGCATTTAGTTTTAATAAGGTGCTGTTTCTGCATGTTTAATGTTTTGCTGACCAGTAAAATCAACAAGAGAGTGGGCCAGAACATATCTCTATGTAAATCTTTCACATGCAAATTACAGAATAATTCATGCTAAATGAGGAAAAAAATAGGGGGACTGTGATTGAGTAAAATCGGTTTACAAAGCAGAGTGGCTTCTTGCCACTTAATAAATTTATTATTATTAAAGCAGCTTATGTGTCCCATGTGATGTCTCATAGTGTTATTTACATTTCTGAGTACACTGAGTGCTCCAAAAGTTCATGTGTGACTTCATTACTTTGTTCATATTCGTCTTCCCAGCACTCATACATCTGAAAACAGACCTAACAGAGTAATAGCTTATACCGAATGGTTTGATGCAGTGCTGAAGAACTTACGCTGATTCACTCCATTTGATTGATTCAACAGGAATCAGGGAGGGGATGCATCATATTATTTTCTATATAAGCGAGTCACAAGGCGCTTACAAGTAATAGCTTGGCTTGGACACCCACGGGAAATGACCTGCCCCAGTTTATGTAATGTCAGCAGCAGAGCTGGGAACGGAGTGACCAAGTTTTAATCAGTGCTGGTCCCTGCCCCACAGATTCAAGCATCAGCCTTTGGAAACATTTCTTGGCTCAACCAGAGTGTTGACGCTGAAAAATCCCACCCAGCACACACTTTTGGCTGCTTTGCAGATAAAGTCAAACTGAATTGTAATAAATTATACTTTTCCTTGTGTGCAAGGTGATCTCTGGAGAGCATTGGTGCTAGGTTTTAGCTGAAGTTCCAACAGTGAGGTACGCATCTGGTTTAGACATCAGTCTTTTTGATTAAAGACCTTGTGGAAAGCTTAACACAGAAGGGAGGAGAAAAAACACTTTTCATTTTGGTTTTGTGCCTGTATTTGATTCTTAGAATGTAACCTTTTATTTTTTTAACAGAATTTCACTATTTCCTATATTTGCTCCTCTATTGTGGTTTTAATTCCCTGTTTCACTTGACTGTAGTTTCTGGAGATCTATATAAAAGATGAGTTTAGAAAAGCGTTGTTCCTCCAGCTCCCCAGTCTCATCACCAAGAAGATACCTGTGCGGAGTTTCAGGATGTGATCCACATTGGGAAGCTCTTGAAATGTTATGGAGCAGGAAATACCATTGAAAAACTCTCAAATAAACTTACCGATGGCAAAGACAACAGACATATAGAGTCCAGCAATGCTGACGAAAGGAAGAAAACAAAGACAGTATTTGACTCCCTCCCCCCCCCCCCCCCCCCCCCGCTCTTTTTCTCCAAAAGAATCATTCAGCTCTGTGAAACTGATAAATCCGGTCTCCCTATCACTCTGGGCACTCAGTATAAAGCACAATCTGGTACCAAAACCTGTTGTGAGGGAAGGCCTGAGTGGTTACTTTCATTACTGATTCAGTCTGACCACTGGAATTAATGGCAAAATGTTCTAATTTCATTGCTGTGAAATCAAGTCTTAAATCTCCATCCTGTAGAAACCTCTTAAGATTAATCAATTCTAATTTTGAAATTTACAGTGTTTTGCCAAAATCAGGCAGATTTCTACATAAAGACTAGCCTGCAATTTTGTGGGCCGGGGCCAAATTCTAATATTCACCACTGAAATGTCACTGAATGCAGCAAGTCCAGGTAAAACAGAAATGGCTGATGGCCATATTCTTCTATTTTGCTGTTTCTCAAAGCGTGTCATGCTGCTGGAGTTGGAAGGCACTTAAGCCAGCTGACCAGTGTAGGAAAGAAATCTAATATGAAATGCTTGAAAAGCAATAGAAGGACTAAACAGGATAAATACTAAGGATAACAAAACCTGAACAACTGCTTAAGTTTGCTTAAGCAAGAAAATAGAGCAAAAGGGTGTGACACTGGTAGTATGTTTTTTGCCTTCTTCCCCATATCCTGCCAAAAATCCCAGGCCAGAAGGACTGACTGTCACTGAACGTAATCAGCTCCATGTTGTTGTTGCAGTCCTTGCTAGAGCAGCTAGGACTCTGCTCTTCAACAACCCACCACTCAGTAATTTGGCTTGAGGATAAGTTGGGGGGGCAGCTGCTGTAGTTTTAGGGTTATCTTTTGAAGAAGGTGGTTTTGTCTAGATCTTGTGCTTTTTGAGAAGGAGCTTTCACAGATAAAAGCTGAGGCTTTTATAATTCTCTTAATAACATCTCTTACTATGCCCCATCCATGTTATTCTTTCCTCCCTTTTAGATAAGTGATCTACTCTAGCGCAGAATTTTCTTACCCATCCAAGACAGTGATTCATGAGCTGTATTCACCAAATAAGTGATGCTCTTTCTTTTATATATCACAGAGGTGCTGGGATCACTCCTGTTAAACTCACAGTGTTTCTTTACTACCAAATGGTAGAATTTTAGTTCCACCAGGACCCACTTCCACTGCCTCCTTGATGTGCTTACCCACTCTCAGGTGATACACCATTTTAGCTGCTGCTGCTCACCCTCAAGTATCTTGGTATGAGGCCTGGAAGCAATCTAGAAAAGGGGAGATGCCAAAACTGCCTTGGAGGTAGCAGGTATTCACTGTTAGAAATGGATTTGTGGGACAGTTACCAAACGGAAATAAGCCTTTACTGAGCAGCCCAACTGGACTTTGGTCTCTGCAGTTACCGCCCGTGCTGCTACGAGCTCTGGGCGGCTTGAGGGGAGCACGTGGCAGAAGCTACCCAAAGTTCTTACTGCCTCATTACCAACCTCACCGAGTGCTTCACAATTAGCTCACTTAACTTGACAGTCCTCACCATTACATTATTCCAGTTTACCCTATTAAATAATTAAATTATCCTTCCAGCTTAAATTATTACAGCTGTAGAGCTATGACAGGCCCAGCACTTTTTAGAAGAAGCTGACAGCAATGAGCACCTGCTGATGTGCCCTGGGCGTGGGAGCCCCGCCTTTCCCACCCTCCTGGTGCTCCTGTGGTTGAGGATGCTGCCTTCTGCCAGGACTGGCAGCCCTGGGCTGGTGGGAAGCACCCCAGGATACCGGGCAGGACTGGCTGTGACGGAGGGGAGCCCTGTCTACACGTGGTGAGTGCTGTCGCATCCTGCGTGTGCTGCTGAGTGGTGGGTGCTGCTGCTGGAAGCTTCTGAAGGCTGCCGCCATGCCCGCTGCTGCACCCCCCCCCCCCCCCCCCGCTCCAAAGGGCTGGCAGTCACCTGCAGCCAAAACAGGGCTCAGCCGAGCTTTTGAACCCTAGTTTTTCAGCTGCTGTGGGTATGGAAAGGGAAATGCTGTGGTGTCCTCCCCTGGGCAGCACTGCTGTTGCCTGAGGGTGGCCCTGCGGAAGGTGACGCGGGCAGCAGCGGAGTCTGCGAGCCCCTTGAGCCGGGCAGCCTGGCTCGGGGGGGCTGGTGCTCCACAGCAGGCCTGTGCTGCTCTCCCTCTTAGCAACCATGGTGTCCTCCGGGCAGCAGTTTGCTCTAAACTCATGGCAGACTTGGGGAGCCCAGGGGTGGGATGCAGGGGTAGGAATGGGGGAGGGGGGGGCGAGCCGCAGAGCCGAGCGGTCGGAAAGCAGAGCCTGGCCTTGCCAAGCCTGTCCAGGAGACAGGCCGCGGGCAGGAGCCCCATGCGATGAAGGAGGTGGTGCTCGCTCAGCGCTGTTTGCGTCATGCGTTGCTCGCCAGTGCTGCCCGAGTTTCTGCTGGGGGCACCCTGGGCGCTGCTCCCCGAGGAGCCGGTGCTGTCCCGGCGGCTCTGGCAGGAGCAGAGCTGCCCTTCTGCCTAGGGTCTCTTACAAGACCAGCTTAACATGGAGGCAAGTCTAACTACCAAAGTTGTACTGCTGGGTTTCAGCGAGCAAAAGGTCCATCTTGCAACCAGGAGATGTGCTTAGAGGGTGGTCACTTTGCTTTTTAAAAACTGAGGGGAATGGGTGTTTTAAGGACTGTCTCAGACCAACACGCTCAGTCTGGGAAAAGTCTGTCTTGATGGGCATTAGTATTAGTGTATCATCTCCTATATACTAATACTGCATTGTATAAGCTCTCTGCTAGGGTTAGCACTGCCTAGTCAAAAACACAGTGTTCTGGATAGGTCTGTCTTTCCGCTACGGGACTGAGCCACAGCTGAAACTCTGGTGACAAGTCTGTCCCCAGGTCCTCAATTCAGGCAGTGCCAAAAGTTCGACAGCATGTTTTATCACTTCTCTGCTTCGTGCAAAACAGTGCAGTCAGGAAAGGCCTTTCTGCCTGTGGTAAGGTTTACAGGTTGAGGGTAAATCAAGGGGAGTCACAGAAAGCTACCGGCTTCCTTGGGTGCAATATGGGGAACATGGAAAGCCCATCCTGTCTGTAAAACTCTGTCCGAAGCAGCTTTCTGAAGAAAGGGCCTGGGGACACTAAGACAGGCGTCTGCATTCCGGGACTGTTCTGGGTGAGTCGGGATATCTTGTTATCATCAGAAAGCTGTTTTCTACTGTAGGGGCCAGGGACCAGCTAGAGAGGGATCCATGCGAGAACAGGGTCCATTTATACTTATGCTGTACTGAATCAGGCTCTGTACAAACCCGCACTGGACAATTGGATTGATTTCTTCCGTTTGCACATGTGAGGGATGGAATCAGTGTATCTCGTTCTTTGGGCCTCATTGTGTCTTGTGTCCTGCAAATTCTGTTGCCTTAATGTATAATAACTTCTAGCCTCTGAACGGGCAAGTAACTGCGTTCAAAAACCACAGTGCAACGATTTGTGCATGTGCTGCTTGAAATCTAGGCACATAGCTTACAGCAGGGATGGTTTTTTCTTTCAAACACTTCTCTTACACAAAACCCGCAGAGAGAGTTCCAGGCAGTGTCCACCCATATGAAAACAGACATTCTTTCCATAATCTTTTTATAGATTTGATAATATTTAACTCAGCATGTATTAAAATGCATTGAGTACATAAAATTCATTTTAAATGTCACCAAATGGGCCAATGGCTTTTTAATATCGCTGCCACAAGACTGCATTTCAACCTATTTCCTATCTGGATCTATTCCAGTGGCAATTCCAGGAGGGGAATATATTTAGTCTGTATTTACTTAGTCTGTTTAACTTTCTGTTAGTGTCTTTGGCTCATCCCATGGCCATGCTATTTTGGGATGATTTATACAATATTTACATTGAATTCTGCTAATATTTCCTTGCCTCTTGAAGCTGGATTACACTATTTACATCTCAAAGGCCCAAGCTGGAGGAATAAGCAGCTGTTCCAGGCACCAGAGAGAATTTAGTGTAGGGGTGGCTGCCAGAAATGAGACCGTGTGTCTGAAATACTCGTGGAGTAATTATTTGGAATTGGAACAGTCCTCCATCAGGGAAGGGGTAAGGCTGACCATAGCAGTAAGAAACATGGTTTGTGTTCAAGTGTCAAACAATAGCATTCAGATGCTGCGCTCATTTCCTGCAAAGAATTTTTGGTGCACTTTCCATAAATTGCAAATATCCTAAACGAAACCATGGCAGGAATGTGCTGTTGGCTCTTAGGCGAGTAGGACCAGGCTTGCAGTTTGCATACTCTGTTGCAAAAGCTGAATGTCACTGTTGTACTTACCCCTGAAATAAGAAGAGGTTGATGCAATTATAGCTTTTTGTCAGAAAGTTGCCTAGGACACAACTTGCACAGCCACATCTGATCTGATAGGCTGACAAACCAAAATAAATGCATTTGACCAAGTACCAAAGCTGAGCCACAGGGTTTCTGTTAAACCTTCTGGAAATGAGCAGATCATAGGATTTGCTTCAGTATTTTTCTCATGAAAGCTTTTTTTAAAGAACATAAATGTGACTATTTCAAAATAACTGATTTGACCTCTTTGTTAAAACCTGGACCAAATCTGAACCCAGCAAAACTCAAGATTCAATGTAGAGGCTATATGCCAGAGCTGGAAGCCCTGCTAAATACTGTTCTTTTCTCTGTAGCTTGAACAATAATAAGCCCAGGAAGATTGAGGTCTACTTATAGAGAAGAGCTTTTGACAGGATATAGCTAAGGCTGGGCAAATACTTCTTGCTGGGATTTTTCCTGTGCCGTATTTCGTATATATGCAGATGGCTCTTTTTCCTGGTAGAACTTAGGCTGCCTTATCGGATCAAATATTTTTTACCACATCTGAGCAGGCATATGAACCACAGACACAGTCTGCAGAGGCAAACTAAAGTACAATTAATCATGTTTTTGCATAGTCATTGCCCAGAACATGCTGTGCTTCTCAGTTGTGGACTGCTGGAAAACTCGAAGTTCACAGTGTCCATCTATCTATCCATTTTCAAATATTCCCATCACAGCTTACCAGCCAAAAGCACATATTCTCATTTCTCTGTTGAAAGTGGTGGATGGGCCTAAGGGCATGAGAAGTATATTATATGAAACTGGGTAGGCTAATACCTTTCAGTAATGCCTGGTAAGATGAAAAACATCCAAAAGTGAATGCCAAAGACGAGGACCACCCGGAATATACACTTCCCAAACATGGTCCTCCTTAAAGATATGGCCTGGTCCACAGTCATTGTGCCAAACTGAAACAGGAGCATCACCAAAAAGGCTGCTGGGACCTGGTCTTCTGAAAGCAATTCAGTGATGTCAGCAGCTGCCGAATGTTTCTGAAATGAATCATGGAGACTGAGATTTGTCATAGAAAGAAGAGAAGAATCTGTATACCAACACACATGACTGAGTTAGTCTGGTGATTTGATATATCCAGTAGAATAACTGAAAATTTGGATCCACTCTTATATGCATTATTGCTGTTTAGGTAAGTAGTGCCACTGAATGCATCTTTAAGAAAGCCACAGATAAGCAACACCATGGATGCATAAGAAAGGGTTCAAAGATAGTATTTTTGAACAGTTTTATTTGGCGATATGTTTTACGTATGAATGGGCACCAATCCTACATTCAAGGCTGACACGTCTGTTTCTTGAAGCTCCCCAAACCAAATGCTTTCATACTGCTCTGCTCTAGATTTCTCCTCCCCATATTTCAGAGGTTTTAGAGCTGAAGTTTTTATCTGATCCTGTTTTTTCTTTTTTCTTTCTTTTTTCTTTTTTTTTTTTTAAGGGGGGGGGGGGATTCAGATCCTGACCCAGCTTTTGATTTCTCTGTCCCTGCCCTCCTTTTTTATTGCTAAGACTATTTTGCAAAGTTTTTTTTTCCCTCTCCTAAGAGCCATGAACTGGTATTGCTGCCTCTCTTCCCAGGTTGGTATCTACTTCTCTTTTATTGAAGCAGTCACTTTAGCAACAGCCAGCTGTGGAAAGAGAGATGCAGAGCTAAGATCCTCAAAATGCATTTATGGTGTAAGCTCCCTTTTGCATCTCATTGCAAAGCTTGGCCTAGAGGAGTGCACTGCAGTATGCAAACAGCCAAGCTAACAACATTTCAGAGACTGAGCTGAGCATTTTTCTCTAGAAATTTATTGTTCCCAGTTGGCACTAAGAGCAGTTTGGAAGTGAAGCTGGCCTTCTCACTTTGGCTCTGGTAATCTGATCCTGAAAGAGCATTTCTCCTGTTATAGTGGTGCCCTACGTAAGTCCTGATCTTGATGGAATTTAGGACTGCTCATTTCCTTAGGGAGTCATCCAAGGCCCTCTGATTTGTTTCTCACTAGTTTTTCATGTCTTATCTCTGTGCTGAGATCTGCTCCCATCCTGCAGAGAAGCTCTCCAGCATTGCCCAGGAGAGGAAAATACTTTGGGAAGACCTCAAAGCACATGGCTTGCTTTTCTTGGGAAGTAGTGACCTTGCCACATCTGCAGTCTGTTTTCATGTTCTTCTCTTGTGCCTCCCCTTCTCCCATTATCATGGTTAGTCTGATATTCATCTGAGCTGTTGTTTCACTGGAGTTTAAGGCTGAATCAGAAATCAAACAAACAGAAAAAGAGTGGCTGTGGATTAGAGGAAATTCCCATCATGTTCCTAGGAATAGAGTAATTGGAGGAAATTCCCATCATGTTCCTAGTGGCAGAGCAAAGTAATCAATCAGCTAAAGCGAATACAAAGTGTGTGTCTTATACAGGCTTACGGATACAGACTTCCAGTTTTCATCATTAAAACAGTCTCTCAAAGGGTTCTCCTAAACCCCAGCTTTAAGAATAAAGTTTCAGTAGAGACTTTTGAATGTATGTTAATGTCTCTAAGTCAAGAATCAAATGATCTTGCTCCACAGGCTATAGAACCAAATTCACTCTTTTGCTTATCCCAAAAGCCAGTATCCAAAGACAATGATAATAAAACTGCTCATGTCAACCAAAAACATCAGAGTATAGACATATCACACAGGGCACTGCTCTGGATGAATGATAACATAGAAGAACTGCCTGATAAGCCAGTAGACTTGAAGGGCACTAGGGAATAAAAATAGGATGTTTTAGTGAAAATTTCTGCTAAAGAGTCTTTAAAATGCAGAAATGCATGTCCTTAATGCATGCAGCCTATGAAGACTGGAATTAATAAAACTACTGGGCTCAAGTGCATCTTTTTAACGGAGGCTAGAAGTAGTATTCAAGTTATGTTTTAACCACCATCTGCTTTGTCTTCAGTATCAGTTGTTTCATCTTATGCTTGAGAAGTTTCTTCTTACTGCTGAGATTCCTTCCAAAACGATTCCATCTCTTCCTTGCTTTCTTCTTATGAAGCTTATCTACCAAACAAAAGACAAATAACATCTGTGTAAAAAAAGCAAATTTTTTTCATTATGGTATGTTTCCTAATTTCCCTGGGAAGATGACTGGTTCTGTTTTAACTGTGGTGAGAATGCACTCATTCAGTCAACACAGTTGTACTTTTGTTGTATTCTTCCTATCTTAATTTAAAATGGAACATACTTCTCTTTAAATGTACAAAAATAGCTTTGAGAATCCAATGGCCTCCATTCCCTGGGGTTGTCACAGTTCCTCTGAAAACACTTGCTGAAGGATTATGCTGTCTGAAAAGATGCCATCTCATTGACCCAGGTTTCTCTTCCATGAAATTACCTCTGCGCTGCTTTTTCTTTTGCCATCTAGTTGGTCCTTTCTTCTTGGAATCAGGAATATCAACACATTCAAAATCCCACAGTCCATGGCACTAAAAGGAATATTTTAAGAAAGCATAATACAATTGATGTCTGTGAGTTATGAAAATCTCAAATCACCCATCAGATAAGGAAAAGGACAAAAATGGGAATGGCCATAAAGAGAGCCTGCACTTCAGATTTAAGAAAGGCTTTTATGGTGAATAAATAATGAATCCAACCTCACAGATTTAGATCAACATTTGAGATTCCCTGAAATTCATGGCACAACTTACTGCCCTTCAAAGGGACCATAATTTTTCCTACCAAGGCTCCAACTACTAGACTATGTGCACACCTTCTGTTAAATATGCAGCATTTATTTGAATCATGTAGCCAAAGAATTAGGGCTAGTGATGTTTAGATCTGTGATTTAGCCTTTTACAAAGCTGAGAAGCAGATCTTAAATTTACCTTCAAATCAATATTTGGATGCTGAGGCCGTATTCCTTAAAACACAATTCAATTTTGGATCTATAACAAAAATTAAGATAAAGCACATTCAGCAGCGTTTGATTTAACTGCAAATGTGCATCGGAGTTTGGGAAAAAAAGAATAATTTCCTCTTCTGGTATAGGACCCTTTACCTTCAGGACTGACCTGTGAAAGAACAAAGCAAGCAGCTGGATGAGATCAAAGTGCACATAGCCAGGCTTCTTCTCAATCCCAACAGTATCTGGCAGAACGAACGGTTCTTCTGCATTGATGGCACAATACAATTTAGTGGTCCATGGAAAGAATCCAAACTGCGAAAAATATTTGACAACTACTGTTATCTAGAGAGAAAAAAAGAAACCGAATGAGTTGGAAGATACAAACTTGTAGAGACTAAGTATTCTCAGAAGGATTTGCAGATCTTTTAAGAATAGGGAATGGCTCCAAGAACCATAGGGAATGTCCAACAGACATTCTTAATGGTTTGAAATTCTGGAGAGCAAGCCTTTCTCTGAAAGCCAGTGGAACTTTTTGGTGGATAGATATTTTCTCTTTCTACTCAACTTATTTCTTGTTTCCAAGTCAATAAATGCCTACAGTTCATGCACCATTTTTTTTAAGTATTATCCCCTTGCTAATCCACTTAAACATTGGTCCTAAGAGAAGTTTACTATACTTTAGAAATGACTTATTTACAAAGCCACTTGCTTCAGTGTTAAGAAGAACTTTAGCAGTAGTGAGAAAAACGTATCTGTGTATAAGTAATGGCTGTCATCCAGGAAAACATAGCTGTGTATAAATAACTGCTGTCATCCAGAAGAATTTTGTAGGCCTTGGAACAGATAACATGGCCCAGAGAAAAATAAGAATGGGCAGAACCAAAGTGAGGACTGAAGCCAAAACCATGTGATTCAGAATGATCACAAAATAGCAAAGCATTTCTGACTTGGACACCATGGCGTTGTACAAAGCAAAGCCCAGCTTTAAAGGATGAGGCAGGCTCTGATAAAACTTCTCTGACTCTTCCAGTTCACTGTCGTGAAACATCCTGAACCACAGAACAAAAAAGTATGCAAAGGAACCAACTGTATTTTCTAGGAAAAAGGATGTGAGATTGCTAACCAGAATTTTTGACACAGATAATTAAATAAATCAGACCAAAGGGATGGCATAGAGGAACCTCTTCAGAACTGCAGGTGTGATGTTTCAACAGCCTATTCACCAAGTCTTACTAAAAGCTATTGCTGACTATATCCACCAATAATCATATTCCAGTATCCTAGGGCTGATTTATTGGTACTAAAATGACATACGGTAAATCACCTAAACTGTACCTACTCTGTTACCGGTCCTAAATTACAAGGGTGTGTTTACATACTTGCACATCAAGAAGGGTACTAAACAGTCACTAAATTACTTTGTCAAAAGTTTCATTTTCTTTAAAAGGCCGTAAAGAAAACGTGCATTGTGAAAATGAGCATCAGTTCCTGCATATGGCGTTACTTCTAACACTGGCAGAGCGTGTAACCCCGAGAGGCAGATTCCCACTCAAAACTGGCCCACATTCTCTGTGAATGCAATAATGCTGATTTATACCAGCTGATTTACATAACCTTTTTAGTCCACACATGATTCCAGTCCTTTTTGGAGAGAGGTAAAAACTGGAAACTGTTAAGTGCTATTATATTTCTTTAAGATGTTGTATTGAACACACACATATCGTAACAGTTGGATTTGTTTTTAGGTTTTTCTTGCCTGTTCAGTAGTAGTTCACTGGCAGTCATCTTAACAGGAATTTCTTTTATGGCCTGCCTAATGCTTTGCTCCTCTGAACTGATGGTGAAGCAACATGATCTGCTGCATCTAACGAACAGTTCTCCAGGTTGGGAAATTTAGCACAGGAAGAAGGTGAAGGATTCATTTCTGGCACCATGCCTTTGATGCTGTCTTCAGCTTCCATCTTCTCTGCTGCTTCGTCTCCACTTACTTCTTCAGCATCTTGGTCACAATCCCTTGGCTCAAATGTATTGTTTAAAACATCTCTAGACCTATCACAAAAATTTTTATTAGACAGTGTCCAGATCATTCTAGGCAGAGATGACAAAAAACTCTTGCCACGTGGCAAATATCACACTTGTTCTGAATTCCCACACCAATCCTGTCTTTGTGAATCTGCAATTATTTTAATTCTGATAACATTTACCTTGCATAGAAATGTAAAATTATTTCTCTGTATTTCATATACTCAAAGTATTTCATCTCTCTGTTCTTGAATATTCTAAGTTATTCTGTATTTACTCTGGGGCAGTCTCTGGCTTGCTAACTACAAGAGTGCTGCTGATTTTGAGTCTTGGGAGTAAGGTTGGTCTATAATTTAGAAATGGAGAACTTTAACAAAAGTCAAAATGAGGTTTTATACGTTTCAGGATATCCTTGCTCCTAGGGCTTTTTCTGTGACTTTGTACTAGTGATGATCCTTTGTATCTCATTTCCCCACCTATAGAATAAGAATGATATCCAGTGGTACAAGATAATATATTAACTATATTAATATCTATGAGCTGTTCAGATGCTACAGTAACAGGTCATAAGAGTTTAAGCAGTCTAGCAAATTTAGCAAATATTGCCTGGTGCTGAGTGCCTGTAGTGATGTCTCTACAGCTCCAAAGAGTTCTGGTAATCATCATCACTGTCCATTCGCCTGGATGCAATGGTTTCAGAGAGCAGTAGGGTATCATCTCTGGATGTCTGCTGGCACTCAGATACTACGTTTTCCTTCTTATCCTCCTCCAAGCCTTCCATTTTGTGTCTTTCATAGAGAGTTGCTTGTGCCTGCTGACCCTTCCTCATGTTATAATGTTGGAGGGCAGTGTCATTTCCGTTCAAAAATGAATACAGAATTAATCAAGTAGCAGAAATACAGTGCTCTCTTTTGCTGAAGAAAATGATTATAAGGTATGTTCTATCCTGCAAGACCTCTGAGGTCCCACATGAATTCTCACCTCTAGAACATACAGCTAGGTTCAGCTTTAAATCTCTTTCTACACAACATATGTCCTTCTCCTTGCTCTCACCTGCAGCAGAAAACAGTGCTGATCTCTACCAGTCTTCTCTATATAACCTGAATAGAATTATTAAGCTTCTTTTTTTTTCAAATTGCTTTGGACATCTAAATGGATACCAAGAATATGCAGAGCTGTGATTAATACGGAAAAAAAGAATCAAAAGTGAGTTGAAATGAAGTCCTGAGCTGGGCGAAAGTGACCAGTGAAAACTTTTTGGTTTTCAGACTGTTATCTGTAGGAGAATTAATGCATTATTTTCTTGTCTGACAGTGTTTTCTATGTAAAACAATTTCAGGATAGAGCCCAGAATTTCCAGCGTGTAACAGTAGGAATTCAGTGAATTCAGATATGCAGTTCACACTGAAAGCTACAATGCATGTGAACTGTAGTGTTCATACCCTATTGATTTCATGCTGTAGCATGCATCTTTCAATTCTGAGTACATTTGCAATGTCCAGGTTGTCTTTGCAGAGAGAATGCAGTGCCCCTGTAGTATCATCTAGCAGTGCATGAAGAAAGACCCATATAAACTTGGCAATACTGATTACTCTTTGGATAATCTTTTCTGTTAGCAGGGAAAAAAAGACATGCATTTACAAACAGGGAATGATTCACCATGCTTTTCCATTGCTATTTTTATTCCTCGATGCTTGTTATGGTGGTAATAAGTTGCAAAGCTCACTTCAAGTCATCTTAATCTTTTTATTAACACCTTGTATACAAGGGTTAATGCATTTGCTACAACATAGATTGCCTTACTGGTTCATCTAAGCGCGCGCGCTCGCTCACTCTCTCTTTTTCTTCTTCACAGCATTCAATTCTCACCTCTCCTGTGCCATATGGGAATACAAACATACAAAGCCACATAAATTTTGTCTAGACATCTCTCCCCCACACATGAATTCTGGGCCCTTCCACTGCTCACCGAAATGAATGGGCTTTTGAAGCTATATGGAGGTCACATCATCGAAGGCTGCACTGGAATTCGCAAGTATGGGGGCAGAGGTATGGACATGGGGGCAGGAGATGAGGGAAGACTTTATCTAGCATGAGGAGTATGTCGAGGACAGGAAGTCTCACATTTTTTGGCCTGTTTTTGTGTGGTATAACCTTGTGGTATTTGCAGCTTGTGCACTATAGGGATATACGTATTTAATGTTTCCTCAGACCCCTCTGGACCCTGATAGCCGTCTGTACTCGCTGACATGTTGCGTACAGTTTTTCTTATTCCTGGGCTGCTCCAGTTAGTCTGATATGGCTAGAAAGCTGCCATGGCCAAGCGTCTGAGTGCTTTCCCCATTACCTGCCAGCCTCTGGTGCTCTTTGTCGTCTTTCATTCTCTGTCCTCTGATTTCATCCTGTTCCCTTGTTCTCAGAGCCAATGCAGAGCTGGTCACCCAAGCTTCAAGGGCAAGCTGCACGGAGAAGCCCTGTTGCTCTCTGCTGAGGAGCTGGACAGATGTGTCCAGCTAGCAGAGCCTGGGTAGTGCTGCTTCTCATGGACTCCTTGGAGTGGCCTCATCTATCTGCTCACTCATCCAGGGTAGTGTAGCCTCTCCCTCCGCAAACCCGCTTCCCTTTCCTTTGACTCCAGGCTCCCAACGACGGCTCACTGACCCTCTTTGCTCCCAGCGGGGAGGTCAAGCAGTAGCAGAAAAATACTTCTTGATGTCCAGCTGCCATATGTAACAGCAATACCCATACTGTTCCCCCCATAGATCTTGAAATGCTGTAGTAAAGAAGTAAGCCTCGCTATCCCCATTTTACAGAGAAACTAATGCCCAGGAAAATCAATCAAATTCCTTAAAAAACTCACTAGTGGAGTTGGAAGTAGCTCTTAAATTCCACAGGTCCCCACCTAATGCCCTGTCCCCTAGGCCCTGCTGCTGTTTTCCACGATGAAGTGCTGCACCTGAAATGCTGTTTTTTTCTTTGGCGATTCTTCCTCATGCTTTCCTGTGTGCCCTGGGTCGTCCTCCTCTTCACTGTCGCTCTCAAAGAGGAGGTAACTACCAGCCCGAATCACTAAAACAATGAAAAACTGATGGAGTTCAGAGATGTATAGGAGATTTAGGAACATAGTTCTCTTCAAAATCCAAATGAATTATGCATCTCAATCATCAGTGTACTGTTAGAAATCTTAGTCCATATGTTCAACTTATGTTAAAGTGGGATATGTATTTTAGTAGGTTAGCCATAGTATAATGGAACATACTGTTAATATTTTTACTCTATTAGTATTTTAATGTATTTTTATATAGTTTAAGGCAGTTCTTGAGCTCTAAATAGGAACATCTGTGAAGAAAATAATTTTCCATCTACACTGAAGTATGTCAGGCAGTGGTAGTGTTTGGGAGGGACAGACTGAAAAATTGTACACATCTTGCTAAAATACACACATTCTCCTTCTTAAATGAGGTAGGTCTTGATGCAGCCATGGGAGAGCAGTTGGGTTTCGTTCCTGCAGGTTGTGGTTGTGTGCAGACACACATCTCCAGGAGGTATGTTGTTTCCACTTCTGCACACCATCTTTCCCTTTGGTAATGGTTCATTGGCTTTCAACTTCCCCGAGGTATACTTCGCCCAAGGTTGCCACCATTTGCTTTTGTAGTCATTCTCCTTCTTCTCGCCCTCCTCTGCAAAGATGAGTGTAAAAGTAATGTAACAGAACAGATGGGCAGATTTTCCTTCTTCCCCTTTAAGTTCCAAGAATGACATTCCTCCTTGCAGAGGGCTGCTCAGGGCAGGCCGGGGTTGCGTACACGGCGGGAGAGCCATGCTTGTGAGCCGTGGAGGCAATCTGCCCCGTCTGCTCTCAACTGCGACTGAGGCCACAGGAATGCTGGCCACAGCTCTTGCTTTCCAGGAGTCCTGTGGGCCCAAAGGCAGGTGTGAAAACTGCCTGGGACAGACAGAAGTTGTGGTCCAACCATCTAGAGGCAATGTGGAATACTCTTCTGTAGAACCCAAAGACAGAACAGGGACACAGACACCTTCCCCCCGTGTGACTATGGCACGCTTAATGTGACGCCACAGTTTTACCTGCATCTTGGAGCTGCTGCTCTTTCTCTGATTGCATCACAGGGCTAGTTGTTTGCTTTAAGCTCTCGAATTTCTTCTGTCTGATTTTGATTAGTTCCATCCTGCAGGCTGAAAATAAAATTTAGACAATATTGCTAATAGTTAGGCATGCACTTTATCTGAATTCAGTGTCTTACAAACATCATTTCCATGCCTGCCCTGTGGCATACGGTTTGCAATATCAATGTTATAGAAATGGTCAGGAAAATAAGATTTGGTTTATAAATTACCTAAAAATGAGAAATGTTCATTTTTTTTTTTATCTAAAATGTTGGGTTTTTCATTTTTTTCAACTAGTCATATGCTTTTATTTTACTCTATTTTATTTTTACAACATTTTTTATTTCCTATCATCCTGTCCTAATGAATAAGTCCAGACTGCAAATCTGGAAGTATTTTTCCCCAAAGATATAAAGCTAAGACGAAAACCAAGGAGACCAAGGAGAGGCTCTAGGTCTGGTGCTAAAAAAAAAAAAAACAAAACACCAGCCACTTGTTTGCGATGGGCATCACCTGACTCACACACATGAATTCCTTCCTCCTTCATCTGATTGTCACACTCTTTCTCCTAAGACTGGGTATCCTACCAACATGCTTCCTTCTGAATCCTGTTTCACAAGCAATTCCATAACTTTAGCCGCTTCTCATATCTGTCTGAAATATGGCCAGTGATACTGAAATACCATCCCCTTGTCTTCGATAGACTTAATAATGGACAAGTTCACAAGCCTGACTCAATGTCCATTGGATGACTAGGAAAGGAAATAGGGATGGGTCTTAAATATCTATTTTGTTGGATATTGCTTTGACGTGTAAAATATAAAGGTTGTGAGAATAACGAAGTCTTTCACGTCTTTGGCCAGCTGAGGTTTAGCATATGTCTCTTAAAATTGCCCCTCTCCTATTAACACATGTAATTTTGCAAGCCAGGAAATAATAGAGAGATAATTATTCATCTGAGTATTTATACTTCTGCTGATATTATTGTTTTTATTTTTACTGAGCACAGCTTACTTTGGACCTGGATAGTATTTGGAAGCTCTCCATCCCAAAATATAATAGCCAAAACAGGAAGCAGCTTTGACAGGCTCATGCAATACTATAGGCAAACACAAAACAGTATCGTAAATGTTTGGCTCTGGACCAGCTTTGTATGTGGTGTTGAAACATTTGGTATTCTCCTTAAGACTTCTGCAAGGAAACATCTGTGAGATTCTACCGCGGATAACACAAAATGTTTGGTCAATCTTTGTTCATCTAGAAAGGCATTGAGAAGGCTTCATTCAGTCCCAACTGCAAAGTGAAAATAAGTCCCATTATTCCAACATGGCAAGTGCAAGCACTGATAGCCTCAAACAGTGCTCTGCCAAGCAGTGGTGACGTAGCACCCAGGCAGTTAAAATGGGCAAGGACAATGCTGTTGGGTCCCTGCTGGACCACAGATCGTGGTCACAAGGCAGATCTATATCTTACACACTTCCCTTCCATCTTCCAAGGACATTCTACAACTTTGTTTTTTCTTTGTCTGCATCTTCAGTGGAGGACTAGTAACAAGCTGTAAGGCTTTCACACTGATGTGTTTACGTAACATATTGTCTTAATGTCAGGCTTTTTTGCAGAGCTTATGGCAGAAAGTGCAGGGGTTAATCCGTGTTTGCTCCAGTGCAGTCTGTTTACGCTAGTTGTTTGCACCAGTGCAGTTACGGTGTCAACAAAAGCCTCAGTGTGCAGATGGCCTCAGTCTCACTGTGCCCAGCTCCAGCCACCGAACCGTTTGCTGTAATGGTTTACCCTTTGCTGTAAAACAGCGAAGAAGCCAGAATCCTGTAGGATGGAGCAGAAAGGTGTCTCCTAGCAGAAAAACACTGCCTTGGTGAGCAGAGACAGGTCATCTGAGGTAGCAGCCGCAATGCTGAGCCAACAGACTGTGGCTTAGGGACAGGTCAGATGGACAAATGTGAGTGATGCTGCCCATATTCAGAGAGCGCCAAGGATAAGCCAGCTGCACTCAAGGAACCAAAACGCTGGGAAACCAGCTGATAGATACATGGCTCCTGGAACAGAACAGGCACGTGTCCTGTCCCACTGAGTGTGGATCCCACTGAAGAATGCGGACACAGAGTAAAGAGCTGCTGTAGTGTTTTGGGCGTCTGGTCCATCATCTGAGCCTTTCTAGCTGAATCTCTGACTCCTGAGTCAGAGCCTTGTGTTTTGATCTCAGTTAATATTATTATAATGTTAAACCCCATTCCTCCTAATGGTAAAAGATTTAAGATCAATGTTACTGTGAAGGACTGGCCTCAGATGGGAGAAGGAAAAAACCAAAAAGAATGGAAGTTCAGTCATCTGAGTATAGAAAGGCAGCAGTAAAAAGATAAAACAGCTCACCATGCTCACCAGCTGGATACACAGTTTATTTTAAAATGCAGTTTTGAATGAGCAGTAGACTTACTGTCTTTTCATAGCCTGTAGGGATTTCTTCTCTCCCTCCAGTCTGTACAACACAGCTTTCTTCAGCTTCTCTGCAAACAGCTCAGCTCCTCTGCAGGACTGTTCATGAAACATTCCTCCGGTCAGCATGCAGCCGCCCCTGCATTGCCATAGAGGAATAGACCTCGGTAAAACAAACTAGTTGACTATGGTTATCAATTTGGTAGATCCAAGGACTGATATTGCTGCCTAGCTCTTCGTAGTGGACTGGGAGAATTCACAATTACATCACTCCTGTTGTTGGCAGTCTCGTGCCAAAAGTCTGGCATAAGGTGTTTGTTTCTACCAATAGAACAGAGCAGTAGAAGAATAAGAGAGGGAAAAGCCAGTCTTACAGTGAGTTGCTCAACTCATGGTAAATCACTCTTCAACAGAGTTGAGAAGAGACACCATTAAAGACATCACATTTACAGAAAGAAATCTCTTAGAAACAGGCAGCTTTACAGAAATATAAATCAACGGACAGGAGAGCAACTGTCTGAAAGAGACTTAGAGCAGGAGTTGAAGTGCTGAGGATGTTCCCTAACAGTCCTTACAGAGCATGCAGGTTTTTTCTTTTTTAATCCCTGCTGTTTTCTGAGTGCACATATACACTTCTGATTGTGACGATGTGCTTGACAAACCCTCTTTTCAGAATTACAGCAGCATTTCACAGCTTTCAAAATAAGCCCCAGTTTCTTTCCTTTTCTCTTTCTCTTCTCTGGGTAAATAAAGTAGCCATGCAAATGTGTGTTTTACTACACATTAAGACATTAATACAAGCATTGTCCAGTTTTCATGCAGAAAACAACACAAACATGCGGCTAACACCTGGTGATTTGTGCAGGTCTCAGAAATAGTCAGGTTCTGAAAAACATCAAAAAACAAAACTGCAGTGGATTTGGAGATTTCGTGGACAACTCCTTGCTTCATTCTTAAGGATCCTATCCAGAAACACTCACTGGCTTCCTCCTGTTCTGTGGTCTCTATCTCCTGCCTTTGCACGCTGTCAAGTGATACAGTGGACACGTTACAGGCATTAGGTGACTCTGGTTGTTCCTTTGGAGAATCTAGTACCTAATTCCAGTTAGTTCATCCAGCTGGAGAATCCACTGTATGATCTGCGCTAAAGATCTTACGCATTCCTGTGGTTCTGCACTTCGCCTGTACTGCTGATGGGACATGGTGTTCCCTTTGCTCTCTAGAAGAGAAGTGGACTGCTGTTAATTCCTCTGAAATAATATACTTGCCCAATAATGTTGCCCCATAAGCCTCCTCGATCCTTCCCGGTGTTCACTGTTACTTACCAAAGTCATACCCTGGCACAGCGCAGAACACGCCGAAGGTCTGTGTCAGCCAGCAGTGATTTCCCAGAAGTCTGTTGAGATAGGCGTATGTTCCGACCTGTTGGGAAGGGAGACAGTGTGGTCTGGTTCCAGTGTATCCAGTCTCCTGTGCTCTAGTGCAGTTCTACCTTTTGATTCAACCCAGCATGCTGGGCCAGTTGAATGAGCATTTGCCTTTGCTGTATGTGACTCCTCTGGAAGAAAAGGTTCTCCGAGAACACAGTGGTGGAAAGCAGGCAGAGGTGTGCAGAAGAATGCTATGCTCGCCACTTGCTGCTGGCAGACCACCCAGGCACAGGAACGGAGTCAAATTGTCCACCTCTTTTGGAAGACTTGATGGATTTTTCATGACCAAGAGGCTCTTTTTTGAAAAATCTTTTGTTTTATAACTGAATTTAGCTCATGCCAAGGGCATTTGTTTTTATCTGCAAAACAGATCCAGAGCAGACCATAATTCTTGACTGCTTCCCACCTCCTTGGGAAGACAAGTAATTCAGTTTTAGTGGCTTATGTAGTGCCTGAATTTAGTGCCTATCAATGTGGAGACTGTCATAGCAGCATAGCATTTGACTATGAGATATTTAGGATAGTATTTGTTGTGAAAGAGCATGTGAACATCAGCACGTTACTCCTGTGCCTTAGGTAGTGCTTCTTGGTGTTAATACAATAATAATAAAGTGTTGATTTCCCCCTATTTTTGTGAAGTGTAAAAAGAAAATACATACAGCCAGGAGATTCTTCATCGCTATTACTAAGATAGCGTATGCAATCAAATAATCCTACAGCCTAAGAATATTCTTGACTGGCTTGAGTAGAAGACTGTTTCCAAAAAGCTTAAAGTCGAAACAAGCTGTCAGATAGCCCAGCCAAAAGATGCTGATTCACGTTGTCCTAGTGATAAAAATCAGGCAGAGCATGAACCAGAAGTGACAGTTGAACACAACCGCTTTAACCATATCCAGATAGGACCTGCAGGAGAGAAACCATTGCAGAAAATGAAACTTCAGAGCATTACAGGGAATTCTGTCTGTTGTCCTGTGAGCCAGGCATTAAGATTGAAATTTGGATAATATATCTTCTGATGTAACATTGAGGATTCTTCAGCAACCCATTTTCTGGTATTGTGGCTTCACATAAATAGATGGTGTTTTAAAAGCTATTTCCAAACTGTATCAGACACGGGCACTGTATTGGATTGTTAATATTTGGGCTGTTCTGGAAGAGGAGCAGCAACTATGCGTTAGTTTATTATTTAAGGGGAGAAAACTTGCTAGATGGTACAACAAACTGTCAGGGGAAATGGGAGCATCTCCTAATTTCTCCAGACTAAGACTAGATGTTGAAGATATGATTTAGTCAAACATAAGCTAATGACTCAAGTAAACTGCAGTTAATTCTTGATTTTTCCAGAAAATGATGGAAAATGGGATACCCAGGTTCAATGAAAAACATACAAACTCACAAAACATACATAAAATTAGCCTAAGGAACATACTATGAGAGAGTAAGGGAAGAAAGAAAAGTCAGTGCTAACCTCCGCAGTGCAGAACAGCGATCTCAGTGAGTCTTGGCTGAGGTGGTAGCATTTGCAAATGCCTTCCTCTTCTGTAATCTTCTGAAGCAATACCGAAAGATCCTGCATTTCCACCTGTCACAGCTCCCTGGCTCTTACCTGCAGTGTATAAAGTTTGGCACAGGACTGTACCAGCTGAGGGCAGCCGGGTCTAAATCATGACTGATCTCCACATTGTCTCCTGCCTGCATTCTCTCACAAGCTTTATTCTTGTCCTCGAATACTTGCCACTGGAGGGAGGCAGAAAGCAGAAGGACGAAGTCATCTGGAAAGATAGAAGAGCTGGAAAAATTATAGCAGTCATAAAGTAGTTTTAACTGTAGCACTGCACTAAGTGATTTACACTTACACAGGAGAAAGCTAGCATCAGGTCTCTTTCCAAGATCCAGCAGATAGAGCCATTTAATCAGATTGGAATGGACTGACCAGCGAGAGGTCCTCCATAGGTAATCTGTTAACAGAGGAGTTATATTCATCACATATAATGCCTTGAGCTATTTTCTGTGCTTGTGCTGTAGAAATACAGACATTTCTCCAGAGGAGAATGACATGTCTGGAGGGATATGCAGAGATGATGTTATTGCTGCCCATAAAAATGCACCTTCTCCGTGCTCTGACCTCAGTGGCAAGGGATGGGAGTGGCTATGCGAGTTGACTTCAGCCCTGGGGAAAGTCAACAGGAGACTTCCTAACGGGAGATGGATGTTTGCAGCTGCATACCTTGTATGTGATTCACTGCTTAGCAACTGGTGTTTGGGGGATATAATAGAAGCAGCTCATCAGGGTCTATTCCAAGATGATTTCTGATCTTGTCATTAGTAAGCATTAGCAGAACTCTGCTCGTTGCTAAACAAACTCTGAAATACTTCCCTCCCCCTTTTTTTCCTTTGTTTTAGATGTTTTGTTGCAGTGGCTGCCCTCTTCTTCCACTGCCTTGGTTCTACAAGATGGTGTTAGAACCTGGCGTCTGGACCACTCATGGGCAGGGAAAGGATGTGGGAAGTCAGCTATGCCAGAGGAGGAACCCATTCCTGCTCTCTTCATTTTGCTGCATCCTTTAGAAAGGAATTGAGGGAGAAACAAAGTTGGGAGAAAACAAAAAACAAACAGGAAAATGATTTACCCAGGAGTAACCCTCCAGCCCTCCAATGCCATGCTTTGGCCAGTTCTTCCATAGGTCTTTTCTGTGTTCTCCATTTTCCAAACCTAGAAACTGCACTGCACAAACCTTTGCAGAAAGCAGGAGGGAGGCCAAGACACACCAAATACTGGAAGGCCATCACAGTGGCAAGGGAACTGCACTACCTTGGCCAGACTGAAGTAAGCCACTGTCTTTCTTCTCTGGTGCCACAGCAGATAGATAGATTATCCAACATACATGGAGCAATGCATAGAAATCCATGCAGTGCTGTATAACGTTAATGGCAGCGATGAGACATGTCTGAAAGAACATAGCAACCCAAGTCAGAAAGAAGGCATGACTTTGTAGATTACAATCTACTGTCATTTAGAAAATTATCCTGACTTGGCTTGCAGTCTCCTGACTGTAGCTGGAGAAAAGTTATATGAAACACTTAAAAAAAAGAAACCACTCTTTCTGGAATAAGAGTGTCCATACCTGGAGTTTACTTGTTTAAGTACAGTGATATAACTATACAGACAAAATTTTGCTGTATTAGTGAGGTCTGTGCTTACAGAAGTCATTAAGTAATGTTGTTCTTTAGAGAGTGAAGCATTAACAGTAAAATTCTGGTTTTCTGTACCAGTGGGTGATAGCCCTGATAACTGATCAGAAACCCTGACGCCTCAATCCTCCTCTAACATGTCTGGTGGGAGGAAAAGCAGAAGAGAAGAAATGCAACCACCAGAACCCATACGCAGAGCTGATCTCTCTAGTGCCACACTAGGGAGAGAGCAAGGGAAGAGAAGACGAATGTACATTGGTGCTGTTGTCTATGCTTATAGCAGTAGAGAATTTCACCTCTGTTTAACTGAGTTTACTGTGGGCTTTTTAATGCCTCAGTGACCTGTGGCTGGTGCCTGCATTCCAAGAAGACTCCTCTCTCCTCGTATTTCCTCACCTCCAACCCAAATTTGTAAAAACTGTAGTTGACAAAATATTTGACACAGCTGAGTAATCATCATCCAAGTGCTCCCGAGTAACGCTGTCAAATATGACCCCCGTCATGGGTGGTGGCAGCTGGTTTTGAACCCGGTAGAAAAACTGATGGCAATACACTGTTGTCTCCATTGCCATTAGCCCCAAAATAATCAGGTGGTTCTGCAAGATCAGCATGAAATGGTCTCAGACATTAAGAAAACCGAAGTATGACACTAAGCAAGAATAACTCAGAAAGATGAGAACAGTCAAAACTCACAGCATCTAAAATATTGCTCTGCGCTTTTTTCTGTTAGGAAACAATACTGTGGCTATTTACAGCTCTCTCTACGTGTTCGTAGGAATAGGAGTACGGGGAGGATTGAATGACCTGTAGTGCATTTCTAGCCTGGCACACCGCAATGTCATGATGTGGGAAAGATTCTCCTCATAGCACCGCAGCAATGACGGTAATGGGTTTGGGCCACCAGTAATTTCAAGGTATAATGTTTCTGGAGTTATCTAACTGCAGATCCTAGGGGGAGGGGGCCTGAAGCAAAGTCAGAAAAAGACTAAGAACAAAGGTAGCTGAGAAAATATTACTTGTTTCATAACAAGTTCCTGAAACTGCATTTTCAAAAAAAAAAAAAAAAAAAAAGTCAATTCAAATTCTGCTAAGTTGCAGGTACTTCCTTTTCTTTGTAAGCACTGAAGCCTGATACGCCAGCAGAGCTCCCTACGACTTGAAACTCTTCTATTTTTCCAGCAATCATTTAATTATTAAAATAAGGCTCCTACCTCGAGGCAGGGTAAAACACTGTCACCACACTTCCAGAGCCCTCCCCACCACTTTGCAGGATCAATAGGAGCACCGTGTAATGCAGATTTCTGCAGCAACTTGCTCATGTTGGCGTGATGGTACGTCATGTTTTGGTAAAGCCGCTACAGAGATAAGGACGGACCAAGCCTGAATTCCACTTTCAGGAACAAACTCCTCCAATACAGTAGGCATGCACAAATTCCAGTAGTTCTGTGAGATTTCAAGTATTTGTACCGATTTATCACACACATTTGAACAGGTGCTCTGCTAGGCAGGTATTTTCTTTTTTTTTTCCCTGAGTAATACCATCCCAAGGGTGCTTGGTATTTTCTTCTTGAGCAACACTGTTCAAAGCTCTCCTCCATAAGCTACCTGACACTATACTCTTATGAAAAGCTCCCTTTTTATGCTAAGTGAGTAATGAATGCTTGATATAGAAAATGAAGTCAGGCCCCACGTCTTCTGTGCTTGCTTTGCTGTTTCATTCATCACCTCAACTGTGTTATTTATTCATGGCACCAGCTGTCTGACTTTGAAGCTCTGGTTGTAATCGAATGTCTGTCCTGTGTCCGTCACTATGACAGGGCGGCTGCCACTTTATGGCTTGCAGGGCTTAGAGGCCCCATCTAAGCCCTGTTCCATGAGGACATACTTTTAAGATTTTAGGAGCAGATCAGGATCAAGAAGTAAGTGGAGCCAGTCTGGGAAGAAAGTTGTGAAAAACGGTAATACTTTGGAGCAGAGGAAGGAATCATTTCAGGGAGTAGGAAGGCAAAACCTCCCATGCAACCAGGATAAATGCTGGGTGCACGATGGTAAATACCAGCACACCTGGGGCAGTGAGGAAGCAGGTTGCCTGAGACTTTGCCAGGTCTGGAGAAGGTTGAATAGGCTGAGTGCCTGACATAGGAGATGTGCTGAAGTGGGGAGGCGGGGAGCCAGGTGATGTGCTGCTATTAATGCCCTCAGTGGTGTTTTCAGAATCAGGGATAGCTGGAGGTATGAAGTCTTGGCAGTGTTTTAAAATGGACCAACACCCATCCAATTTGAAGTGAAGACTGATAAAATTATTGATTTCTTTATCATCCTTTCAACCCCTTCCCATAATTTTTAACAGAGGCCAGACAAGTTCTTTCATGCTATGTAGGGTCATTCAGTTGACACTCAAAGAACTTTCAGTTCTTTCACCTGATTTTTCCTGCTCAGTCATTCCCACAGCTTCATCCATTGTTGCATCTTCTGTTTTATCCAAGGATGTCTGACTAATACCATTTGGCTTATTGGCTACTAGCCTGGCAGGAAAGGAGGTTAAAAAAAAAAAAAAAAGCATTGTTCATTATGTTTGGTGGGACAAAGCTGAGTATATTCTGAACCTAGGACACTTGAAGACCATTTGTAGCTGTTTGCAGTTAAACTGAGCTAAACTCAGTTGAGCCATGTGCTTTTGCTGTACAAATAATTTCTTTTCAATAAGGGTTTTAAGAGTTTTAGGGGAGGAAAAAAAAAGCTAGCCCCTCTAAAACTGATGGAGGGGAAAGATTGCCACTGGCTATCCTAGGTACAAAGTAACCATGCACCTTTGATGAGTACTCCATCCTCTGTGTGATGTGATTTGTTAAATTTGTTAAAATGTAAAGTGAACCATTGAATATGCAATCAGAACTAATTAGCTTCATATCTGGACTGAAAGTTATTATCAAATGGCAAAACAAAAAATTTCAAGGGTGAGCTAAATCTGTGTATTTTCTAGGCACTATTATCAAAGCAAATCCTAGTACAAGTCTACAGAAAAATGTCATTTTCTGTCATTTCATTCTCAGCTTTTCTGCAGTTTCCAGATACTTTCTTTAAGCCTGGAAAATAAGAACGAGAAACATTTAGCATCAGATATGGATTATTTCCTCCTACTTTTCAACGGAGGCTAACATAGGGGAGTGAATGGACCCTTTATAGACCCCAATATACTTCACAAACTGTAGATGGTCACTTACACTCTATATTCCTGATCTTTAGCAATCAAAACTAGGCCCTGCAGCATGGAAAAGCCCGATTCTCACCTGAGCTGTCAGCAGCATGGTTATTTGGACGGTGGATGTGTGAGCCATCCTACCAGCTACAGTATTTTGAGGGAGAGGATTGGTCTGCACATGCCAGCTCACAGTCTATTCTGCCTATCCAGAATGACAACTACTAGGATGTCTGTGTCCTGCTACCTCTTACTCATTTAATACTTCTGTTCTCTGTCATCGGACACATGCTGCTGCATCTCACTGCATGGAGGCTGTGGGGTCAAGGTAAACTGAAGTATAGTGAAAATGAGAGTGCGTTGAGGAAGCCTGAAGAAAGCAGTTAGGAAAAAAGATGAAACAAACTCACATGTCAGCCGAGAGGTACACCTGAATTTCAGTCGTCTTTCTGCTAGGGAGAAAATAGAGCATGACTTCCACATACCTTCCTTGGACAGCAAAAGATGCTGCCACTCACTATACTGTATTCTATCTGAATAAGGAATTCCCGTAAACAGGAGATATTACACTTTGGTGCTTGCATGCAGTTACTATCTTATATGAACAGTTGTAACAAAAGTGAACTTAGTTTGATTATGCAGCAGTTACCATTTGAAGGTGACCCTCCATCCCTGGCTGAGCAGTAGAAATGTTTGTGTTCTTTTGTATGTATCAGAAAATAAAACCGAAAAATATACAGAATGCTTTTAACAACAGCTATAACTTAGAAGTGGCAGTTATCAGTATGCAGACCCATCTTTCTGAAGCACACCCACGTAAGATAGGAATATTACTCAAGTCAGTAATCTTCAGAAAATCCTCATGAAAGTAATGAAGCTGAAGGATGCAGGCCAGGAGAAAAGTGGCAGGAAGCTGAATCTTGGCAAACAGTTCCACCATGTCATATTGTTCAAGACCAAGATCATTTAATCTGTGAGACAGAAGAGAGAAAGTCTAAATAAATCACCTTTACAGCAGAAAGAGTGAATTTCCAGGAGGGACTAGAACACCTCACTTTAGAGAGCATCCATCACTGTAGAAGAAGGGACTTGGACCTAATCAGCACAATTCTTCATCCCCACGTCCCTTGAAAATAAGGGCTTTGCTATCCCCCTTGGTCTCTAGATCCCAAAGTGACTGATGCAACCCAGTGTTGCCACTTCAGATCTCCTCTTGCTGAACTCCCAGATGTGGTAAGTCTGTTGGCTGCAGTAAAGCTATGTCCTATTACCTGAAACTTGTAGGAACCCCGAAAACATTTTGCATTAGCAAAAAAAAACCCATATACAAGTTTGTTATTTGTTTTTTATCTAGCAGACCAGTCAACCCACTTTTTTGAATACTGGATCAGTATCTGGTCTGTAGGCTAAACTGCTTTCTCACTCCTGACTTACCAGAGTGTACCTGTCTGATTGGGAAGAACAGTACCTCACCTAGCCCCAACTTAGCTGATGCCTTAAGGTTCTAGCATTATTCCGGTATGTAAAAACAATAAATAGGATGCCCAGAAAAGTAAACACATTTAAACATAATGCATCCTCACCCCTCTTCTGACAGTGTTAAGGTCAGGAGTAAAGACCCAGAAATACTTTTAAACTGGTAGGCGTAGACAGTGATGAGCACCACCATGGAATAAAAGACAACTGTGAGACAAAAATACTTCAGGATTTTTCTCCACCAGTTGTAGTGCACCTGAAAGCAAATGCACCCCACGTTGGAGGAGCCTCTCCTTTTTTCTTTTCTTTTCTTTTTTTATGCTGTCAGTACAGTCTTTTTCTTAAACTGGCATCAAATTTCCTCTCCCAAGACCCAAACTTGATACATCTTCCTTGAGAAATCTGGAAAATGTAGTGAAGGCTGCTTAGCTCTGGATCAAATCTTGCTGTTTTTCTAAGCCTGTTTTTTCAGTGTTTCCAGCAATGACAAAATGAGCAGTTAGCAGAGATGTTCTTTCCATTTTACTTGAGTAATTAAATTCAATTTTAATTCCAGGATGCTACCTAAGGGTGAAATATAGGCCAGTAGTTATATATATTTATTCTGCTTTAGGTCAAAGCTAAAACAATGAGAGGGAGACTTTGCTTCACCAAATTCAATAGAGATGTGACAGTTTACTCCAGCTAAGGAGCTGCACTAAAGGATGTTATTAAGTTGGTTTTGCACAGAGCCACGCAGAACAGAAAGAGCACAATATAGAGTATTTTGTACACAGCTACTTTGCCATTGAAGCTGACAATGAAAAACATGGCAGCACGGAAAGAGATCCAGTATTTAACTAGTATTGCCCCAAGCAGAGAGCCAAGGACTTCCAAAAGAAGATTTTGTGGTTTATTCCCTTCTGTAATAAAAAAGAATACAAATCTGTTGGGCATGATGCTATCACTGTACTATTCTGACAACTTTTTTATAATTATACATGCCTATGGTTGCAAACTCCTCTCTTAGTAGGTGACTTCTCTTGTATTTAAGCATAGTCACCTAGCAACAGAGGCTGAAAATGCAGAAGAGACTGGCGGTCCTATAAAATGGTCGCTGCTCCTGAACATGGATAACATGCTCTCCTGCTATACATGTCAAGCCTCCACTTGTCTGTCCCAAAGCCATTTACCCAAAACAACAACCTGAGCAAGCAGAACAATTTGTAGAAACAAAGGTATGTTCTTAGCATCAGAAACTTCTGCTTTAGGCACTGTATATGATCCTCACAATATTCCGTGTTGCTCACAGAATGGCTGGAAGGTCTTTACTGTGAGCATCCACAGTATCACCCATTTCTTCCCTGTGCTTTATGGTATGAAGCGTGTGAAATTTGAGAAGGCTGTTCTAATGGCAGATAATAAAAAAATATATATATATGTGGCTAAGTTGTTTGCAAAAGCGTATGTACAAATGCATGGAAAAGCCAGGTAGCTGTCTACACAAATCAGTTGCTCATGTTTGCGCAGCTGATATTTAGCAAAACTGTCCTTAGAGTATTTTGGTAAGAGATTCCAGCTTTAGTTTAGCAAGACCAAATGCTTGGCTGTGTTGTTAAAGACCAAGTCAGAAAACCACAATAAGATCAACTTGTGTTGTTTCCTTACCGTTCTCAGCCACTATCACTTCTTGGAGCGGTTCTTGTTTATCCTTCCTATGTCTCTCAATCATACATTGCCTTAGCAACAGCCAGAATGCAAATGCGTAGAGGATCTGCAATTAAACCACACTTGCGCCTTATTTTTTCTGCAGAACTCATAAAGGAATACCAGCGATGCTTTTCCTCTTTTGCTAGAGATCTAGAGCCTGACCTAGGGGAAAAGTAGTCAGTGAAATAGATTCTGTTCCACAGCAAGCAACATGCACAGATCAGGCACTCGGCAGAATAGCATCTCATTGACAGACATTAACTCAAGGTGACAAGAATATAAGCAGATATTAATTTCTGCCCCCTAGGTAACCTGCAAAAATGAAAGCAAATTTTTGTAACCCTCACAGTTCTGGACAACAGACTTGCACTAGACAAATACGCTTTTTCAATTGCACAGCAACTGGATTATCTGAAACTACTGGGTGACTAAAACAGGTATTTCAAGAGCTATCTGTGAATTTAGAAAGAAATTCTGCCTGGCAAGTACTACAAGTTTGCAACAACATTTGTCATGGTGACAACACTAACAGGGTCATAGCAAATAACAAACAAGAATAACAGGACAGTTAAGATCTGGTTGTTCATTTATTCGTTTTCTGGACTGAGGCCTGGGCCTTTGAGACCTCTTCTCTAAAGCCTTACCTGCTAAGCTTAAGAGCAGAGAGCCCCTACCACTTTTGCAGCACTGGTCCAAATAGCCTCAAATAGGATTTTCAGCCCTGCCAGGAAGACAATGATCTTCTGCATGAAGAAGATCATGGTTTTCTCTCCCTTGTTTCTCTTCCCATATCATCCTCAGTTGGGCAGTCGGACTCCATTCCATCGCGATCTCCTCCTTCCACATCAGAGTCCTGCAAAGAGCAGGAGGCAAACATCAGCGTGAAGAGTAAAACGAAAACAAAGCGATTGCTCATCAGCGCTCAAACTGTCTTTAATGCACTTTCTCATTAGGGGAAATGTGCTCCAGTGATGTGCAGAACAAGACACAAGGATCTACTGAAAAGTAAGTCAAGGTATATCTAAATCTCTGAACACTGTATTGTATATTCACAGCTGGAATGTGAGAAGCTTGTCTGGGAGATCACTTAGGCTATAGGGTGAACCAGAGAAAGCAAAACTTCTCTGTAGGACTGTTTATTTAGCTCCTGTATATGCTGCCAACAAATTTTACCCCAGCTGCCTGGCTTTTGGCTATTTGTTGGTGTTTTAATTCAGGTAATGGAGTATTGCATGTACCTCTTTGTTGTTTTCCTCCTCCTCTTGCTCCTGGTCTGCAGAATAAGCCTGTGTTTTGGGAACAGGAGGCTCCATTAGTTTTTTACAAATTCTTATAATTGTGATGTTACTAAGAAACATCCCAACGTCAGGAATCAGTAGGCAGAAGATATTCCCAGCATCGACCTTGCTGAGCCTGCAGAGCAGAAAGCAGCACTTTAAAAAAGTACAGCTTCATTTTTTCCGTATATCCTTTTGAATAATTAAACTGAAATCTCTCTTCCTCCTACCACCCAGAAATGTAACTGTGCAGTAATACAGAAAGAAAGCATTAATGTGCTTTAAAATAAAGCAAACTGCATCAGAATAACAATAATCAATCATATGAGCTGGTATTATATTCAAACACTGAATATAATTCTTAAGATATGTTTTGTGTACGTGGCTTTAAAGATTAGATACATTGCAGGAGAAACAGAAACTTTGCACCTCTTAAGCTCCTATGAAAGATTAGAGAAATTTAGTGCTTACCTTCAACCAATTATATTAAAAAATAGTAAACATTAATTCATTTAGAGTGCTGAAGAAAGAATTGCTGATATTATTTTAAAATCATACACTGATTAAAAAAAAAACCCCAAAATGTCATTATATGCAGTAAGCTTAATGTATGTCACTAAAATGATGAGGTCAGGCTTTTGTCTCAAAAAATCCATTTAGTCTGTATTTTTGGCTCAGATAGCTTTAGCATCTTTGCTGGTTTGCCCTTTAACAACACTTACAGCAGAGATGGTTTTAATTTTTTTTCTCATTAATAGACAGGGGGTTCTATACTTGGAATATTTTTTAAAAAGCACTATTAGTTGCACTCAGTTTTATCAAAAGTATTTGCTGGATCAGTCATTACACAAGACTAGCATTATTCTTAATTCTCATTATTATAGAATAGTTGACTCTAATGTAATAACACTTCAGAGCCACATCAGGCTATTGCATATTGCTGTGTAAACATTGAATAAAGTTCCTCCACTAAAACATTTATTACTTCTTTAAAGGAAAGATTCAAAGGTTTCTTTCAGAAGGATTATCATAACTCTTTGAGAGAAAAGATCAGGTAGCCTCATGAATACAGCAATTTAACACCTTTTTTTTTTATAACCAACACTGAATCTGTTTTGATTTATGTAATATACCATTTCTTTTTACTGCATTTCAGAAGTAGAGCCATGCTTTAGTATCCTACCTTACAATTCCAAAATGACAAATCCAGTTCTCCCGGCTGCAGTCTAGCAGACAGGAATGAAAGGATGTGTTTATGAACTGGTATGTGCCTGTTTTCAAATCCCCAAATACACGCTTAGCACAGGCTTATGCCTCCCATTCCCCTTGTCATGCTTCGGTAAGGGAGCCTGACTATGGTATATCCTGCTCTGCGGCATGCAAGCAGTGACACAGAAATGTCCCTTCCTTTCCCACCACCCAATTAAGTTTGCCTTTGGCTTTAGTCAGAACAGTCTAAAACCCCAAAGCTCTCATGAGTCCTTCAGTGCTACAGTAAAAAGAGGGTGACAGAAGTAGAATCTGTTTTGGTTCAAGGAGTTTCAAGAAACTTCTGAAGAACACACTGATATTATCTGCACAGTCAAAATGATGCACATATCTGTCTACTTTAAAGCTGACTAGCAGTTCTGGGATTTCAGTGGAACCGAAGTATATGTTTAAATACCCTGAATCAAATCACCACTGAAATAGCTTAGATAGTGATTAGAGATGTCACTGGACTGTGACATCTGGACCCTGTCCTGGTAGAAATGCAGTTAGATAAAAAAAAAAGTGGGATCAGTATCCAAACTCCTTTGTAACTTGGGGGTGGTTGGAAGAAGGCCATCAGTGATGACACTTGGCTCCCATGGATTAATTTCTGAGGCATTTTACTATCAAGTAATCAATTGCCATGGAAAATGCACTTACCGTGAGGCAGCAGGTAGCAATCAGCAATCTGAAATGCCACTTGGATCACAAAGAAAGTGAAACTGTTGAAAGTCATTGCTCTCAGTAAGTTGTGGGTGCCTCCTGAAACAGCAGATGTTGGCTTTGTTGTGCCAGCACAAAAACATGTATTATATGAAGTAAAACACATGATGAAGCAAGTTCCTTGCTGCAAGGATTTAATAGGCTGCATCATCTAGGTACGCTCCCCCAGAACATTGAGCCCTCTTCTCTTCCCACGTACACTACAGATAAAATCACCCAGAAAGTCCCAGCATCAGGTGTAGAGAGGAAATTCTTTCTGCACTCCGTGACCAGTTCAGAGGCAGCAAGTGAGAGAGATGCACAAGCTAACAAAATAGTAATGACACACCCTTGGACACCATATAAAGAAGGTCTGTAAGAACATAGGCTATAATGTATTTATATGGATTGAGTATAAGAGGCTAAACTTAGTAAATTAATAACTTATATGTAATAATGCAGTATTGCTCATCAAGAATTTGACGGAGGTCTACCTTTCATTGTGTCAGCTGTAGGTCTTGGAAACAGTGGGATAATCAATAGGAAGATGAGATAGGCCACAGAAAGTCCACTGTATCAGAATGATATAGCTGTGAAATAATCAGATGTGACTTTAATTGAGATGGATGATGGAGTTTAAAGAAAGCCTATGTCTATTCAACAATATTGTATTGATATTGGCAGTGAGATATTTTATTTCATAGCCATCACTCCTCTCCTTCTCTTTCCATAAGCTATACCATTCCTCTGAGTAACAGCCCTGAACACGACCTTGACTTCTCTACTTTTCAGTTTTGATTGTAATTTTAACATCTTATCTCTTTATAAAAATTATTCTGTATTTTATTTTTTCTCTTAATTGTCGTTATCAGAATGTCCTCAATGCTATGCGGGCTCTTTCCTTAGAGCACTTGCAGTTTGAAGACAAAGCTGAAGATAAAGAGTAGCATGGCCGAGTGGTGATGGCACCAGGCTGAGATGTACCAGTCCCTTGCAGCACCACAGGCTTCGTGTGATCCTGAGTAAGTCACCCAGCCTCTTTGCATTAACTTCCCACTTACAAATGGGAGTGACAGCATGCTCTAATCTCCCATGTGTCATTAGTAAGAAAAGCTAAATAATCAACACAGTGAATCTGAAGCTCTGGGAGGACTGAGACATGTTTTATCACCAAAGTGATACTCATTAGCATTGTGGGAGAAATCTGCTCCTTAAATAAGGCTACACTAAGCAATATCATGATGAAGATATATGCCTCTGTATGCTATTAAATTACATTTCCTCCACCAGATTTAGACCGTCTGATCTTCAGATCATGTTCAAACTGGAAATACATATTGCTGGTGTGTTTTGAAGGGGAAATGCTCTGATAACATGAGACTAAAGGTGTGAATGTAGCAGGATGTATGTATGGAATGTAGCAGCTGATTTGATCAATAGCAGTTCCTCTGCTATTGACTTCTTAGACTTTTTTTTTAACAATTCTATTAAGAAGAAACTTTAAGTAAACTTTGACTTTGAGTTAATGAGACAGGAATTTGTTTTGTTTTTTGAAGAAAAACGCTTTTCCAGGTTTTCTTCTGCCTGAAACATAAAACAACTTTTACTGTAATCAGAGGGATTCTTGCCTTATCGATAAAAGCAAAACAGCACTAGTAATCTTTAATTAACAAAGCCTGTATTTTAAATTCATCAGCAACATATGAGAAACCCTGAATTACTCATTTTCTATCTTCAGAAACAAAACTGACAAAGTGTCAATTTAAAAAAAAACCAAGAACTGGCACGTTTTGTGACACAACAAATTTTTATTGCAAATTTTTCTTTCAGGGTCTGAGTCTGTAAAGGATTTGGATCATAAACTGAGAAGCATGTATTTCAACTACTTTTTCAGTGTGGTAGGTATTGCCAAGCTAATAATGCAGTTGCAGGTTGCTAGTTTCAATGATACTTTAATTGTGCTGAAGAAAGCAACATTGGTTGGTTAAGTTATGCATTCTTGTTGCCCAGTTGTTCCTTCTGTAAAGTTGTACTATTATCTGCAAAGTTTCCTAAACACAGCATTTTCTTTAAGGGTCAAGAATAACCAAGGGTGTATTATACAGAATATTCTTCAAAACGAATTTCCATAAATAATACATACAGGAAATCAAGTTCCTATCAGATCATTAAAAACTAAGCTATTACAATTCAAAGTAAGTTTCTGAAAATTATTATAATACAGCAATGGAAAAAGTTACCCTTTTCTTCCAGGATACCTTTAAGTGCTAAGTTCCGCTCAGATACAAGAACTGTATAAAAATTGAAGTTTCAGTAGGATAAATGAAGTTATATACGATACACTAATATTTTAACCATGTACATTTTATGAGCAAGACTATCTTCAAGAGAAGCAATCCTTTATGTAAAAAGAGATCTAACTGCTGATGGAGGTGAGATGCAATTCGTGTCCTTATGCCAACAGCATGCAATTTTGATAGCAATCCTCCCTCAGCAAGCATCATCTTTCTCTCTTTCTCTTTGTCTCTGAAGTTATTATCTGTAAGAGAATTCTTTTGAAGAAAAAAATAACTTCTTCCTAGGCAAACAAACACATCAGAGAGTTAGTGAGCACTGGAGAGTTTCTGCGACTGTCCTGCTTCTAGTTTCTCTCATTCCACGTCTGCCCAGCTCTGTTGTCCAGACCAGGTGTTATCATTCCCCCCAGTGCAATGCTACTGGGATTTTCTTAAAAAAATGTAGCTCCTAAAAATCATCTTTCTAAACTGCTACCATTTCTGTTTGTTCGTTTTGCTTCTCAGCTCCAGTAAGGTTTGGCTGCCTTTTAAATACCTTGTTCAATTTTAGTCCCGCTGCGGCTTCATGGCACTTTGTGTGCTTGCATTAGGAAGGAGTTTTGCCCACTCTTCTCCTGATCTTGCTGCATTATTCTAGTCATGAAAAAAATTATCTTACCTGCTATCAAGGCAAATGGCAAAACTATTCTGAAAATCAACTCAGAAGCTAAATTTTTCTCCATGATCATCTTGTCACTTCGGTGGTTGGTGTACCAATCTGCAGGGCTTCCACGAAATCTGAGTGAGCAGCGATTGCTCACGCTGCTCAAAAGAAAAGGGGAGCAGGCTTACAGCGAGCTGTTTCTGATTTCCTTCCCTTTCTTTAGTTCTCTTCAATGGAAAGCCTGAACTGTGTTAAAAGTATGATCAGAAAAGCAATCGGTCAGTGTAAACATTTCTAATCATCAATCAAAATGCTGGGATTTGGTTTCTGTCCAATAATCCTCATTTTCTCTGGAATGGAAGCTATTGATCCCTTATGTTTCACTTTAATCCAGACTATTGCTGAACAAGTATTTTTGAATGTGGCTGTCAGATCATTCTTTCTGAAGTTTCTTTCCAGATGCAAAGGAATATTCAGAGCTGAACCATTTTTTTAAATTGCAAATAAGATTCTTATTTTTCTTTTTTAATTAATGTTCAAAAGTCTAATTCTTGAGTTTATGGTGAATGCAGGCAGTTTGTATACAACATATTCTTAAATGCTTAATGAGTCAAGTGACGAGGCTTTAAAGAAAATTCTAAGCAGCAGCCCAAGCACCAGAGAGGCCACAGGCAGCAGCCTGCATTATCCACCAGAAAGTTTATTCCAAAGAAAGGCACTGAAGCATGGCCACAAGCGTTTGGAGTGAGATGGAAAACAGCTCTCTTTATGGACACGATTTATCACATCTGTTCTGCACCATTTTCATGTGTAAATGCTCAGTTCAAAATCCTTCTCCACTTCCCTCACCTCTCCCTTCCCCTATAGGAAATCCTAACGCCAGTGTGCCCTGGTTATACGAAGACTGTGCTGCAGGCTGGACAGAAGAATATTAGACACTCTCTCAGACACTGTGTCAGACACTGGAAGTCCATCCAAGCGTTTAACATCCACAGCTTCCAGTAGCAAGGGACTCCAGAGCTTAATATCAAGTTTTATGAAGAACTGTCTCCCGCTAGTTGCATTTAACGTTCTTCATCCCTGTGTTGGGGGAGATAATCAGCAGTAATTTCAATGCGCTTTTCAATTTCCCGAATCATTTTCTAGACCACCAGCATATGCAGTCTGTCCTTTCCTTGCCAGGCTGAAAGAGCTAGCCTGTTCCTCATTCCTCCTGTAGTTATTCATCTTTCTGGTCTTTGCCATCCTTCTCTCGACCGTTTCATTCTACTAAACCTCTTCGGAGATGCAGGGCCCTGGGACTGTACACAGCATCAACTCATCTTTGATAATAGTTTCTCTGTCTTCCCTTAATGCTGAAGGATAAACAACAATGTAAGTGAACTGTTATCACTGTTTATTTTAAGGAGTCATTGTGACAGGGTAATGTGTGTTTTGCATTCAGCCCTTATGGGATAGCATTTACTCAGGCGAGTGCATCTAGAAAACCCAAACACAGGTGAGATGCTGTGATAACTCTCTGCTGTAGCAGTGTTCTGATCTTTCCCAGATGGCCATTCAGTCAAGGTAGTACTAGATCAACTGTCCAATGCATTTTCTTGCATATGTTGTGGAATGTCCCCAAATTGACCCTAATGCTTTTGACCGGTAGGTGCGATGTTAAGTGTTCCCAGCCGCGATGCACACATTGTTGTGTTTGCTCCAGCGGAGCAATAATATTTTCTATCAGCTACAGTTCTAAGTGTGAACTCCGAGTTCACCCAGCCCAGTGTTGCAGGAAGATACCCAGCCCAGCTCTGAGCAAACTAGCAGAGAGATAAGAAATAGCAGAGGTGCATCAGCATAGTACTTTGGCTGAGTTTTTCTTCTTACTAATATTCAGATCAGCACTAACTAGCCAAGGCAGAGCCCAATTACGTTGATACAGTAACACTGAGACTATCAACTCACTCAACAAGTCTTCTATCTGTCATATTAATTATTTACTGAAGCTGTTTTCTTCTTAAACTGTGAAAGCTGAAATATTTCTCTGAGTCTTCTTTTTAATCTTTGCCTAATGATTTTGTAACAGATAATCCAACAGAGACGCGGGACTGCGATTTTGTTGACAAATGTGTCCGTAACTCAACTTTGCAGCTCTGAAAACATGGAGCTATTTAAAATAATTTGCTGAAAAAGTAATTACAAAGTGTTCTGAGGCTGGTACTTGTGTGCAATCTCCTTTTACGTTATTCTTAGCTTTAAAGGAAATTAATCATAGGGTGAACCAGAGCTCCCATCACAGAGACTAGCCAAAATGCTGTAGCATGTTTGCATGCATATGTTCAGCTGAAATAATGCAGGTGGCTGGACTGTACCCTGAGTCACAACAATTCCCACAGCTTCCCTTAGCGCTGGGCAGCTGCATGCTACTCCCACGCTTTAACGGGAATTAGTTCAGGGGCTGGTGCCTTAATTACACAGCTCATCTGAAGGGATTTTGTCAGTGTCTCTGTGGAGTATCAGTCCCGGAGGGGAACACGTCTTTTCAAAGTTCTTAGCACGAGTGAATCAATTAAGGAACTACACTTTGCAGACTAAATGTACTCATCTGCTTATGTATTTCATTTCCAAGATTGTTCCACTCTCAGTAGAATTTAATTCAGTCCTATAAACTTCTCTGTGGTATGTGAAGACTGAATGATAGGTAACATTGCATCCTATATCTAAAATCTTGTTGGAAGGACCATAAATATCTACTCTGGCACTGGCTGTATACAGAATTATTTCATAATGGCAGTGCCAGTAAATGCCATCAGCAAAATAATAAAGTTCATCAAATCCTCCTTTGCTGTCCAGTGAAAAATACCATTGAAGATACGACTGTCATCATAGCGAGGGGAAGCATATTTTAAAGTGTAACAGAAAAGAAAGTCTCTTGTGTTATATGAACAAAGGGACGATTAAAGTGATGGGAGGATGTTACAATCCAAAATACAAATGTTTACTCTTCCCTGTATGGCAGTTTCTGAAAAATGATAGAAACTAATGTCCTATTCTGCCTTGCTTTTATCTGTGCCACATCACTGACTGAGGCTATGCTTTGCCTTCTAAGCTGGAAGTTGAGGCATCATTGAACTAAGGAGCAAAATTTATCCCTCAGTCTCTAAGGAGAAATTGCAGTACAGTCGCAATGGCCACAGTTTCAGAATTACGCGGCCTTGGTCAGGGTCTCTAGTCAACAAGACATAAGGTGCTCTTGCAAGCATTGTCGTCGGAGCTTTCATTCTGTGCAAAAGCCAAAGCAGCTAAAGCATGAGGGATGCTCACCTTATGGGAGGGAAAGGATTTTTAAAGATAAGCCAGTGTTCTGCCATATCTACCCTGGAATACCTGGGTGCAGGAGAGCTACTCATGCCTTGCTTCCAATCAGACAAATAGCAAATAAAAAAAAAAAAAAAAGCAAATAGTGAAGTAACAGCCTAAAAAATGAAAAAGAAATGAAAGGGGTTTGGTTTTGGTTGCTTTTGTTCTTGTTTTGTTTTTTAACTTTTAATGAGTCCAGTGTTATTATAGTGATGTCTCATTAGCAATTTAAAAAATATCTTTAAAGCTGGCCATCTCCAGTAGCTCCTCCTTTGTTCTCAGCGGACAGACTTCAGGGGATGTGTTAGTGCAGGACCAAAGATCTGCAAGTCTGTGGCAGTGGTGACATCTAGAGGATTAGCGCTCTCTGCGTTATTGGCAGCTTGGTGCTGCCGGTGAGCCGAAAGGACGTTCCTTCCAACCCTAGGCCATTGTACACGGCCAGCTCAACTAATTTCATAGTGATGTAGCAGAGGAAAAAATTAAAAGAAGTCTCTGTGTGCATATATAACTGTCCCCTGAGAAAACACCGTGCTCTCATAGTTCTGTACCCTCACTGTAGTTTCGTATTTCATTAACTAATAGTATAGGCTATGCTACTGCAAGCAAAGAATAAAAAAACAAAATCGGTTACTTTATTGTTGTGATTAGCTGAGTTACCAGAGTGCTTATGTCTGGGGACATTCTCCGACTTTGTTCCCAGAGTCAGAGTCAAGTGACCACGTAACGCAGAACAGACGCAGCTCTGCTGTTGCAGGGAAGTATTTCCACTGCCCTCCTTCCGATCACTGGGAGTATCTTGCCCTGGAAGCAGTGCACAAATAGTCTGAATTACAACTACGACTGCAACTGCAATGACTTGATGCTCCTGTTTTCTGCAATCCTAACAAGAGGCAAGATGCGGGGTTTAGGCACTGTGAGTATATAAAGAGAAGGCGTACGTGGGAGTTTAAACTCTGCTGCAGGGCTGCTTCTTCCCACTTCTTTGAGACCCTGCAGTACCTTAGTGAGAGCCCTGGGTTCGCTCAGCCTCCCTGTTCCCGGCAGCTCCAGCTCTTCACCTTAGCTCTTGAGCTCCTCGGCACAGGACCGTGCAGCGGCAGAGCTCCCAGGCTGCTGCGCAGCTCGCCAGCCGTGCAGCCACCAGCCTCCTCTACCTCCCCTGCCCTGTGCGGCCAGAAATGCCTTCAGGCGCAGTGCCTTTTACCAGGAAAGTGGGTCCGTTGTTCCCCTGCCATTTTCCCCTTTAGAGCTGCATGAGAACAACCAAGTCTAACAGGCAAAGTCAGCCTGGCCCAGTGCTCCTGCACGAAATACTGAACTTCCAGTGCCCAGGGACGGATGAAACCTTTACTGCTAGAATTTTAACAACCTAATTACGCTGGAGTCAACCAGGAGAGATTTGTAAAGCTGTAAAATAAGCTAATTCTCTTCTAAATCGTTTCAAAAACTAAACAGCACAAACTCTTTGAAACCAAAGGGCAGGTTTGACTCCTTTTAAAGAGATTGTACTTTGTAAGGCCCAAACTCGGTGCTGGTGACCCAAGCATTTAACAAGTATTTGTGAGGAATAGCAGGGAAATGGATTTCTAGGCTTGTTTCCCCGCAAAAGGGAAAGTGATAGCCGTCTCCGTGTCTTTGGGGCGGTCCCGGGCCCTTACAGAGGCTGTACGTGGCGTCCTGTTCCCACGCACACGGCAGGAACAAACAGCAGCTGGCAGCTTCCCTGGTCGGCAGCCCAAGTCTCCTCTGCCAGTCAGTGCTGTCCTAGGAGGTCTCTTCCGTATTTTCCCCCCAGGCTCACACCACCTCTCTGCGTACTTGTTTGCTGCTTCTTTCCCTCCCAGACACCGCAGCCAAATCAGCACCCAGATCAGCTGTGTGCTGTATTTGCAGCGAGTTTCCAAGAAAACCCCGTGGGCTGCACAGTCATACTTAGGACTTGCCAAACCTTAGGCAGTGCCTTTTTTTTTTTAAGGCAGTAAGTAAGGTCACTAAAAAAAGAGGCCTGTAATTGCTTCATCACCGAGCCTGACAGAGAAGTGGGTAGCACTGCTCCTTGCTTCAGCTAAGTTTCGTGTTGCTTGTGGGAATGAGAGTACTGACCTACGAGGACGGTGTTTGCAGGATGCTGGCGAAATTCCGGCACATCCAGTTGGTCTCTGCTGGTTAACCTGAACAGAAAGTCACGTTACGGAGGTCGGGCATCTGAGTAAGACCTCAGTCATCCAGCTGCAATTCGCTCAGTTCTTACTTGTCTTTTCCGAAAGGTCGCGTGATCTTTTCAAACACTGATTCAGAAAAGAGTGTTTGTGTCCCGCTACTGCTTTTATTAGTCAAATGGACTTAACACAGCATGCTTAAAGTGCAACACACAGCTTCTTGCAGGAGGCTTTGGCCTTCTCCTTCAGAAAGGCAGCTGCCGCGTTTGCTCAGAGTAAAATGTAGTGAGAGCCGCAAAACTGCAAAGACGGTTTTTGGGAATGACGTGTTTCACAAGGAGCATGAAACATTGCCGGCTGCATAGGAGGCCCTTAGTTTTTAAACCGATTTGACCCTACCGCTGGACAGGACTGCATGCATTACTTATCGCTCCTGGACGCGCGCCAGTGTTATTGCAAGATTACTCGCCCAGTTATTTGTTTCTGCCCGTGAGCGCTATCTCAGCGCACGAAACCAACCGGTTTTGTTTTTCACTACCTTTGTTGATAAGAGCCAACAGATGTCAGTGTAGCCTGAATAACAGGAGGCCGGGCCGGTGCAGCGGGGAGCCGGCTCCGCGGGAACATCCCTCCGTGGGAGCCGCGGCGGGCGAGCGAGGAAGCGCGCCGGGGAGAGGGGGAGAGGGCCGCGCGGAGGCTGGAGAGGCTCTCACAGCTAAAAATACCCGCCCAAGTAATTTTAAAAACACATTCAAGGGTCCTTACAAACACAGAGGCTCGTGTTGACAGAACCGGACCGCTCATTTGTGTTGTGTATTATCCTTGAAAACTTGCTGTGTTTATGCAGGGAGTCCCATGACAACCCTGGCTCACTGGAGGGGCCACAATGATCTCAACAACAACCGTGTCGCTTTATCTGCTAGAAAGGGACGGAGGGGAAACAGGAAGGATCTGCAGTCTGTAGGAAAACCAGTTAAGAAATGGAAATAAGCTGTTTTATCAAAATATTGCTATTCTGTTTTCACAAGCACAGTCCCAGAGGTTTTCTAGCCCAACGCTGGACAGCTATTATGTAGTACGCTGCTGCTAGATATATGCATAAACCCCAGTACAACCAGGGGAATTAGACAGGTCATCTGGTTAAGTGAATTCTGAATGAAAAGGGGTTTAAAAGCATGCTCTTCCCCCCCCCCCCCCCAGCTGAAGCCCTAAGTATTTCTCAAGGTGATGGCTTAAGGCCCCCAAGAGCTACTGTAGGGAACCTCACAGACGATCTTCAATTGGTGAAAAATGGTAAATACTTTGTTATTCTTGAAGTAAAATTGAGACGTGATGCTAAGAATGAACTAAGAGTCTGTAGAGATAGTCAAGGGGAAACAGCCAATTTCACTGCGTGCAACAGAGGGAAAGTCTGGACTTTGGCGTGTGGATGGTGATATTGGCTGGTTCTGTGCCCAGGGATCCCGACTTGTCAGTGGTCAGCCCAGAGCACAGACTGCCATTTCTACCAAAAAGTGCTTCAGTGAGAGCCTTCAGAAGTCTGGCAAGAGGAATACACCCAGGAACAAATAATCACACTTTAATTTATACCCACATTGTCAGTTTGAACTCATAATGCAGTACTCACAGTGACCAACAAGTCCTTTTTCTTGCCACAACCAGTCAGTTATCCCTCACTGCATTGCTAGGACCAGAGAGAACATAAATGTTAGACAGGATGATGAAGGATCTCATGGGAATTTCTTTGGGATAGCTAACATCTGCACAAAGTCAATCAGGATATTAATGACTTGGATGGCTATCGCTTCAGCCGCGCTCTACACACAGTGAGGTGCACAGCTTAGCTTCTGGAGTCCAGGACTTGGCCCTGCAGGTTCAGGAAACCTAAGATGGACTGGAAGGGTGTCAGAACGGACATTTAGACCAGGATGCTGTCCCCCCACAGTCAATCTATATATTCCAGTCTCCCCACATAAAGGCTTTGCTCTCTTTATACGTGGAATGGTTTTGAATCTCTTCCTAGATGAAGGGTGGTTTTGCTCAGCCTACGTCCTCGTGAGCCCAGGGTGGGAAGCTAAAAATCTGCTGTGCAGTAACAGTAATATAGCATTTGTTGACAGTGTCTTGGGAACATACTCCTATGACTAGAAGCACTTTTGTCATTTTGTATCTGAAATACAGTTCAAATGTAGCTAATCATAACGGTCATCTCTTATCTGAAAATCATGATGTTTATTTTACACATGAACTGGCTATGAGTTAAGAGATGTGACAAGGCCACTGAAAGTGGCTTTGTGGTTGTAGGTATTAACAACTCTTGGCTCTCAAATCTGAAAGAAGAAAAAAGTTAACAGTTTAAATGCATACATAAACAGGGATTTAGCAACCCAAGATTGAAATTAGGCACTCAATTACCTTTTCTAATCTAGAGATTAATACAGGAAATAGAGGAATGACAGCAACTACATATTGACCTGAAGCAAAGGGCTAAAAGTAGAGACTGGATGGAACCTGCTTCTGCTAAAATTAATGGAAAACACTCAGTTTGTAGTGGATGTTGAATCATGTAGACTCTGGGCCAACTTTACAAATGCAGAGGCCTGCTTTTATGCCCTAAAAGCCTTATTTTGCACTTGGGTGGCAAGATTTATTTTTCAGGGATACTCAGCACCCCTTGTTGCTCTAGGCTTGCTAGGAATTGCAGTTACAGGGCCTCTTTGAAAAGCTAACTCCTTTACTGAAGGTCCCTTTAACTGAGTGCCAGGCTACAGCCACCTACATTGGAAAAGTTGAGTGCAACTCAGTGCACTGGAGAGAGGACTGCCTGTGGGAGGGGGAGCACCAGAAAACTCATGAATGACTCTGACACATTAATGTTTTGCAACACGAAATGAACATTGCATGTATAGATCACTTACAGTAATAGGGTTGGGAGTTTTCCTAGGATGTCTTGAGTTCAATCAATTATTTTCTCTCCCAAGGCACAAATAAATGCAAATTTTGCTCATTTACATTTCTCTTGCTGACATATTTCCTGGTGGTGATCCAAGTTCTTTTACTTGTGTGTCCATGTCTCTTCTTCTAATGCTGCAGTCTCGGTTATTGCCTCTCTTTCTCTTTTCCTTGAAACTTTAGCATTCCCAGATGGCCTGCTCTGCTTTTTAACCGCTACACTTTCCCCCCCCCCCCGTTGCAGATGGTAGAGGCAACAGAATAAAGATCTAGAGAGATCTGGAGATCTTGATCTCCCTTGCTCTTTGGGAGAGCAATTCTCTATTCCCTTCCTACCCTGCTGGGGAGTCGGGAAGAGGCAGGGTCTCGAGTCACCCCCACTCTGCTAGCCTGCCAGAGGGATGGGGGTAGAGATGTGTGTGAAAGCAGCAGACTGTACAGCCACAATATTTCCGTGGACTCCCTGCCTCAGACAGCCTTCTGATACACCTGATGTGGAGGACGTCTTCTGGGCTGGTACAGCCATGCGTTGTCCCAACAGGTGACTGAGTTTTACAAGAGGCAAGTCTCCTCAGGCATTTGGCTTTTCTTAAATTTTGCACTCTCTTCATTTTTTCCTACAAAAATTACTAGGGAAGTTTTCATAGCAAGAATTTAACAATCAAGAAACTTTTATCTCAGCTCTCACTTTACTATGCATGGACACTTGCTTCTTGTAAATGTGGTACATTATGTTTTTTTGCCTAGGGAGTTTGAAAGAAGCTGAACACATTACATGAGGCTCCTGGGGCCATGCAGTTTGTCATGCATAGACGAAGCAGTGTAAATACGGAGTGTGTGGTTGTGGGCATGACCTGTGCCTGTTGGAAACACACTCCTTATTTTGTGAAACCCACTTAATCTGTGCTCTTTAAACCTGAAACTGGCACATGGTATAAATTCTCCAAGTATGTGGATGAATACTATACATAAATGGTAAAAGATGGTTTGATCTTGGAGGTAACCACCTCTGCTATCTTTCAAATTGTATGTGATTTCAAAAAGTTGTTAACCTGTGTCTGCCTATGTGTCATGCACTCTTTACCCAGCTGAAATATATGACTTTATCCTTGTTGTCTGAAATCCATCAGAAATTTTGCCACTAACTTTAACCGGAATAAGCCGGGAAGCTGATGAACAGTGCCTCACACTGTTAACAAGGGGAAGTAGAGGAGCTATGGAGTTATACAGTAACTGTAGCCAGGGCTGTAACCAGGAATATACCAGAACGTGTAATTTCTGATTTCCTAAAACAGGTAATTCATAAGTCTTACGTGTTATGGTAGGGAATTAGAGGTGCAATAGGATGAGGGAAAGCCTGACTTTCACTTTCAAGTTCTACTTCATTTTCAGATTTCTACTTTAGATCGTATCTGGGAGAGAAAAGGACCTTACAACAAAGGTAAGTTTGATGTGCTGTGTAGAAAAATCTGGAGCATTGATATATCCTTTAAGATTAAGTCACCTGAACTGGAAAGGTTTTCAAAGTCATGAAAACAAGTGACATGAATCCTAAACTCATCTTACTATGAACTGCACAAACAGGAAAAATGTTTATCTTCTTGCAGAGCCAGGGGAACAAATTCATGGGCTGAATGCTGCTTTCTGACTTCTCATTTTACATTTTGGTTTTGTTTGGAATTTTTTTTTCTTCACAAGCACTCAAATGTTCCCATTCCTTTTGCAGACGGCGCACAGATCCCCACAACATAACAAGCTTCTCAGAATTGTCCCATCTCTAAGGATAACCTTACCCTTGTTCTAGTGCCTCCCCAAAAACACAGGAAGAAAAAGAAAATTGTTGTTAATAATCCTGTAGCCTGACCTTTCCATTTGCTTGGTGTCTTACATTCTCAGGGGTATGTTCATCAGCTGGACGAACTCTCAGTCATGGAGGAAAAGGCATTTCGGCAACGGAGACAGAAAGTGAGTCATGTGAGCATCTAAAGCACGTTGTGAGATTGGTTCATTTGTGCTGTACACAACTGTCTCTGAAGCTTAGGATTGTGCAACTTGTGATCTGTGCAAAGTGAACTAATCTGCTGTGCAATGATTTAATTTGTATACCTACTAATTATTGTAACAGCCAGGCAGTAGGCTACTGGTTAGGTGCCTTGAGTGTTGCACAGGCAACACAACAAACTGGAAGAAGCCGAGGTTCTCAGGTGATGCCCTTCTCCAGGAACAAACTCGCTGACTTTCCACTGGATAACTTGTGGGAGCGAAGAGGTAACAATCTGGTCCTGTTACCGGGCCCCACTGAAAGTGAGTCAAATAGAAATAAATTTGTCATTGAAAAAACTGACGTCCTTCTTACAAGGAACATAAACACACAGTGTCTTCTTATGGAATAGGTGCAAAACACTCTGGGTATGTTCCCACTGTGAAGCATTTGCTTTTGTCTGTGTTTGAGCCCAAACTCACAGATCATTTTAATACATTTTCTGAACTTTTTCCTGGCATCCCCACTTGCCTTCGTTGATTGTGCCTGGAAACAATCCGGGAGGAGGATGCCAGAGAGCCAGTTCCCAGAGAAGCCCGAGTTCCCCCCCGCTGCGCAGGGTGGTGGTGAGCCTCGCAGGCAAGCCAGCAGCCAGCCGCCGAGGACTTGTTTGCTGTTGCCTTCCAGCAGAGGCAGGACCCAGGCGTGTGGGTACTCCTCCTCTGCTTCAGTGCAAAGCCAAACAGGTTAGTTTAGGCCCTCCTGAAACGTCTAATTCTTGAGTCCCAACAGTAGCAAAGATGGGGAGAAAAAAAAGAAGTATGTGAGCTGGTTAACTCATCTGATTACAAGTGACCTCTGTGGACAGTTCTGCAGCTCCTGCAGGGTAGCCCTTACTCCTTCAAAGCCGTCCTGCTGATTTCAGCAACAGAAACAGTATGACTATGACCCAGACTTGTGCTGTAGGATAGGACCTGCTCAACCTTCTGGGTGGTGTTTATAAGGAGGGAGGAAAGGGTCACTGCAGCTCTCTTAACAGCTCCAGCCTTTGGCTAGCACAGATTCCCAGGAAGATTTTGAAAGAGAAATTTATGGCAATACGCAAGTTGTGAGAGAGCACTGAAGGGAGAAACTGAGATTTTAATAATAACCATACAGGCTATTCGCAGAAGACATGCTAAAGCACAGATAGATGGTTGGAAAGCTCTAACTCCAGAATGCAGGATGTGTGACCAGGCCCTAGAGACTATTAGTCATATTGTAAGTGAATGCTCAGAGCTGTCTGGAGATGAGTATAAAATACAGTATGACAAAATTGGCAGTACTGTGCACAGAGTGTGCTGCCAGAGGAGGGAAGAATATTACCATAGGCAGTATTATCACCCCCGGCCAGGTAAAACGATAGCACCTGAGGAGGTAAATTTGAAGTTTATTGTAAGAAACCAGATGTGGAGGTCACAAAACAGCAGAGCAAGCGAGCAAGCTTTGTCATTAACGTCCTGCCGGACGCCAGTGCGGACAGACAACCCAAGAAACCCCGTGCAAGTAAGGGCACTCGCGGCGGGGAGCGAGCAAGGTGGGGGCACCAAGAGGGGCCCGTCTCAGCGCGCCGTCCGGGCTCCCAGCGGGTTGAGACGACACGGCGGAGCGTGGCGAGGCGTGTTGGGTCCGGCCTGAGTCCCGTGCAGACGGGGTCCCTCCACACGCCGGTGGCGGTGGGGATGTCCCCAAGACACTGGCCGGTCCAGGCCTGGTCCCCGGTGGGACGAGCCCTGGCGGGTGGCAGCCGGGACGCGGGAGCGGTGGCTGGCCGCAGCGCTGGGAGCGGAGGAATGAGACTTCCCGGCCTTTTGCCAGGGGCCTCGGGCGGGCCGGGCGGTGGCTGCGCCGCCGGGTCGGGCCGGGCCGGGCCGGGTCGCTCCGCTCGCGGCGGCTCCGCCGCGGGAAGCGCCTCCGCTTTCCAAAGAATACGGTAAACATGTCCGCGTCACGTGTGGCCGTCTCGCCGCCGCCGGCCGGCGCGGTGCGGAGGGGGGGGGCGGGGGGGGCGGCGAGCGGGGCGGGGACAACGTGCTCCGCAGCCCCGGCGAAGCGGGGCCGCTTTAAGAGGGCGCCGCCGCCTCGCCCTGCCCTGCCCGGCGTGGCCCGGCCCTGCCCGGCAGCATGCCCGCGGCGCCCTAGGGAGGACGGGCCGGCCGGCCGGCAGCTCCCGCGCCCCTCCGCGCCATGGGGCTGTGCTACAGCCTGCGCTCCCGCCTGGCCGCCGCGCGCCCCGCCGTGCCCTACGGCGGCCGCGGCGAGGCGGACCCGGAGCACGGCGACCCGCAGGTGCGGCACCGGCTGCGGCAGGACCTGCTGGCCAAGGAGCGGGCGGACAAGAAGCGCAGCAAGAGCATCGACAAGACGCTGAAGGCGGAGAAGCGCGAGTACAAGCAGACGCACCGGCTGCTCCTGCTCGGTGAGTGAGCGAGCGGGCGGCGGCGGCGAGGCGGGCGGCCCCGCGCCCGGCAGCTGTCAGCGGGGCGGGCGGCGGCGCGCGGCGCCTCAGCGCCTCGACGCCTCCCGCGCTGAGGCGAGGCGGCCGTTGGGAGCCGTTGGGGAGCCGTTGGGAGCGGCGGCGCGCGGGGCCCTGCGCCGCGCCCCCGTGTCTCTGCGGCCGCGGGGCCCGGGCTGCGCGGGGGCCGTGGGGGGCCCGGCCCGGTGGGGCGGCGCGGCGGCAGAGCGAAGGCTGCGGCTTCGGAGCCGCGGATCGGAGCAGGTTTGCGCGTAGCCCCAGGCGGTGACTCCGGGTGTTCGCCGATGCCGTTGGGTAGGAGCTTTCGGCGGACCGGTGCCTGCCTGGCCCTGCACAGGTGCCTTCCCCGAACTGGTTAGCGACATGAAACCACCCACCGAGTCTATGGGAGAAGGAGGCTTGGTCAAGGTGGTGTGAGCTCTCTTTACATAGCCTAAGTTCTTGTACATCACTGCTTTTCTTGCTATCATCTTTGCCCCTCAAAGACTTGAAGTTTTAGCTTCAGATAGTCTTGTTGCATTCATCGTGGCCTTGCACTGCCACGCGTGAGCACCTGCGTGCTGTATCGCAGCTTGTCTCGTGCCCCGGGCTGCAGAGGGAGCCCAACCACAGCATGGCCCTGCAGTGGGTCACTGGGCTCCCTCGTGGGGCTGGAGGAGGTGGGAAGCCCTGCGGAAAGGCAGCTTCTGTTCATCCACTTAGGTGTTAGGGGATATGGCACACCTGAGTGTGTTGGGTGACCCCAGCACATGTGGTCGTAGGAAGTCATAGACTGGCCTTCAGGTAAGTCGTGGGGTTTGGAAACACTTCCACTCCCTCCCCCAGCACGCTTACATTGTCAGATGGAGCACAGACTGCCGTGCACGTGTGGGCTGGTGCGCTCCAAGTCTCATGGAATGATGCAGGATATTTTCAGGCGTTTACGAGTGATGCAGGAGCCTCTTAACAGCTGAAACATCCATTGCACCACACATGATAAATGGCAAGATTTGGACCTAGTCTTTTTGATAAATGTTTCTGTAGCCTGTAACTGAGGAGCTGAAGTTTTAAGGTGCTTTAGGGAGGGAAAAGAAAAAGTCAGACATAGCTATCTAAGTCTTTAAGGGCTAAGGTAAAAGTCTTCATTCTAGAAGTACATTCTCTGTTGATGTGGAGGTAGCTCTGCTGGTATAAGCATGTTCATAAAGGTGTGCTTTGTCCTTGTTACGAAGGCGGGGTGAAGTTTGTATTGCTGTAATTATATTGATAAGAAATCGTACCTCTAACCAGCATGGCTTTCCTTTCAAGCACAGGCTAAGTTTTAGATATCTTATGTTTTAGCTTTTTAATGTATTTTGTATCCATTCTGTAGTAAATAAGTACCTAAATAATGAGCTGTGAGAAATGATTTTTTTTTTCTTTGTAGATTAAACAACAAAAAAAGATGATAGGGCTAACTGATGCTAATCTGCAAGCTCTTATGACATAAAGGCTATCTGGTAGCTTTCCATATTTGCAGTATGAAACATCTCATTTGCCTGTTCTTCAATATTGTTTTTAACAAATGTTGTACCACAGAACTGTTTTTTGCATAAAAGACATTTAACATTGAGTGGATTAAACAACATGTCTTAGCAGTTAAAAACTGTCTATGGTGAAGCCAACAGAGAGCATTCTTTGTCAAAGTACTGATTTATAAATCTGATGGATATGAGTCAGTGTTATGCTGGCAGTGGTTTATTATATTTCAGCCTGGACTTGAATAGCAGGAAGTCACTTCTTGGCCCTTCTGTAAATCTTGAGATGCCTAAGAGACCCATTTCACTACTCCTTACACAGACGGACAGTTTCCCAGTTAGCTTCCTTCCCTTGCTGCTTCTTTCCTGTATCCCACTTTTCCTGTTTTATGAAGTTTCTATCTCTAAACTGGAACAAGAAACTTTAGGTGTATTTGATTGTACTTTATACATTTGCAGGTATTACTACTGTAGCTGAGCATGTGCAGAGATGTAGCCTAGATACTTACGGATGGCAAGCAAATTGTTCAGGACAGTAAAATTGTCTCACAAGAAAATGAAGGGCCCAGAAGCATCTATCTTAGATTTAAAGCACCAACTGAGTCTTCTTTCAAAGAATGAAGTCAGGATGGAAAAAAGACTAAAGCAGTGCAGAGGTAGCAATTTTGCCTTTGCCTGAAGCTATGGGCCCAATGGCAAAAGCTTCGAAAGGTGTGCTCATGGTTTCTTCACGTGTGCTCCCAACTTATTTTTAGGCTGATCTGCCTCTGCAGGCACATATCAATGACTTGGAGCAGCAAAGGATGCCAAGTGCCAGCTCTTTCAGGGTCTTGGGATTTTAATGAAAACTACCCTGGCACTTTGGTTCTGGTCTGTGCCCATGTTGCAGTGTCTGTGGTAGGCTCTGCCCGTAGACCCTTCAGCCTCTGTAATGATAGGGTAAATTCTCTGCAAATCTAGCACAGACAGCGAAGATTGACACAGTGTGCCTCTTCATAGCAATGTGCATGGAAAAGAGGAAGAAACTCAAAAGCTAAATTAACTTTAAAACATGCCTGCATTAGCCCACTGCAAAGGGGGTTGAGAAGCTGCACAGCAAATCTGGAGCTTTTACTCCTCCCTCATGCTTGGTTGCACAGAATATAGTGAATGCCCAAAGTAGAGAGAGTGTGTGTGCATGCACGCACCTGTATGTGGTTTGGGTTTGTATGTGCATAACATACCTTACGGCTGTAAGTGGCAGTCTATTACTCTGAAGACTATAGTGCTGTTCAGCATGCCTGGTGTTTTAAGTTAGAAGGAAAGGTTGCTTGCTTTTTTAGAGTTCTGTTTTGTGCAGTCTGCATGTGTAGTTACGCAGTGGGTGTCTCTATGCCCTGTTACTTGATTTAGGGCTTAACCCCCTGCTGCCCTTCTTCATCATTACAGGTGTATAAGGTAAATTCCTGACTTTTGAAATTTGTTCTTTATTTCAAACAGGCAAAGAGTTTACATTTACTCTACTTTGAAGCCTTAATCTGACTTTACTTGCCACAGAATAATTTTTTTCTTTCCTTTTGTGAATGGATGTAATTATGTTGGATTTAGTTTAATATACTGCATATGAAACTACCAAGTCACAACTTCAAGATTACAGTCACTGTTATGTTAGTATCATAGGGTCACTACTACTGTTCAGGGTTACTACTGTGTATTGCAGGGTGTTTTTTTTAACTATTATTTCTTTAGTTCTGTCTCTTGAGAGCAGTCCTGGTGCTAATATTGAAAGTGTGTGCTTAGGGTGGAAAGGTTTTTAAACTTTGCCAGAGAAAAATTCCGTTTTGCATATGCTTTCTCATTGGTAAACATAATATGGGGTCTCTTGCTATGTTTTTTAGACTTTAAAGTATAATTCAACTTAAATTGTTTTTTCTTATAATAAATGTCATATGGGGAAGAAAGAATTTCAATCCTATTTAAGGAGTTTCAGGGCTTTTCATCAAAACTCAATTTAATACAATCCCACCAAAAACTTCCATTTTGCAAGTTAATAGAATGCTTTTTTGTTTGAAAATATTAAAAACTGTTGTTGAGCTCTTCTGATGTATGTGTTGCTTTACCATGGCTTACTTTCTATAACCTGGCTTACTGTAAGAAAATGAACTTGGTCTAGGTCTTCTGCAGGTGCCTTTACCAATCTCTGTATACTTAAAGCTGTTCAAGTCCACTCCCTGAGGCTGAACCCATGTAAAAGGTACTTGTAGCTTATTCTCATATAGAAAATGGAACTTGGGTATCTTTATACCAGTATAGATATATACACTTGTCATGTTGGGTATTTACAGTAAATTATAAAAATATATAAAAATTATATAAATATATAAAAAATAAATTAATCGCCATTTTGAATGTTAACCAGAATCATTTTTTAAGTTTTTTAAAAAAAGCTTCTAATGGAAATATTTATATTTGCAAAAACATCCTATAAAAAACTAGGCAATATCAGCATGAAGACTGTGTAACCACAGTCACCATTTCTGTGTGTGCCTGATGGTAAGCCCCTAGATACCGTATAATTAAAGACCGTCTTGTGTGGTTTACATTGTATTTTTTTCCACAGGGCTTCTACTTCATTCAGTGCACAAGCTGGATGTTGTCTAGTGAATGAGTGGCTATTCAATATTCTTATCCTCCTCATACAATGTGTCACCCCATGCCCTATTTACGACACACCATCCATACCCTGTACTGAATAAAGAACTGTTAAACTCCTCATGGGCTTTTCTGTAGTACTGACCGCTGTAGTGGCTGAATGTTCCTAAATGTCAGTGGATGTATCTGAACAGCACTGCTGTGCAATGAGGTGGTATCGTTCTCCTTCTTTTGTAGATGCTGCAGAGGGAAACACTACCGCAGAAAGACTAAGGCTGGAATTGTCCAAAGTGACCACTACTCTTAAATGCCTGATTTTTGCCTAATGCTGATTTTTTTTTTTTTTTTTTTTCTGTAGTACTCAGCCTTTTTATAGCACTTCATGTGCTTAGAGCATGGTCTGCAGCAATATTTCTGAACACTCAGCACTTGTGCAAGTTGAGCTTTAGATGCCCGAAGTGCAATGCAGGAAGTAAGAAGCGCAGATTGGTGCTAACTATGGAAATTCAGTTTTGTCTAGTCTGCCAGAGTAGCTCTGCAACAGAATGAAGGTGATCTGGTTCTCTACAGCAGCATTCAAGCATAAACCACAAGATCACCCTTTCTATTGTTGCGATTCCCTATCGTGTTTGCTGCATGTTTACAGTAAAGCAGTTATCCTGAGACTACCCAGCTTCTTTCATGGGCTGGGGGGAGGTGAGGAAGCTGTGAGGAAGACACCCAGTTAAAAATAAGCATGTGCTTAAGAGATTGAAGAAGGTCCATCTCATAGTAGCTCTGTCCCTGTGGACAATAGCTTCATTCACTTAACAGCTCTGATTTGTTTCTTGTTCCCCATGTATTGTGAGCTAAAGGAGGCATGAGCACTAGAAAGAAGCATATGATTTGTACTGGAAGATTGCGTAAAAGACACAGATTTGTGCAAAAGAATGGATTAAAGCTGTAGAGAGAACCTTTATTCTGGCCTTCTGTAATTCCTGAGAACAGGATTTCTCACAACTTAACATCTTGTACCAAGTTTGTGTTTAATTTCCTTTTTAAGAAAAGCAGAAATGGGGTGTGGGGAGGGAGATCCTGTATTCTATCCTGTGGTGTGCTTGTGATGCTAATATCTTGTAACCGGCCTGTATCTTGTAGCGGGCTGCTGTGCTGAACAACCTGGCCTCCTGCATACTGAGCTAGTGGCTCACAGAGCAGCAGTACACAGTTGTTACCCAGACGGACTGTCATTAGTGGTGAAGGAGTTGCAATTTTTTCCAATAGGTTTCCCAGTAATTGCTAGATACTGCAAGAACACTGGCACATGGGAATCTGTGGTCTCCATCTGCCCAGTACTTTCCATTGCAGACATGATAATCCCACTCTAGACACCAAGAGGTGGTATGCTAATTATGGGTCTTTCTTTACCCTGAAGAGCCTCTGCAAGACAAGTCTACTCGGTTCCCACCGCTGTATACAGAGTGAGCTCTATGACATGAAGTGTTGCCTGTTCAATTGGTAAACAGATATCTTCTGGATCTGGAGCATGTTTCACCCTGAACAAAAATACCTGGAAAGCTTTGCAGGCTGCCAGCCTTTAACAAGGGTTTGTCCAATATATGCAAGTAACGCTAGCTCCAGGACTCTTGATGCAACTGCATATTGGTGAATGTTCACTGAACCCGAGACCATTATCGTGTCTTGAGCACTGGCACCTCAGTGCTTTAGATCACTTAGTAAAATAGTTTCTATGAGCTTTTAACATGGGGGCAGGAAAAGATGGCAGTAGATAGAAAGGAGTGTTAACATTCCTTCTCTTTTTCATGAGAAGTCCTGACATTGACTTCTTTCTTGTACCAGCGCCACATACCTGAAAAGTCATTAGTGTCAGGGAGACACATGGCTTGGAAAGCTTCAGCCAGCATATTTAAAGTCTGGCAAAGCTAGAGTTGCTTTAAACAGGGTCTGGCAGTGGAAAGTGTCAGGAAACCTTCTGCAGCACTGCTGTAAAAGTGTTGTGATGAAGGGCTGCTGATGGATCACACATTGTATTGATACTAGGATGATACTTTCTGTATAGAGGTCCAGATTGCAAAATAATTACTTTAGCAATTAATGTTAATGCTGCAGGGAAGCTCTGTGTATGTGTAAGCCCACATTTTTAGTGGGGAAGGAGCTAAGGAGTCCAGGGGATTCCTTGATCCCTAGCAGCAATCACAGCTGTGCCAACAGTCACACAACAACATAGGCAGCATCTTTCCCCTTCCTCAGTAATGTGCGTCAGTGGTAGTCTCGTATTTTTACTCTTAAAATGCCTGATGGGATAAAGCTCATCACCCTAGAGGGGCCACATTCATGAGCTGTGTTGCCATGGACCCCATTTAGGACATTAATCAGAGATAACTTTGGGGGGGGATGCTCTGTAACACTCATGTTTAGCTAGGACTCTCCTCTAACCATGCTCTCTCATTTTGGCTATGTTTTGTTAGCTGTGTCTGTCCCATGCCTTTTATTCTAAAGGAAGATAGCTGATTCTTATGCATCCTTCTGTTGCACCTAGCAGCATCAAAGTTTTCCCGGAACAGAGTAGTTTGCTATATCTGAGTGAAACCACTACTCTTTTTTTTTTTTTTTTTTTTTTCTTCCTCCCCTCCTGAAAGAAGTTAAGGCTCACCCAGCAGACAAGTTAACCGGAACCAGAAGTGTGTTACAGGCAGTGGAGTCCTGTAAAGTTTTCCTTTTGGGACGGGGAAGAGGGGAAAGGGGAAGAGGATTCTTGCGTGTGAATGGGCAGCCTGACTTGAAAGGAAGGTTGACTCAGTAAAGAAAGGGAGATGCAAACTTGTGGAAATCTCTGTTTATAGCCTCCAGTTGCAATGAAGTTATCTGCAGATCACAGTATTGGTTAAATGGTGACGCTTAGGCCTTGGCAATGCTGTCCTATTTTTGACTATTGACTGGTATGATGAGCTCTAAATTTAGTTGGTTTTAGGTGCAATAGGCCTGGCATGAACTTGTAATCCATGTGCTTGGTTGGCACCATCTATTTTCAGAGCAGACAAATTTTCTTAATTGCACCTGTGCAACTGGTACCTCTTCTCTGCAGTAGAACATCCTAAATTGAACCTTTTTCTGTGCCAGGGTTTCTCTAGACCTGGCAGTGTCATGGTTAGGAATATGGACTATCTGATGAAAAGCACCATCAGGGAAAAAGTCAGAGAGGAGCACTGAACCTGAACTGTTGCCTCCTAAAAGAAAGAAAAATCTAGTACTCTGGAAATAAAACAAAGGAACAGGAAAAGAATAAAGAGGAGACCAAGCGCCTTAGTATTATTTATAGTTCAAACTTTACTGCTGTAATAAAGTACAAGCAGGCTCCTTTTCTGATTCATGAGGCACTTGTGAAGTCTTTGGAGCTGCCTACAAAAATGTCTTTCTAACTCTCCCCAGTTTCTCAGAATTTATATTTAATATACATATTAGAGCTGTGCTTGTGTTTTTGTATGCTGCCCAAAAGAGCTATCTCAGGCAGTTCAGGCTGGACTGGCAGGTGCCTGAAGGTGTGAAATACCTGGAGGAGAGGAACAGTTTTCTTTCCTTGTGATGGACTCATCTGAAGTCAGAGTTAAGAGAGTAGCCTTCAGTAGTGACGATTCTGGTTTTATGCCTGACCTCTGCCCAGTTTCTTCTATTAGAAGAAACTAGTAATTCCCTATTAGACCCTTGTTCTTGATACAGCTTCATTGGGAAGGTGAGATTAGAAAGACCCAAAAGGGAAGCGTAAAGTTACATACCACCTTGAATCCCAATAGATACTACAACCACATGATCATGCACATTAGTATTCCTGCAAAATTTTCCACCCTTGTTCTCAGCTTGCTCCAGAGTGGGATCTCACCAACACCACAAGTTTCTCAGGTGACCTCATTGCTTGGAACTGTTCTTCAGTGGGTCATGTGAGATAGGGTAAAATGGGCAAAATCATCTTTATTGGGCAGAGATTTCTGCCCACTTGTTGGTGTGACTGAGACCTGCTTGCTCCTAGCAACTGTTAGAAAAAGATGTAAAGAAGTTAAGATTTGATTTGTGTGAGCTACGTACCTTTCCCTTTGGCTGTTCTGAAAGTGCAGCATTAGTGCAGGTTTGATCTCAATGAGAGCAGGGCTTTCTGCAGCATTCTGCTGTCTGACTGGTGTTGGCCAAATACAAAACTAGGAGGCTTGTGTGTGTTAGCCTATTAGTCTGCCAGTAACACTTTGGAGGGTGGGAATGGTTGGTGTCGTGGCTAAAGATGTTCTCTGAAAGATACTTTTCAGAACTCTAATGCATTTTCTGAACGTGTTTGATCTGGGAGTCCGGCTGCCAAGACCTATAGAGGCCAACTAGTGTAGTGTTTGTTTATTGTAAGTCTTCTCCTTGAGCACTGAAGCTGCAAACTAATGCCACTCATAGAGCAGAAGCTGGCAGTATTTACTCTTGAGTTTGGACACTGACTTTTTCATGGCATGTTGATTTCAGTTTAACCAGGATTTGGCCTGTGAATTACAACATTGCCTGTAATTCTGCCTACAGCACAGTTTGATTTGGCTTTTTTCTAGGCTCTATCATAGTAGTTTACTGGCACATTTCTGTAATGATACTGCATTCCCTGATGACTCCATGCAATACCAGTGGTCAGAAAGCACATTTAGGAGCACAATTCAACTCCTTCCCCCCCCCCCCCTCCCCCCCTTTTGCAAATAAGATTGCTGAGGGGCTGGTTTTTACTGGTGCTAGGCTTCAGTAACTGCTGATGAAACTGATGGGAGTCTGCCTAGGCAGACTCTTGAAATTTGCATTCAGCTACTTTTCTTACTTAAAACATTTTGATCTCTGTCTGTCTTCTATATAGGTCACACCCACACACCCCCACCCACCCACCAATCTCTGTAAGTTCCTACTTTCTAATAGTAGTTTCTTCTGCTTTAAAATATTACGCATCTGTCTTTTTAGAGTACCCTCTGAAAGTATATGTGACTGATGTGTTTTTCACTTTTAACATTTGCACTTGAAGTGTTACTACTAAAATCATTTATATGAACTGTTGCTTTATTTGTGTTCTCCTTCTATGGCATTTCCTGCCACCTTAAGAGACTTCTTAAGAAATCATTGGATATTTTTTTTCCCTTTGAAAGAGAAGGGATTAAGTCCTTTGAGTGGACTTCATAAATAATCATTTGTTTTAATATATTGTTCTGCAAGGTCAGACCTTATATCAGGAGAGTTAGGAACTGGCACATCCATCCTGACTGCAACATTTGAAACTAAAGGGTGGACTTCATGGTATTTGCGTGAGCTAAAATTATCAGTGTCTCTGTTACAAAGAGCAAGTTGTTCTATGCATAACTGAGCCCCACATATGGAAATATGGGGCACCTTTGCACAGACTTTGGCTTTCCAGTGCTGTCTGCTCTTGGACAGTTTCATATGGACAATACTTTAGCTTCTAGCCTTGTGCTTGTACGCAGTCTTCTAGCCAGTGATCTAGCTTGATCAGAACCCGTAGTGTCAGAAAGAAAGAGTTGATAGTCATCTCAACAGAAATATGAATGGTTTCTTTGTGTCCCTTTTAGGCATCCTATTGATACCCACACATCTCCGTAAGGTGCGCTAACATTCATTGAAGAAAAACCATGAAGTGCAAAGTTGCTTCTATTTATGTATAGTTCTTCCCTGTCTTTCAATTTGGGATTCTACTTATTCAGAAATATGCATGATTTAATTGAATTTTCTTCTAATTGCTCTAACTTAGAAAAGGCTAGAATAAGAGGCTTGTCAGTTCCCTGAAATGAGGATAATTCCAGGTTCTTGTTAGCAGAAAATCCAGTTATAGCAGGCATATAAATCCATAATTTTTCAGATATTTAGGCCCAAAGGATGTGTCTCAAGAAGAGAATTTGAACTCGATGACTTATTCTCATTGTTCCCCTGGTCAGTGAAATGTGAGAAGTGAGCCAGTGCATGCTTTATAAATAGCACAAATTAAGGTTTTTACTTCCTCTAATTTGTTCCCCTTACAAAGAAAATCCACAGTATCTGTATCTGAGCAGCATTTTATAAGACTTGCGTGTCACTACAGAAAATGCTGATGAATATTCCCTGCATTGAGGAACAGTGGGGTGAGTGGGGGAGCAGAGGGTGTTAAACAGATGTCAGAAAACTGCTACCACTTATTTTGCCAAGTGCAGGAAGTGGATGCTGAAGAGGAGGGACAGGTTCCTAATAAGGGAAAATCCACAGCCGTATTCTGTTTAGCTGCTTCTCCTATCTCTGCAGTGTGTTGGGAGAGGGGAAAATACTGAACTTCCTGGGAGAATCCAATTAATTTCTTTATTCCAGATTGGAGGAAGAGTTTGGAAGGTGTTTCTCCCACTGACAGACTATTCCTTCCCCTCTCCTCTGTCCCATGCACAATTAAACATATTTGCGAGGAAAGATTGGCATGTAAGAAATGTGGAAAACACAACAAATAGCAACCAAACGATTAAACCTGGTGCCTCCATTTGCCTGGTATGTCTGCCCCCCAAGGCTGAGCTTGGCACTAGGCTGTCGGTGTATTCAGCACTATTTTCAGGAACCAAGTCTACACGCTTCCACCCAAGTGCGGCTTCATACAAGTTTGTTTGTATAGCAGTGCTGTCTCAACTTAATGACTTTGACCGCAAGGAAGTATATCGGGTTCAGTGGAAAAACAAATGATTAGAGAGCCCAACCCCTCACCCATCCCATGCGTGAATGAGCTGCTCAGGGATGGTATTTATCACAATTCTAGTGGGAAAGAACTGTGGGAACTGTAAAAATACTCACTGCGACTTCCCCAGTGAACTGAAGGTGATTTATTTGTAAAGTGGAACTCTGCCAGTGTGACTGGAAAAATATTTTTGTGTGAATTTTCATGGAAGATGCTTTCATTTTAAAGCACAATTTCAGATGTGACTAGAGCCCTGACTGTAGAGCTTTATGGGCTCTCATTATATTCATTCCCTCTTGCCATGAGCTGTCCTGCATGGAAACCCTACTACCTCTACATCTACTATACATCAGGAGCAGTTCTCAGATCTACCTACCACAGTAAAAGCAGTTTTCCTCAGCGTGAAGTTGTGGAAACGCTAATCTAAAATATGTTGCCTTTAAAATCAAAGGCTTGTGTTTTGGGAGCATTCATTTGATCTTGCAAATCACTGATATCTCGACCAACTGCTGTTATTGACCACTGAAAAATAGGTTGCATTAGCAGAGGAGCTTGAAAGGCCTGTGCTCTTGTGTTGCTCCCTTTGGTCATTCAGCACTGGTTATGGGGTAGTCAGGGCAGCCAGGAAGATGAGCCTGGACTATAAACTGTCCCTGTCATGTTGCAGAAAGTGGCATCCGTGCCAGCCTCCATCCAGCTGCAAGCTCTTACAGGGAGAAAAAAGTATTGACTAACACATGGTGTGTTTCCAAATCCTGGAGGGGACATAGCTGTTATGTTAATATTTGAACTGAGGAAGACCCAAGAGCAGGTAACTCCTATGCTGCTGCTTACCAGGTCTGCCGCAGGAGCACAATGTTTGCCTGGGTTGTCACTCTTGCTGTAGCTGCGTTGTAACTGGGCTTAGGCTGTGTGTTCTGGCAGCGTGCAGAGCAGCCAGAGACTCAGTCACAGAGAGGTGGTCCCTGAGCTCTGTCTACATACCACCTAGCAGATGGCACGGATCCTTGCAGGGTGCCTGTACTGTTATCTAGGGTCAGAGTAATTTTTTTCTTTTTGAAATTTTCTGCATGCAAACAGCTAGAGAGGAAAATACGTATTTTTCCAGGTGTTTTAAATTTCCTTAATATACTGGGACAATTCTGATCATGGTCTTGCTACTGATGAAAACTTTTGATATGCCAAAGTGCAGAAACAAAAGGCTGTAGGAAAAATTCTATATACAGCAGAAAGGAGGAAAAAAAAAATTAAAAGCACTTGAATACAGATATCAGAAAGACATTACCATACGAGAGGACGTGTGCGCTTCTTCTGAAATCCTACTAAGTTCTTGGCCACGGTGGTGATGCATGGCAGTGAGTTCTGCAGGTAACCGCATGTAAATAGACGTGTGAAAATCTTGCCTTATCAGTGTCATGCCATTGCTGTTCCTCTTAATGGAACATTTCCTTGTTCTTATGTTGTAAAGAAATGGAAAGTGAAAACTTGGATCCCTGTCTCATATTGTGTGTACCTCTTATCTTCCTATATTTGCTTCATCTGTGAAATAAAGCAATCCTTTTTTAAAGGAAGTCTGTGCATATCACTTGATCAGTTTCCTCTTAGCACGTTCTATACCAATTTTGAGACATTTTGGCTGTAGCTAAAGTGATTAAAAATGTGATACATACATAATGTTGTGTATATGATGAAGTATATAAATACACTGTATCTACATGTATTATGCATATGTTATAATATTCAAGTTGCAAATGATCCTTTCTGTTTTTCTCATTGGCTACTACTGACCATTTAGCAAAAGTTTTGACTGAACTGCAAGAACAGAATTTAAAGATCTTTTTTCTTCTGAATTAGTTTAAGAAATGACAGCATTAATGATGTATGTGCATTTGAAGAATCATTTGGCTATACTGTGTTCTGCTCAATGTAGCACAATAATTTTAGTCTTTCAGGGGTGTTTTGCTAAAGCTCAGATGGGAAGTAAGTGCTTTGCTCTCCAGAGGTGGTGGCTGACTTGCTGTAGCTCCTTTGGGGTCAGTCCTACATCGTAAGTCTAGGCTCTAACTCTGCTGTTTCTTAGAAAGTTGTAAAGCTTTTCGTAGGCACATGTTTCCGGTGAGCCTTGCTTGGCTTTCTCATCAGTGCAAATTAAAATTGCTTCAGAACCACTTCTTTACTGTAAGTATCCTCTCTTTTTGTCAAGCCAAAAATAGCAGAGTATCCCAGGGATTAGGCTGTCTTCCAGGATCCTCCCTGTTGACATCCTCTGTTTAGGATGAGCTGAAAGGGTGCTGCTCAGAGGACTGCTCCCTCCTTTACTGGTGCTTCAAGTGATGAAAGAGGTTGTGAGACACTGCAGCAACTAGACTCGCACCTGTTAGCTGAGGAAGTGAGGAGCATCTATAGCTTTAATTTCAGTGGAAAGGCTTAAATTGCATTGCATTAAATCTGCCTGCTTGGTATCCATTCAGAAAGTATAGTTTTCTTCTGAGGAAAGCATGGTGAGCAGAAAGATAACCAGGAGGTTATTGTTATGTTGAGCTTTTAATATTACTTTGCACTGTGGGAGAAAAGTCTCAGGCATCAAAGCAAGACAAACGCTTTGTCAGTCTCTTCTGCCTCTCATTTTGCTTAGGTGAATTTGACAGGAACACTAACAACTGTGCATTCCCATTGCTTACTGCTGCTGAGTTTATAAACTCTGCTGCCTTCTTGGTGGAGATCACAAACCGTTCCATGTGGCCTGTAGCACAAAGAGCCTGTATTGGAAGCCAGCAGCTGTCTTACATGTTTGTCCCTGATCATGACTGCTCTGTGGCAGCGCCCTTAGAGCTGCTCTGTCCCCCTGGGGTGACCAGGGCAGCAGAGCCTTGCTGTGCCTGTTCACCAGCGCCGGCTGGGGAAAAGCCTGCTGTGGAAGTGAGAAAGAACGCTTTAAAGGCTCTGTCCTCTTTCTCAGTGAAACTCTCTTCATGAATCACACTGCAACCTCTTCCTCTTCCCCTCCCCATCCCCACCAAACAAAACTTTTAGTTCGTGGGCTGTATTTGTTTGTTTTTGCATTTTTCTTGGTTGCTTATGTTACAGATATCGGTTCTCAGGATCCTGAGTTAGCCGGGAGATTCCTTGGAGTGCTGAGGGATTTGTGGGACTTGGACTTTACAAGAGAAGGAAACAAAGCCACGGAGGAAGAAGGGGAATGCAATTGTGATCTGAAAATCTGCATTCAGATTTTGTTTGTTTATTTTTATAAATACCAGTTTAAACTCTCTGTATGGAAGAAAAATAGTGCATGAAATACTCTCTTAATGCTTTTCCCTGCCTTCTCTCCACACAGGAAATTCACGATTTGATAGACCTGATTTTTCCCTGGTGACTGAAAAACATAAAGCAAATATCTTTTAGACTTTAAATGCTGAAAGGTCTTTTCTCTTCCAAATCTGATTCCTTAACACTACTCATGCTCTTCTCATTTCTCTCATTTCTTTCAGCTTCTGTAAAGTTTGGGTCACTTACCTGTTGCACTTCATGTTTTTAGGTAGTGAGTGCTGCAGGATTTGATTTGCAGATATTTCGGAAGAATATTTATTTGTTTTTAAAAACAAATGTTCACGAGGAAACTCATTCTAGTCTGTTTCCCCAAAACAAAATCTGCAATAATGTGCGCTGCTATTGGAAAGTCAGAAGCAATTTGCAAAGGCCTGTTTCATTAGTAAATAGATGGAATCAGTGAAACTTCTTTCTTGGACTTTGACTCAAACTAAGAGTTTCAGTCTTGCAAACAGAAAAGCAGTCCCAATGATTTCAATGGGATTATTCATGTGAGTAAGGGCACAGTCAGCCATCCCCTTTCTGAGCTCACTGGAACAGTGTGAGTGAGGGCTCTCATCTGTGCATTGCCATCCCTCAGACAGGGGTGACGGCACTAAATCCCCCAGCCAAGGCATAGCAATAGATTATGAAATCATTCTTAATCCACTTCAGTACAGAATCAGCCAATTTAGCCTAAGTATCACTGATCTGGCCCAAATTGTAGTTTTACTGTATGGGGGAGTTTAATAAAATGTTGTTTCAAACTTCTTCTGCCATTTGATAATTCTGGTTTGGAAGGTTTGAGAATCTTGCTTCTAGTAGAGGTTTAAGCAAAAACTAAATATTGCAAAGAGATATTTCTGATTCAGGCTTATTTTGGGAGGGGGATGAGGAAAGGCCTGATAAGTTATGCACTTTACCGCATGTAGTTAAAAATATTATTTGGAATATAAACTTCCTTGTCTGAAGACCAGCTTTATGCACTAAGTCAAACAGCACAAAAAGCAGTTCTCCTCCTGGCCTCCATAAGTATACCTTAATGCTGCTGAATCCTGGAAATTATGCAGGGCATGCTTTTTAAATGTTGATTTTGACTTCTTGCCTGGGACCAAGTGTAAAGTCTTTCCAAGGAAATACTTAGAAGACTTGCATTGGAACCCGAAAGCTGCTGCCAAACCTTAGTTTTAGAAAGGGAGTAGGGGGCAATCTGGACTGTTAAAAACTTCCAGTTGTTTGTAATTAAATCTACTTCTTCTGAGCATAATAAACATATACTTAGAAAAAGATCATTTTACATAATACTTACGTGGTTTACTGCTGCTCTTCAGCTGCTAAAAATTAAGCAAAAGGGCTGCTATTTTAGTCTGGAAAGGTTACTGGAAGCTGGGAAGCCAGGAATGATGCAACTGTGCCACCAATGTGACATGCATCCACTTTATCCAGCAGTGATACGCAAATCAAGTTGGCAAATCCTCTTTTCATCTTGAATTGTCTTTTTGACCTGACTAGCTGAAATTTGTTTTGAACTGAAAGGGATGGGAATGGAGAGCAGATAAAATATCCCAAACACCCATCCCCCCCTAGCCAGCAGTAGAACAACTCTGTACCTTTGGTGGATGCTATGGGATTGCAGGAACATCCCAGCTGGATTGCTTGCTTCTCTGAGGACTGATGGGAGACAGGACCACTAAATCCCCACAGCTCCCCTCACCTTCAGTTTGGTCTGCTACAGTTTATTCAAGACGTTTAAGTCCACTGCTTGCTTTCATCTGGAGGTCTAGAAGCATGGGATGAAAATACCAGCAGCTCTTGCTGACAGCTGTTTCTCATCCTCATTGCCATTCATGAGTTGCTCCTTGGGTTGAAATAACTGGCAGAACTGGCAGAAAACTCAGCACAGATAACACCTTGCTAGGTGCTATGTTAGTGATCAAAAAGGACAAAGTTTGAGTGAGATGCTGTACCCCCTTGTGCAGAGGTGGAATGCCATCAGGTTGAGGTAATGTGACAGATTTGCAATGTGTCTGCTTACGTCCTAGAGAAATGAGTCAATTCAGACTCCAGAGCTGTTGGTCTCTTGTCTTCTGCCAGCACCAAAGTTGCATCCAATTTTGTTGTTATTGTTACTTAATGCCAAAGATCAACTTCCTTTTGTATGTTTGCATTTGTTACGGCCACAAAAGTGTCACTGCATCTTCCAGTGTGGGGCCATTCATTTTGCCAAACTTGCAACAAAAGTTTTCAACTGCCAAAAAAATCCCTGATTTTCACAGTTAATTAAGTTGTCTGTAGAATGAGATCTTCTCCTATTTTTCTTTGTATGTATACCATTTGTCACCTGCACAAACACACAGCCCTCACCAGGAGCTCAAATGAGAGGGCAGAAGGCAACCCCCTCCCATGATGGACAAAAATTTTCAGACCTTTGCCCAGACTGTGTGAATGATCTACCTTAGACCTTTTGCAATTGGCAGTACTAGCTGGGGAGGAGACCGAAGGTGACTTCTATGTGCCTGAGAACCATCTGTCGGGGCCGGGGGGGGAATAGCATTTTGTTTTAACTGTTGCCACTCTGCCAGTACTGCTCCGATTCCCATTCTAGTGGCAAAGGGCAAGAATCCTGCTTTGCTGCAGAATGCACTGGAGACCAAGCATGAGCTTATCGAAGGGGTAGATTTTGCATTTACTCTTGGTGAGCGAGGGAATCTTTTCTAGGATGGTTTGAAGAAATTGTCAGTCATTACCAAGTAAGTTGCAGGAGCAATGACTTTCAGAGCTATTAAACAATAGCTGTAAGGTGTGGAAAGAGCTGAGAGGAATTACCTAATGAGTGACATAAGCTCTATGGAGCAGATTTGTTAGCATTTGAGATGAAAATCCCTGTTGCTTGCTGAGATTATCCCCCAACATATGGTAGGGAATGTAACAGAGATGTGGGATTAGCTGCTAATGATTTAGACACCTCTTGAAAACGTATTTGTAGTAGCCCTGGATTACTGTGTTCCATTTAATTCAGCTGCAATCTAGATTACCACACTGAGTCTGTAGTGAAGTATTATTGTGGTATCTTCATTTTTCATTGATCTTGCCCAGCACAGACCACCTCTTTCTTAGGATTACTGTTGGAGTAATTTCATATGAAATAGGAATTGAGAATTCAGGAAACTGGAATAAGCATGGTGACTGCAGACACCTTTAGCTAAGAGACAGGGAGGCAACCTGGGGAATTGCAGTTGTCTCTGCAGGCAATCCAGTCTGTATCCATTTGGGCCACAATACTACTCTGCCACCATTGCTTGATAGTGGGCAGTATGTAACGGTAGCTTCTTTATGGAAGATGATTTATTGATAAATTTCTTGAAGATCCTCTGGCTTGGGAGACAAACAATACATAGTGAAGCAGTTGTCCTCTGCATCAGGACCTTGAAGTTCAGATATATTTCAGTCTGTCTGACATTACAAGGAAAAATGTCTCTTTCCTAGGCTGATTCCCATTGTGCTCTTTTTCTCTTGTCCTTGCAGGCTCTCCTTTGTTTGAGGATTTTGTTCAATGCTGCTTCCAACTGTGTTAATGCTTTCTAGTTTAGGTTCTTAAGACAGGACATGTCATCTTTAGGAATGGAAGTAAACATAGTAAATAACTCAATGTGCAAACAGTTCCATGTGTGGGATAAATGAAATGTTTTAAGGATGACCAGTAAAATGGCAGTATATGGATTGTTGATACCATCCCTCTCATTGTGTGGATTTCCTGCCTGGCTCCATGTGGAGCAACAAACCTAGCCTGGATGTACCTTATCCCGAAGGTTTGCCTCAACTGTTCTGTTAATTTTTTGAATTAACAATCTTAAGGTCTAAATTTTCTTCCTTTACACTGCCTGCTCTGTAGGCAGAGCCACCAGGCCTTATTCTCTCTGCACAGATCAGTATTTCTCCATTAGTTGTATCAGCCCACTGTGAGCACACTTCAGTACATGGACTACATTATTTGCAATCAAATGTTATCAGCCACAATTTAGTACCAAGTCAGCCCTGAAACTTGCCCAAAATCCACCTTTGGCCGTTGTTTCACAGCACACTAGTATCATATGTCTTTAACGTTAACATGTCACTTTTTGAGCAGATTTTTGTGTGATATCAAAATGTCAGTCAATTAAATCACACTTGAATGTGTTTTTATATCTGTTTTTTTTCTATATCTGTGTTTTTTTCAGTGGAGTTGCTTGCTCTGTGGTCCTTATTTCCAATTTGACAATTTATTGCCACTTCAGTAGGCCAGACTTTGGGGCCTTCAAGGTGTGAAGGGCAAATACCCCTGTGGCCTTGTGGGTGCCATGTTCCTCAGACAGGAGTGTGTCCCATGGCAGTTCTTTCTGTGTGACATAACCAGCCAAGCAGCTTCTGTGGTTATCTCTGTATCTTCCAAAATACAGTGTTGAAGCTATGGAATGGTTGCTAATTTAGGAGCAGAAAAAAAATTACAATAAAAATGCTCACTGTGTTGCAAGGAAGATTATCTTGCGTTGCAGTAGGTGGTAGGTGTAACATAAATGACCGGGGTCAGAAGAATCTCAATCATGAGGAAAGACTGAGGAGTATCAGACCTATTTAGGACTTCTCTCTTGTGATCTTTCTCTGTAGTGCACAACGATGAGGAAATAACTTCGGCTCTGCAGCTAATGATACTGCAACTGAGGAGAAATTTGCTTGTGGGTTTAAGTATGAAAGGCCTGGCTTTTGGAGGCAGATATGCAGTATGCTTTTAGGGATGCATGTTTACTTTTTAGCTGGTGCCTAGCATGTGCAACAACATTGTCACATGTGGCTTTGGCTATGAAGGAATGTAGGAGATAGGAGCAGTGTATATATAAATGGAATACTTTATCCTTATACCTCCATTAATACCAAACTATAATTAAGACTTCTACATGCACAAGGTCAGAAAATTCAACGTAGTGGTTCCAACAGGAACAGTTACTTGACCAGATTGTGGGTTTTGTCTTGTTGTGTCATAGCTTTACGGCTCCTTTGAATGGAATAACACTGAAGTGCTGGTGTCCGCCAGAGGGCAGGAAGTAATTCAGCACAAGTGTGCTGCAGAAATTGCAGATGGTGCCTAGAAACGTTCTCTGAAATAGAAAACGCTCAGGCATCTTCTGGTGGCTGTTAGTGTATTTTTGGTTTATTTTAATCCAGTAATCTCTGTCAGTTTACTATGCCTTTGTTAAAGGATATTTAGTTGGTCTTTATTAAAAACCTTTAAGCATCATCCACTTGAACTTCCCCTCCTGTGAGTTTTGAACACTGAATTCCATTTCTCCAATCACAAGCTACAGGCTGGACGAATGAAGTGAACAGAGTATTGTGCTGAAGAAAAGAGGAGAGAAGGATACTACACGTCCAAAGGCTAACTAAGCTACTCTCCTTTCTTCCCACCACTGACACCTTTCACTTTCCCTAGGCTCTCCTCTCTGGCACTGGCTGCTGGGACGATCGCTAGCCTGCTCTTCCACATGGACAGTACTCAGCATGTCACTCAAAACAAGGATTTTGAGCTGTGGTCTACAGTTTGTCCCAGTTCCTGGTAGTCCCCGCAACAGTGATCTCCCCTGAACCACTGCAGATCTTGGGTGTTGTCAGTGATCGGTTGGTCCCCCTGTTGTCTACTCCATCTTGTCCCCGGTTGTTTGTCTGCCGCTCTGTTCCATAGCGCACCTTCCACAGCTGCCGTACATCAGCTTTTTTTGGAAGAATATGATGATGTACAGTTCAGAACCCTTCCTGCCAGTGGGAAGCTTCCTAACAAGTCATCTCCCTTTTATTTTAACAAATGCCCTCTCAGAACCTCTTTTGCTACAATTCTCTTACTCCAGACTTGCAGCTTAGTTTACAGCTTTGTTCAGTCTGCTCCCATCCATCCTGGCTTTCATCAGTAGAAAACTGGGACCTAGTTAACTTTTTGTCAGTGTTGGGTTTTTCTGTTGTTCCTTCTGTCATTGTCTTATCTGAGAACTAGCTCAGCCAAAGGGAATAAGGGCTTAATTTTCTTTCTGGTGTCTTAATTTAGACTTCAGATCCTCTATCTCCACTTTCCTATTTCTTTATCATTGAGATTTCTAAACTCAGTGGTACCTGTCTTGCTACCACTGAAGTTTTCTTGGTAACTCTGTCTTCTACTACACATGTCCAAGACTTTGCAGCACTGTCAAGTCCTGGACAGGCAAATGCCTAAGGCAGAAACCCTCCCCTTTGTTATGTGTTTCCAATCTGGTAGTTTTGGTATGCTCTTGCTCACCCTGACTTCGAACCATTGTCTTCAAATACCCGACTCATCCTTTCCATTAGGGCACTGAAGTTACTAATTTAGGGATGTTGTTTCCACTAGATTCTTAGGGATCTACTCATCTGCTTAATTACTCAAGCTGCTCTAATAATGCTCCCTGTGTGCTTATATTTGTTTATATGCAAAATAATGCTTCCTAAGGTCTCTTAATCTACTTACCTCATTATTGGAAAACAGCTTCCCTTACATTAAACTTTCCTTTGGACTTAGTCTTTTACAGTAAAAGCAAGACCTTAACCTAAACCTTTATTAAGTTAGATTCTTTTAAGCTGGTGTCATTTTTGTTGCAAAGCTTCACCAGTTCCAGTACAATAACACTTTTCTTGTGGTGCACTGCAGACACTGTTCCAGATGGGGTCATTTTTTTTCTAAATTAGCAATTGTCTTAATTGATATTTTGTGGTTTCCAAACTATGTGTTATTGCTTGAACTAAAATGTAATCCCACTGAGAGATTTCAAGCCCAAGCTTCCTTGGGCTTCCAGAAGCTTTTTATTTTCACAGACAAAACAAGTTTGGCTGCATACTGCATTTACAATTTGAAGATACATCTTTAGAAACCAGTTGAAAAGATTAATATTCTCTGCTATATTTTTCTCATGAAATAGAATTTTCATGCAGACTTTTACATTAATATAAGGCTTAAACTATGGCAAACGTCATGAAACAACTGAAACATTTCCTTGGATCAAGACCAGAAAGCCCAGTTCTCTGCCACTCTATTCACTACAGTATGTAATCCCTCTCATCAGGCTTCACCTCAGATCTGTTAGTTTTTTGTCATTTTAAAATAAACATGGAGAAAGAATAAAGCTTTAATTTGGACAACATGCCTCCAAGTCCAACAGAGTCATGTATTCACTTGAAATTTCCTTGGAGAAGTGAAGAGTACTCTTACATTAAACCAACTGCTGCAGACTTGCAAGTGTCACTGGACTCCTTCATGGTTGGAGGTGTAAGATGATGCAAGGGCCATTTACTTGAGTTCTCCTTTGTCACAGACAAACGTGGAAGAGAGGAAATAAAGGAGAATCCACCAGGGCAAACCACAGGCCTTAGCGTCACAGGTGCTGTCTTGCAAATTTAAAGCCCTTAGGACAAAAAGACAAGCCTCAAATCAGAGTTCCTTGGAATGGCTGGAGAAGTGAGCAAGGCAACTGATTTAGACCCCATGCAAAAGCGCAAAAGTTGATAGATGAAATGAGGGAGGCCTAAATGGAAAAGCTGAGAATAAGAAAGTCTGTGCTCTTACAAACAAACAAACCCCTTGACCGACAAAGACAAGGTTTCTCTATAATCCTAAACGCTAAATTCGTTAATATTTGCAGTGGATCTACCTTTGTAATTGTCTTTCGTTAGAGAATTAGGATTTTATCCATGTGGTTCTGGACAATGTTGGAGGACACCCATTGAACTTTGCTCAGAATGGAAAGCATTAAATAACCTGACAGGTGTATGTGTGTGGTTTTGAATTCATGCTCAGGACTGAGGAAGGTTGCCTCTTGAAGAGCCTGGAGTGCGTAGGAGCCAAGCACTTAGAATAAGGGTACTGTTCTCAGTGCAGGTGGTTTTGCCCGAGTGAGTGACAAGAATGGTAATATCAGACTGGTGTAGTGAAAGAACATGCATGAGGAGTGAGAATTGGTCTTGTGCAAACGTTTGTCAGTAAAATACCTAGCTGTAGCTTCTTTGCTCTTTATTCCAAGCTTCTGATCATTGTTAGCTTTATTATTTACAACAGTTCTACATGTGTGATTCTTTTGTTTTATAGAATTGCTGTGTGGTAAACCGTGATGGTGAAATTTTATCTTGAATATAAGAAAGCCATTGTTTAGTCTTCAGACTGTCAGTTTCTAAATAGCTGAATTAATTTAATCCAGAAGAATTGTAAGATTTTTGAATGGTTACTCATATAACATGACTGACATGTTCAACAGCCAACTATTAAACTTGAACCTGCATTCTTTGTAAGTGTTTTGTGGTTGTGGGATGTCTACTGCTTTTTAGATCTGGAGTTTGTAGTTCGGTCCCATGTTCTTCTCATTGCTTTCTGCCCGTCCTGGCACATCTGCTCTAAGCTGTCAGTTCATTCAGGCATTCCTTCTAATAGGCAGGACTTTTTTTAATGCCAGAAACAGAAGGACCGTTCCAATTTTTACAGTTTCAAGTGAAAGGCCCTGAACCAACTTTGAGCCTTGCCCTGCAGCACCACAATGTCAGTGTTTTCTAGGCTGGGCAGCTAGCGCTCAATTCATGATTCACACACTACGTTTCAATGAATAGCCTCGTCCAGGATAGTATGCACCAGCTAGAAAATGATTACAGCAAAAGTCCTGGACAAGGCACTGGGCAAGAACTGATTCTGAGCAAGAATAGCTCTTTGTGTTTGTGTGCTTGGAGTTGAACACGTTTTGTGTTGGAGTACAGAAATGAGTAATGTCTTATCCTTCATGCTGGAGGCCTGCAAGATGCTATAGGAGCAACTGTGTTTCATGAGAGAAAGTGGGCTTCTGCTACAGCTGAAGTGCTAAAGCTGTGACTTTGAGATGGCAAAGATCCCTGTCAACTGCCAATGGGAGCAAACTTAAGAGTATGTGAAGAAACTTATGTCTGTGGGGGCAGTTCATTTCAGTTGAGCTTTCCTGTGAAGATGCTGCAAAAACAGCACATGTATTGGTCGTTAAGATTTTGTCTATTGCATTGTTAGATGAGATTTTTAGTTTTTAACTTTACCCTCCATCTGCATCCCACCATGCATAAAGAAAATCCTGCCTTTGTCACTTCAGAAGCAGTGGTTTTCCAATGCTCTTCCCAAAATATCCTCCAGAAAGAGATTATTCCCAGCTGACCCAGATGTTTTAGGAAGATCCATAAAGTGTCTCAGCACAGTGACTTCTGGGAGAGGCTCTCACACACGGGAGCACGTCACAGCAGTGAGGATAGTGCTTTGGGAAAAGGGCTTTTCCTGGGTATGCTTTTGTCAAGTTGCACCAGCTCAAGTATCAGCCAAACTCCTTGAGTTTTAGTGAGGGAGGGCCAAATACTGGCCCTGTTTTCCAGCTGGGCCTTTCCCCTTCTCAGGTGGAAGTGGTATTCTTGCACCTCTAAAACCTCCAATACATTTTTGTTCTTCTGCCCTTCCATTAAGGATCTGGTTTTTGACGCTTCAGGTTGTGGCTCTAATGATAGCAGCCCAAGATACAGAGCTTCTCACTTTTGATAGTTCCTGGCTTTGTCTCTGCTTTCTAGACATCATCTGATTTAGTTACAAAGTAGAGTTTCTAATTGATCCTGTAAGTTATAAGTAGGAATAATTCTCAAAACAAAAGATAATTCTTAAGCAAATTCTTGTATTTCCCCGGTTGTCCCCTGTGCATATCTGTGGACCAGGCAGATGGACAATAGTGCCTCAACATGCAATGCAAGATGTCTGTTAGATACTTCTTTTAATAGTTTGTCCGCAAAAAGGAGCAGATGCAGATGGTGAAACACAAGGATTCTATTTGCTGGATGTACTGTTTAAAAAGTCCATTCTGAACATATTTTAAGATAACTTTTCAATGGAAAATAACTGACTGAACTTACCATGGTAGTGTTCCAGTGAACTAGATGTGGTATAAAGTTCCCATTTGCATTTCTTTTTATAGCTTACAGGGTCTAATCTTAAAGGGTTTTTAATAGGTGCCAAATGTTCTCAATATCTGTCAAGGTCAATTATAGATGAGATTTTTTTCTTTTGTATGGAGCAGGAAACATGAAACATCTTATTGGAGTTGTTCCTAGAAGGCTTGAATTTAGCATTTTAGCAAGACATATGTAAACCTCATACATCTGCTAAGTCTGAAGCTCAGCAAATTACTATGCTGGCCATTTACAGAAAATTCTAGCTATGCTGGTTCTGCAGGCAAAGATACAAGATTGAAGGATTTCCACCCCTGCCAAACGGAGATCTCTTCGTACATAGCTGTTGCCAGAGAGGAGCTCTGCTGTTACAATCTGCCTGCAGTCTCAGGAACACAGTGTGGTAGCGAGTCGCATTGAGCTAAGGTAGAGCAACCCAAAACTGGGGTGTGAAAAGCATTCCTTTTGTCTCCAGATAGAAGCAGTGAGATCAGTATCATGTCATAGCTAGAAGTGTTAAAATTGGACTTTCAATTTTTATTACTACCTATTCTTAAAACTTAACTTTCACTCTTAACCAATTACACAAAATACAGAAGCAAAGATTATCTTTGCAGATGAAGTACTTTTCTCAGTTTGTACTTGATATTCTTTTTCTGTATCTTTTCTTGACAAAAGAGGATTTTAAGGCTGCTTTCTTTGATCGCCTTCCCTTTCTTATCTTTGTTTCTGCTTTTTTGTAATTCCAGATTTCTGGCGTAAAAGCCCTAGTCCTAACATGAATGTATTTTTATAGGACTAATTATAATAATGGTCTCTAAGTTTTGGCAAACCTGTGTGTATACTTTAGTACATGTCAAATGTACCTGCTTTACAATGTTTCTGCTTTCTTATAAGTAAGGCCAGACATGCAAATTTTCTAAAATACCAGCAATGGCTTTTAAAAATATTTCAATCTTAAGGAAACACAACTGTTGAAGAAATGAAGGGGAAATACAGTGATGCTAGAATTTTTAAAAAAAATTGTGAAAACATTCTTGAGAAATCAGTCTTCATTAAGTTTCCCTTTGCTCTTTCTCTGTAAAATAGTATGTATTATAAATTCAAATGTGAATTCGTGGGTTTTCTTTCTCCCTTCCCTCTCAAACTATATTGTTTTGAGAAAACCATCTAATACTTAAAAGTGCTACAGTGAAAATTCTGAGCATATTGGCCAAAACTGAGAAATTGAACAAAATGAGTCCTGTGATAAAAGAAGGAACTTCATCAAATGTAACGTTGTATTGGCAGATCTTCTGAACAGAACATTTTGTCAGGCTGACAAGTTGTAACTTCTTTCAATCAGAAGACTGTCTTCCTTCCAGCCTGTGAAACTTTATTTCAGGTTGGAACAGAAAAAGAAATTGGGGGACTTGTTTCATGACTTCAGAAAAAGCTGACTCGTTACCGTAACCCGTGGAGATATTTCATGTCCATGAGCCAGCATTAGAGGTAGAAACACACCTGGATTATAACCTGAAGAAAACATTCACTGATATGGGTGGATGTTGGATCTGGCTCTATCACCCAGCGAGAAGGGAGGTGGGGAGGGATGTGGTGGGGAAGGTAACAGGTGGAAGATGTGGGAGGAGTGTGGGTTTCTCTGAGGGCCAAGGAGTCTTTGCAGGGAAGATGCTATGAAGGACCATGGGAAAAGGAGCAAAAGGCTGTATATCACTCTGCTTCAGTGAAGTGCAACCTGTAAAGACAGGATGCCCAAGGACTATAGCAACTAGTGTATCTCCCTTAAGAGAAAGGGGTGGTTACATCTTCACCCCAAACTACTTTTCAGTTCCTTGAACAGATATGCTCTCTCTCACTTCCTGCATTTCTCCCAGAACAAATAAATTATACTGGAAAAAAAATAATTCAGAGTTAAACTGTTTTCTCATCCTCTCCCCATTTTATCACATTGTGTGAGTATTTTAAAGGATAACTAGGTACTAACCTTGAATGTTAGTGTTAGGACAAACTTCTGTTCGTTGTTTACCAAAATAGTAGGGCCACTGTGTAACAGCGAGAGTATAAGTGTCAACACAGGTCACTGATATTTTAACAGGAGACTCTAATTCATAATAAAGCTAACTGGAGGTTTTAAGGGTAGCTAAATTTATTACAGCAGCGCCCTCAAGTGCTACTACAATTTAAAGGTCTCACAGTGTCTCTCCTACAAGGCACTGGGGATTTATTTGCTGGTGCTTGATTCTTCCACACATCTAGCGCAGTAAGAGCATACAAGTTATTTTGGTGCAATGCTTGAGTGTTCACAGGAATCTCTGAAATTATTTAAATTAGTAACAGCATGAAGGGAAGTGTGCTGGGTTTGGGGTTTCTTTTTAAATTGCTCTGTGGTAAGGAAGCTTTTATCAGGACCAATTTCATTGGAAGTAATGGTAATAAGAGCCCCAGATATAAGAGCTTTCTTCAGACAGATCGGTGATGGACCAGATCCTGCAGGATGCTGGTTCATAGCTTGGGATGCTCAGTGCCAGCACAACCAAGGGCATAATTTTTATAAACTGCTCTTCAGCATCCATTGCCTTATCTAGGCTGTGAGCATAACAGAACAGAATCATCTTTGGTGTAACTGATTACCTTAAAGAAGGATCTGACTGGATTTTTGCATGGTGTAGACTCTCACTTTGCACGGGCATATAGCCATGTGTGCTAGGGTGTGGCCTTTTAACCGGCACAGCTATACCCCGTGGTATAAATTGTGTGGATAAAATATGGCAGTATAAAGCACCACGGCATGTAACTGTATTCTGTTAAGGTGTTACGCTATCCTACCCATACCGGCATTATTATGGTTGTGCAAGGAGCCTGGAACCATGCTCCTGGGCCGTGGTTTTGCTGGTAGAATTCCATTTTTCCTTGTCATCCAAAGTTACATGGCTATCATAGGGAGCCCTGGTTACAAGCTCCCTCTTGAACTTTTGAGCAACAAAGCCACTGTCATTTCCAAAATTGCAGCATCTATTTTAGCTGTCTGACAATGCTGGCTGTGTGATTTCCTTCAATCTCTAGAATCCCTTTTTGTTAAACTCCCCACCTCTTGTCTCCAAGCACCTATGATCAAAGCAGGTCAAGTCATTTTTGTTCAAAAGCAAAGGCAAAATTGCTGAGTGATACCAGTGTGTCTGTAGAAGTGAATTTAGCCCGAGAGTGCGATTCTACAGAGGTAATGCGATTGTAGCACCTAATAATTACCTGGATCCACACAGTGAATGTTTGAGACATTGCTGAGAGCAGAAGACATCACTTTTGTAACACTCTTATTGTAAAAATAATGCCCTTTCCTCCTAATTTTTAGGTAGTTTTGTAAAGATACTTCAAAGCCTGCATTTTATATTCCTTGCATGTACTATTCAAATGTGTATTTTGTTGTGTCCTTTTGTGTGAGTTTCTCCAGATCTAAAGGGAATAGCAATTGCGATAGTGATAGCAATCTGTGGAATGAAGAATTGCAACATTTGGGCCATACCCACTCTTAATATTTGAGTTTTGAATGAGTATTTCTAGAATAAAACAGGAAGAAAATAAGAGGTCAGAGGGAAAAGAATTTAGAAATCATTCAACTGTTTGACTTATGAGAAAAATCAAATAGTGACCACATCTTTAAAATAAACAAATCTAAAAGGTCAGTGACTGTGCGGAGATCCAATAGCCTGGGACCACTCAGAGCTTTTTTTTGACCATTTAAACAAGCAAGTTTTAGAGCCTTTGGCCCAAGTTCTGCTCTCCACTGTGTGCAGTTTCCCATAACTGCATTGCTAGGTGACCTCAGGCTGGTTTTGATTTGCACAGAGAGAGATGACTGCTTTCCTTTCACTGGAAGTGTTACCACACTGCAGCACTGCTGTGAACGGTTGGGTCACTAAATACAGTTCCTATTTTGGCTGCTTAGGTGCTCCCTGATCCAGGCTATAGGAAAGTGCTCCTAATTGTTAGAGGTTGCTTTTTACTTTTTCCCCTCCTCTCCCTCCACCCGTGTCCTGGGACAGTGTGTGAATTTTTGTATGGATTTGACTGTCTCCTTCGATGGCAAAATTCATGCACCACTTGTGAGCAGAAGGGCTACTTCTTTTTGTTTGTTTGTTTTGCCTTCTGCATGACATCATTTATAATTGAAACATGCATCTCAAGGAAAGAATATCTGCGTTCCCTGGGTATGTTGTGAGACACCCAGCAGTTCTTTCTTTCCTTAAGGTTTTGGCCCAGAACCCCAGGGTAATGTTTGAAATAGTGCATATTACATGTCCGTAGGCAGGCATATAAGATTGTAAGGTTTGAGTTCATGTTGTTTTTAATTGTCTTTTTTTCCCCGGCATAACTTATTTTTCAGCATAGAGTACTTTTATGTACATGTACAACTTTCTTTTTCTTTCTATTTTTATCTTATTCCACTTTAATCCATTTAAGAAGCAACGTAACTCCATTCCAGAATGAATTATCCCAGAATAAATATGGCCTCGTACAAAGAAGGCCTTTTGCTGCTATCGCACCCTGTTTGCTTCATGGGGACCAGCCTGTTTATCTTCATACCCTGCACAACTCCGGGACTGTTCGGGCTGGATGTCACCCTGCTATTTGAATTCTGGCACGCAGTTAAATGCACCACTGGGGTAGCAGCTTCGTATAGCTTGAGACTTTAGTCCTGCCCTGTAATCCTACACTAGCACAGCCAGAGATGCTAGATTTCTGCTCGTTTTGAAGATTAAATGCCCAGCCCCATCTTAACAGGAGACACTAGAGTCTGACTTTGGGCAATAACAATAGCAAATTTAAGGGGCACTCCCAGAACATGGCTTAACGTCACGCACCAGTAAGGAGCTTTGGCAGGACTATAAAGGTGCTGCAGGGCAGAAACTGTCTCCAAGAACAGCTTTCAGTGTGGATACTTGTTATTAGGAGCTGCAGTGTATTAACAAGAGAGAGATATGCTTCCTTTTCTCCTCCCCTTCCCTTCTGCTGGGCTGGGATTGGATATTTGCAAGAGCTGAGGTGATCTCTATGTTAATGTACCGAACCCCAGGCCAGGTACTCTGGATGACAGAGATGGCCATGACACCTGTGTCAGGGAGCCAGTGCAGTTCTGGTGTGGAGGACAGAGACCAGCAAACACCACACTTTGTTTTACAGTGACTGCTTGCATTGTTTCTTTATTCTCCTTGCACCTGCTCTGCCATGGGCCTCCAAAAAAAAAGTGGCATTTTCTTTTATTGAATACCTGGCAGACCTCCAAGAGAAACAGGACCAAGGAGTTTTCTACTAGCAGACTCAGGGGGGCTAAAACTGCCAAGGACTGGGTGGGGGGAGTGTTCAGGTTGAGAATGGAAAAGAGGGAGAATGAGGAGGAGCAGAAGTGAACAAGCAGAGAAAAAGACTGTGATGGGATATATGAGCATACATGGCTGGCAAGCAGTTCATCTGAGTGTTAGGAAACAGATGAAAATGGAAGACAACTTGCTCGGGGCTCAGTCTGAGGAGAGCTGGGAAGCAAAAGGATGGAGACGCTGGCTCCGTCTGTGTTGTACATCTGCAAAGAGTAATTATTTACAACTCAGCTGGGAGGAGAAAAAAAAGGGTTCCTTGAGATATAACTCTCCTAATACTAATATAAATTTTCATAACATTAATGTGCAGGCATTTATTCATTTCTTTAGTGAAGTTGCACTTTTTTTGTCTCAGTTTTCTTCTGCTTTTGAAACTTGGGGTATAACAGTTCCTTGACCAATTTAGGCCTTTTGCAGAGATTTCCATTCCCTGCCTGGTTGGAAAGGTCTCCAATTCTCCCAGGCCTTAGGACAAACTCTCTCTTGCTCTGACTGATATTTTGCAAAGCACAGCAAGCACTATGGGACAGGTTGTTCAGTAGCAGCTTTGAGATGCTTGCATTTTCCTCTGTCTTCTGAGTGCATGTTTGACTGTCATTCTGCAGCTACTCAATGTAGAGCTTAGTTCCCTTTTTTTGCCCAAAAATACAATCACAGTTTCATAAGACAGAGAGGACAATCTGAATTTCCTGCAATCACAGGAACAAGCACAATGCTGATAGCAATGTGGCAAGGAAGTTTTCACTTTCTTGCTTAAAGCAACTTCTCCAAGAAATGTATTTCCAGCACTATCACAGCATTTTCTTCATATTAATAACTTTCACGATCATGGTTTTTGGCACTTTCACTTCTAGCCTTTCTCACTTCACCCAAAAAGTATGGGAAATGGGTGGAAATCTGTATATTATAAGAAAAAATCCGTAATGCATGCAACGGACATGGTGAACATAGCTCCAAGCAAAGCCTGACTGGGATTGCTGCACATCTATTTTGGCAATATGAGGAATTCTGGAGAAGCACTAGTACACATAGGAAGTGTTTTGTTCATGTATAAACAAAGCAATGGGAGTGTAGTGGTGGTATAATCATGGAGGGAAAATACAGCCTGAAAACCCTTGTGCAGACAAGATGTAAGATGCTGTGATTTACCAACTGAGAAGCTCAAATCAAGAAGAATAGCAGAAAAGCAAATGAAACAGGGCTATGAAGAGGTATAAATTTAGGTAGTGATGTTGCCAACTGTTACAATCAATTTTTCTTCAGGTCCCACCATGATTATTACTTTTTCTCAAAGCTACAATTCATGCAATACTAGCACTGAGAACTGCTATTATTCCAAACAAACCAGATTTTCTGGCTCTTAAGACTGCTGAGAAACATGTTTAAAGTGTACCCAAAAGACTCATAACCAGAAGGTAAATTTTCCTTAAAGTCTTATAATTTGGGGGAGGGTTTGACCCCTTGTTTTTAAGCAGCTAGGACTAGCATATTTGAGATAAACTACTCTAAAATACTGTTGTGTTTTCTAGTGTTGTAGTACACTATAATTTTTTGTTACCACTGCTCAGTGATGCATAACTCATGTCGTATTGCCTTTGAACTAGAATTCACTGAGTCTGTAAAATGAGAATAAAGTGAGGAAACCTGTGTTTCAGAGAATGGGAAGTCTAAGCTCTACAAAGCATTGATACCAGATTGGAAGTTTAATTACTGTAACGCCCATTTGCTCCAGCTGGGAAGGGGTGGCTCCTGCTTGGGAGGGAGTTGTGCCTAGCCTATGTGACCTCTCATTTTAGTCCTGGAGCTGCTCACGCTACACATGCGGTTAGCGATTCCCTCGCAGGTACTAATGGAAACTTTTAACATGAGATACACAAGTCATTAGCAACAGTGAAGGGATAAATCGCACACCTTTGAAATTCCCTGTGTAAATAATTATTCAGAACATATTTAGTAAAATTGGATTTATTTCTTTGCCAATCCTGGTGCTGCTTCTAGAGTGATCTCTAGAGTCAATTCTAGCATCGCTTCTAGAGCCAGCTCTGGGCCCCCCTCTGTCCCTGAACCCAGGAATTGCTTCAGGATAGTGTCTCGAGTCAGTGCAGGAGACATTTCTGGAGTAACTTCTAGAGCTATCTCTAAAATCAATTCTACAGTTGCTTCTAGCAATCCCCTCTGAAAGCTATCCTGAGGTCGTTTCTTAGAATAACATCCATGGTTGCTCCCAGGGCCGATTCTAGAGTCGCTCCCAGGGCCGCCTCTGGAGTACGTCTCTCTGACCGTTTCTAGAGCCGGCGCTGGAGCTGCCTGCAGACCCTGCTGGGCGCGGTGTGCCCCGGCGTGCTGCTGCTCTGCGCTAAAGCTGCAGTCCGGTCCTGGACCACCTCTTGACGCCTACTGCTTTCAGTGGTGCCTCTGCTTTGCAGTCATCTCGGCCGGCCTCCCCTGGAAGCAGCAGCCGTTTGACTGTGTGTTTTGTGGAAATAGAGTTGTCTGAGCCCTTTAAGTGCGAGATGAGCTCAGGTAGAAGGAACGCAAAGAGCTCCTTTCATCAGCCAGGGCCCCGCCAGCGGCTTCGGGGCATGTCCGGCCAGTTATAAATGGATCATGTGTTGCTATTTTTAGCCAAGAGAGGATTGTAAATATAAAAGGGTATAAAGTGCAAAACTTAGCAACAGTGGCGTTTGTTTGCTTTTTCTTTTTTTTCCTTCTTGCTTTTTTTTCCTCCCCGTTGGCAGGAGCGTGTTTGGAGAGGAATGAAGTTAAAGCAGGAGATTTGCTGGGCGATCGTGCTTGGACTTTGCACCGCGTACAACTTTTTTTGATATATACATACAAAGGAGGGGAAGGCGGGAGGGGAATACAAGCTTTTCTGATATTGCTCGAGGAAATCCAAAACCACCGTACAAAATGAAATGCAAACACTGGAGGGAGAAGCGGGGCGGGGGGGAGCGCGAGGGCTGTGTGGGCAAGGAAGACAGTGCGAGTAGGGGCCCCGGCGGGGGAGCGCGAGGAGGCCGGGGGGAGCGCGGGCGGCCGGGGGCGCGCCGAGGGGCGCGGGAGAGCAGGCGCCTGGCTCGGCCGCGCGAAGGGTAACTCGATGGCAGCGATGGTGGGTGCTGGGTGAAGAGTCGTGCGGGGAGGAGTGGAGCGCTGCCTGCCTGAGGACAGAGTTCAACAAATGGAAAACACTGACATTCATAAAAATAGTAACAGCTGGTGTAAAAATAGCCTCTGGTGAAATAAATGTGCAGTAACTTCTGAAACCCTCTTGGGAACATTTCCCTTCTGATCCAGTCCTGCCCTGCTCCCTACTCCTTGTCCTGCAAGAAATCCCAAAGCGAATCCCTCTGCCGAATGAAAGCGTTAAAGAAGCACCCTGTGCACTGCAGAGGCTGAGCTTTGGTTACTTTTTGACATTTTTATGGATTTTTTTTGTTTGTGCTGAAACTTTGTGCCAGAGACGGGGACAAATTCCTCTTTTGCTGAGCCTCTCGCGTAGTCCTGGGAAAGACTAGTTAGAAGATTTTTGGGAGTTGTTTCTTTCTTCTTTTTTTCTTTTGCTTTTCACTTTTTTGGTGTTTTTTGTTTTGCTTTGTTTGTCGGTGGTGTTCTCGGTTTGGTTTTTAAGACCCTCTGTCGCTTCTGGGAGTCCAGCCGTCAGTGTTGTCGTCCTGTTCCGGCCCCTCGGCTCTGGCAGCCGCAGCCGAGCAGACAGATGGATTATAAATCTTGCGCAGCTTTGCGGAGCTGCGGCTCGAGGCAGCCGCCTGCCCGGGGCCCCCAGCCCCAAGCGGGGGCTGTGCTGCTTCGCGCAGAGGCAAAGGTGCAGGCTTTTCTCCAGGGGACTGTGCGATGGCAAAGGGAGAAACCAGTGAACTGTGTGATAGAAAAGGGCAGAGAGACCTTGAGTAGCTTTTTCTTTGGAGCAAAGGGTTGACTGGTCCCTTTCCTCAATGGGGCTGAAGATGTTAAAGGCTCAGGGCACGGAAGTGGTCCCCGAAGTGGCTCAGGGAGGAGCAGAGGTAGTTTGGGAAAAGCCGGGCAGGGGTGCTAGGGAGATGCTTGGCTCTGCACAGGGGAGGAGGATTTGCAGAAATCTTTGTAGAAATCTTTTGCAGCTCTGGCTATAAACTTGGCTTGTTTTGACTGGACTAGATAACTGAGGCAGAAACAATTATTGTGACAGACAGGCAGACCTGTTTCCTGAAGCTGCTCCAGCCGACAGGATAAGGGGGGGAAAAGGGTTGTTTAGCTTAGAGGTAATTATAATTTTATTCAGAATTTTTTAACTAAGCAGCTGAAACTTTCCACCTGGCTCCTTGTCCTCCAGGCTGAAGGCACTGGGTGTTTCAGGGGTGCATTTTGTAGCCTCTCCTCTCCCAGTCATCTTTAACGGCATCTGACAGAGGAAACGTCCTCCCAGGGTGCCCAGGCAGGACCCGGCACGGAGCCCCCCGGGCTGCCTCCAGCCTCCCTGCCTGCTGCCGCGTTCCTGCGGCACCTCGGACCTCCGCAGAGCTGCTGCCCATGCAGCTCGCTTGTGTGTGCTCTGCTGGGCTAATAAACGTGGAAAACATACATGAGAAATGAGATTGCTCCAGTTGCTGTACTGAAATATTACCAATGCATCTGGAAATCATTGGTTTGAAGATGCAGGTTGATGCCTCCCCTCTTTTTTAGGTGGGGTGTTATCCTCAAAGGTGTTTGTTCATGCTTCTCCCGGGGCTGGAGGTGACCATGGGGGAGGGTATTTTATCTGGCAAAGTGAGAAAGGGGGTGAATGTCCTTAATTGTATTTAGTAAGCTAAGCCCTGAGCATTTAATTAGTTTTTTTGTAAGGATTGGACATTCCACAGCTTGTTTCTCTAGCTTATATTAAATTAGTTTTGATGTTTAAATATACTTCATATGAAGCCTGTCTAAATCCTTTAACCAGTATATTTTTGAAAGCACAAATATGTTTTCATCTGAGAGGGTAGTTAGAAAAAAATACTTTTTGTATTTGAGCAAAACTGTTATGTTTTTAAATTAGGTTGTTCAAATTCTTTTAATTTGATCATTTCATATTTGATTCAGCACACACAAACTATGTAGAAACTCCTATTATGAATCCAAACTGAGCATTCATTTTCTTATCAAAATATTATTATAGAAAAATATTAGTCATTCTTCTTGGCAGAGTAAGCAAAGAAACATGTGGATGTGTTAATTTATTCCAGACCCAGCAAAGAGGGATAGTTTATATAAGTAAAATAAATAATTCTTGCCTATTTAATAATTGGATCACTTTAACAATAGTTGACTAATAGTCAGATGTCTGACACACATCTTGCCCATTTCTGTTCTTTAGGGAATTTAGCATTTAAAGAGTGTTTTTTCCAGGAATTGTCATTTTTTAAATTGTTACCTTTTTACATATTTAATTTTTGTGCCCTCCCTTATTTAGCAAGCCAGAACTGGGAGAAAACAGGTCAAATGTATCTGAAATTAGGCCCTTGGGAGCCTGCAAAGAAATTAAACTGAGATTGTGAATCATATGAAGGAGTTTCTGATGGGCATAAGCAAGACACAGTTATTTAAAATGTATATTGTTTTACTCTCTACTGTATAGATAAAAAAGGTTTTGATTCTCAGAAATGGTGAAATCATTGGCTAGTCATTTGTCAGTCTTGATAGTATTAATTGGCTGTCAGTTTATATATATGTAATTCCAAATTGCATTGATGGTACAGGATTGAATTTTAAGCATGTTAAATTAGAATAAAAATCGATACATTTGTCTCACTGTTGTAGTATAAATGTGTCTACCTGTGTTATACAAAATTTCTCTTTTCACATATAGCTCTGCTAACTTGTTTGTTGTTAAATTGTTAGCATTGTCTTTTGAGTTATTCTGCTTCTGCTCACTACTGCTTTAACATATTGTTTTCCAACTTTGAGAACACAGGTGACATGTCGCTTCATGTTGGTAATTGATAACAGCTAGCTAAGATGAACTCTTAGGATAATGCTGGTTTTTCATTTGTCTGAGCTTTGAAGAAATTAACCCTGTGATTGTGTTGTTTCTAAGTAATAAAATTTAAAACCCCTTTTGCCAGTGCCAGGATGGTGAGCATTTTGTACTCGAGTTCAAACATACACAGTAAATCCTTAAACATTCGAGGGTATTTTTGCTACTTCTAAAATAATAAAAATACAATAAAGATATATTTGTATGTGTATAAAATAAATATATTAAAATATATAAGTATCAGGATTTAGAGAATCAGCATTAATTTACCATATTATTTGAAAGGGATCATTTATATTATTAAAATGTCAGATGAGCTGTCACTGTTTTATATAGAGAATATACTGAGAGAGTTTTGAGTACATGTAAATTATTTCTTGTTGACATAAAGATAAAATATCTCTGGACTATCCCAGATCAAGTCTTGAATTTGTTCTTTCTTCAAAATGATTTTTACAGAAGTAGAATATTTGGATGCATGTTAGTCATTCAATACTGTTCTCTAGAAACTTAACAGAGAAATTACATGTTGTTAGCAAAAAAAAAAAAAAAAAAAAAAATCAGGAAGTAAATGCAAAGCCAGAGATCTCTAAAATGTAGATAAATAATATTTTTCCTGGTAAATTTTTCCTATTGCATGCTATTAAAGTAAGGATATAAAAGCAGGGGGTGGGGAGGGGAGGTTGAATCAACCTTTTTGTAACTTACTTTTACTTAGAATTATACTTCTCTTTTTTTTTCTGCATCATATTTAATGTAATGGGTTCAGGATGGGACATATAAAATATGTTTGTTTAAATTATTGGATAGTGTATTTCCTTCTTATATAGTACGGTTACATAATTATAGTCTTAAAAGTGAAATAAATTTTTAAATCTTAAGAACAAGTTGGATATAATTAATGTTTCTCATCATTTTGATGTAGGAATTTTTCCTATTTAAAGTTCTTTAATTTATATTGGTCAAAATTTTCATGCAAATCATATTACACAATTATCAAATTAGTCCTATATTTTGTCAGTGTTGTGTCGGGGCTGAAATGCATGGAGATGTATGAAACTTGTTTGCATATATTTGAAGATTGTTCTGTACATATATACTAGCTCAGTAGCACTAACCATAGCACTAAACATGCAATTGCAATACTATATTTAAAGAAAAAGTGGGGAAATTGATAGCAGCAACCACAAATAGAAATTTAGGAGCCTTTAATGATGTGAAAAAGTGCTATCTAATCAGTTGTCTTTGAACTCTAAAAATTAAACTAGACTTCCTAACCCTTGGTGAAAATAGTTTTTTAGCATTTTTCTAAATGCTAAAAAATGAACACATGAAAACTAATATTCTGAGAAGTTGTAATGTAGTATTTCTAAATAAAAGAAAGAATGTAATTAGTGAGAAGCTGATTATGACATTTGTCATTGATCAGCAGTATTTTTTTCCCCAGTGAAAGTTTAAGTAATTAAAACAAGGAAAATGGTGGGGGTCTTTGGGGAAAGAACCCAAACCCAGCTAATTCTTGACATGATTCAAATAATAAAAGCCACCAAACACTGCCTCAAGTTAGAAGCCTCAGAGCTGGTTGGAACTATCTTTGCCAGAAGCTCACTGGAGACCTGATCCTTTCTCAGCTCTGCACTGTGCTTGCCTGTGTGCAGCAGCAGAAGCAGACATTTAAGTCAGTGCATTGTCATTAGGAAGTCACACTGGAAAAAAGAAATTTGACTAGCTTAGCAATAATCTTAGCATTACTAAACCTGCTGAGCTCTAGTCCCTTTCTGTTCATTTGAATGTGTTTTTTAACCATATCTTCTTGAGTGAGAGATGTAGGGAAAAGGAAGCTTGGAAAAAACTCAGAGTATTGACTTGCTGTTTGCATATTTGGGAAGTATTTCCTCTGAAATATTCTTAAGGCTTGAGAAAATTTGAAAGGAAAAAGAAACTTATTACAATAAAACCAGTGATGTAGTTAACATTTCCTGGAGTTATGCAAGGCTTTCAGATGTAAGAGTTACCTAAACAGTTTGTTTCTGTCTTAATAACAAAACTGAGAGCGATTACTAACCTCTATTTTAATTTGTTGGGCTGATTCTGTTCTTACTTGATTGCCCCTGTCGATATGCTAGTTTTAATTGTTGTATTCTTTACTCTTCACCTCTATCAGCACAAAAAGCCTGAGTTTATTTCTTCAGTCTCGAGGAAACCTTTTCTCACGTTCACGAGGTGCTGTAGCTCTCAGCCCTGACACAAAGATCATTTAGTTGGTGGAGACATGCCTGTGGGTTTCCAAAGGGCAGGCCCCAAAACCCCAGCTATCGTGTTGTACAATGTTCGCTTCAGAGTTTTGAAACCTGCAGAATACAAAATGTGTGTCTGGAAGCTTGAAAGTCATATGTGATTGCTGTGCTTGATTTTAACAGCTGTGAAAAATAAAATATGTATTCATGACTATACAGTGATTAATAGTGCTTATCCAGAAAAACTATTTTCCTCTGCAAATCCCTTGCAGTCAGAAATACAGAGCCAGGTATCTAGTGCATACCACCGGTATCTTAAAACACACCTTTCAAAGATCTCTCCCTTAGGCAGCATATAGCTGCCAAAACAGACTCCTGCAGTGTCAGAGGGCATCATCCCCTGCAAAGAGATGAAGTTTCTCCCCGCGTTACTGACAGAGCGCTGTTTGGCATAACCAGAACTGCAGCTGGATGGTCCCAGTCCTACTCATCCTGCTTTTTTTTAAGCAATTTGTAAATATGCACTTCTGCTGATACAGCTACAAGTAGTTTTAATTTTGTAAGCAGACAGGCTTTTTGGTTTAGTCAGAATTACTAAATGCAATGTGTTTTACCAAATCTATGAAAGAAGCTGTTCCCTGATACGAAGCTTCGTGAAATCACAGTGCAGATCCCCCAGCTGCCTTCGAAATGCCTGGCTTCCTCATCCTCATTAAATGGTATTGATTTCTCCAAGCTTTCTGTGCATTTAAAATAATGGAATATTCTCCAAAACACTGACGTCAGCTAGTGCCAGTGGTTCGGAGAGAGCAGCTAAGCACACGGTTGTGAGCAAAGCGCAAGCGGTCTGGTTGGCTGCAGGACGCTGCTGGTGGGAGAACAGGGCTCCTTGCTCTCGCACAGGCTGCTCAGCCCATCGGCTGGAAAAGCAGGCACGGTTTGTTATCCTTCCTTGAGGGGCACTCCAGCCATGAGAGCTACGTTCATATTATTACTCACTTTCATGCAGCCCAAGGGACAAGTCTGTTAGTGCTCATCTTATAAACAACTACTTTTAGGGTTTCATACATCATATGTGAACATATGTGTGAGTTAAAACTTGGCCAACGCTCTCAAGCCACCTCGACCGGAACTTGCAAGCCTGACTGATTAGAGATAGCCTAGCATCCAAAGTCTGTGCTTTCATATCGACAGGCTCTGCTTTCACAAATGTAAAACACAAGCCCAGTGAAAGATGCAGATGCTCAGACTTAAGTGTCAGCCATTCTTTATTTAGGTACAAATTAGGAAAGTAGAAATGCAACTTTAGACAGACAGATTTGAAAAATTTGCTAGCTCTGTTGTAATGGGTTCAGTCATGCTGTCACGTGAATCCAACACAGAAATAAAGTAGCTACAGGCTTCTTGCAAAGCTATGTAACCACAAACAATTAAGTGGGGAGCACCCATATTTTCTACTGAACACATAAGAAGAGCCAGGAAGAATTTGTAAGGCTCTGATTGCTATTCTGCGATAGTGCTTTGCCTGAGGAGCTGTATGACGGCGGTACGACAGCAGGTCAGCTTTCCCATATATGGGAAAACCCATCTTTAATTTTTAAAGCTATGTGTTGCTGAATATGGGAATTTTATAAGCAAAGCTGGATGTTTTTTATGTTTGTTTGCATGCCAGTATCTGGAGCACTGTGGTTCTGGTCACCCTATGCAGTATGCTTGCAGCCCTTACAGAGGGTTTCCTAGGTATTTTGCTGGGAGCTTTGCCTGAGTAAGGAGTGTGAGGTTTGGCCCTGTGTCCCACTAGTGCCAGCCCCTGAGATTCAGGGGTACATACATGTCTCTTAAAAACAAATAAATAATAATAAAAAACCCTCTTGTTTGTTAACTCTGCAGTGTTGTTCTGCCAGTGGTCTTGGGGTTTTCCCACCTATTTAGCATTTTCTGACAAAAAGTGTGGATTGGGTAACAGCATGGCGTAAGGGTGTGATGCTGAGATTTTCTAGAAAAGCAGATAATCAGAGGGTTCCATACATAATGTATCTTACATGGGAAAAAAACACTTCTCAATATTGTACCTGGTCAAGGATTAGCGTAAGTGGTCCAAAGCAAGTATTTGTTTCCAATGTAAAACTGCAGACTCATGCCTAACCCTTTGGTAGTTTGGTTAAACAGCCAGCAGAGGATAAGCATTGCAATGGTAAATGTGCTGGTTCAGAGGCGTTATTTATTAATACATATTACTTTGGTATTATTTGGATTTACACTGAGCTCACCCCCATACTAATCTGAACACTTTACCCTTATCCAGGCTTTCCAGGCTGGCCATGCAGTGAGTAGACAGCCAGCCCATCATTTCTGTAATTCTTGTAATCTAATTACTGCCTGCCGGAGCAGCTAGTAACTTCTGCTAAAAAGCCATGATGTACTGCCTTGATGCAGATGTCTAATCTGGAGTAAAAATCAGCTAAAAATGTACTCAGGTCTTCTCAGGGTATCAGGAGGCTGAGATGCCTTTGGGGCTGTGACCATGCTTGAATTTCTGTCTTGGTTAGTGTTCACCTGTGTGCACCTTGGAGTGAGTTACACTTAGCTGCAGCAATTAAAAGACCGTGGAAAATGGGGAGGAAGCAGCCATGGCTTCCCCTAGGACAAGGTGGCTGCTTTGTCCTGTGGGCAGATAGTTATGTGGAAAAGTCTCCCTGCCTGGCAGCCCAGAACGGACAGACCTCCCCCTCCCGGTGCTGCTTAGAGTGCTGGATGCTCTAAATTCACTCGTATGTGTGTGTGTGGGGGGGGTTCTGTTAGTTTTAAAGGAAAAAATAGAACATTAATTATTACTTGTAAAGGGCTAGATTCTCACTACAGCACAGCCCAAGTAAAATTAAATCATACAGTAGTTACTTTGCCTAAAATATTTAATCCATTTGGTTTGCTGTCATTGCCCTGCTGACCACTATTTCTGAGCCAACAAATGTTCAAAATTGCCTGGTGGTGCTGTTAGTGGCTACCCTGATGTTTATCCATTGATTTGGGGTGGCAATGAAAACTTTCCTTTGATGCAAGCGTGACTAGTCCAGCAACAGAACTTGCCTTTGATGCAAGCGTGACTAGTCCAGCAACAGACGTGCCAGCATGAGCACGATGTGAGTCTAGAATTCTTTATGAACATGTTTAAAACTAGCCATTTTGTAGCCCTTCCAAAAAAAGAAAACAGAAAAGAAACCCAGTCAGACAATTCCTTGCTCCTCTCTGTGCATGGTCCAGGTCACTACTCATTATTTCCATCATGTGCACTGTTTTAGGCGCAGCACCTGTGAGAATGTGCTATTTTCTCAGGAATTGGAGAGGAAAACATTACAGGTACTTGCTGGCTGGAAAAGAAAGATGCAGCAAGCAGCAGCTAGTTGCAAAATAGCCGCTTTAAAGCAGAAGCTGCTTGGCTCTGCCAAATTTAAAGGGCCAGCCCCAGAATGGAATGCTTATAAAAATAAGATGGTAACCATGCAGCCGAGGAGAAGCAGTAGAGACCAGGAAGTTTCAGTGTTACATACAACACGATACTCTGCTTGGAAAAATATTGCCACAATTATAGAGATATGGGCATGGATCCATAGTTAAAAGCATAACCAAGTACCTATCATTAGGCTGATTTTAATCTCTTGTTTCCAATTTTGTCTGTGGAACAAACTCCTCTTAGCTTGAAAATTCCTATGTGAAGTGTTGAGCCAAAGGAGATGTGTCTCGTCTGGGGAAAAGTTTGAAGTAATTGGTTAATGCTGTTTCTGAATTACAGAGGGGGAGAAATGTGTCTTACACTGTTTCAAAACATAACAGTATATGGATTTATTTTAAAATTTACATGATGATGGATTTATTTTAGTTTAACCATGTTGATATTTATATGATGGTTTGGATTTTCAGCTAAATGAAAGCGCTTCTTTGATGTAAGCTGATGGTGAAATAAAAACAAGACAGTGACCTATGAAAGCATGAGTGCTGCAAGTCCTCAGCCCTCCTGAGTAACAGTGGGATATCTGGGTTTTGTGTACTTAAGAAATCTTGCCGTCTACTTTTAAGATTTTTGTCTGTTTTAGGTTTTTTTTTCTAATAGCAGAACCTGATTTCTGTCATCTTGGCTTAAGATTGGCTATTCCTTAAGTTCTGATTATATCCAGAGGGACAAGTTTTTGTTGGGATGGAGGCAGCTATATATGTAAGAACTAGCGTAAACTCTCTGACTTCATTCTGCCTCAGCAGTCGCAGAGATGCTTCAGTAAGCCGGCGTGGGGCACTGGGGAAGAGACAAACCTCTCTGAGAAGGACTGCCAGGCTGTCACTTTTCCTGTTCTTTGTGCTGTTGTTGACTAAGTGCTCCTCCTGGTTTAAAAATTATTTAAGAATGGACTATGAAATACCTAGTCAAAATGCTAGAGAGAAGGTACAATTTGTATGTAGATGTATGGCATTTCTCATTCATTTTCCTTCATTTTGTGCATCTTGAAATTGCCACCCCCTTAGTCTGCTCTTTAAGAAAGCACCTGCACCTGAAGTGAAGTCATCCTACAGACCAGCGCTTTGGTTATTAGTGTTACACCAGGCTCTGTCGGTCCTCCAGCTCTGTGTGGGCTACTCCATTTCTGTTATGCTTGAGGTACAGCAAATCACATCAGGCCTAGAAAGCGCAGAGCAGTGGACCCTGCCTTTGCTGTGCAGCTGTGGCAGTCAGGCTGCGCTACCTGGTTTGCAGTCCCCGACGGTTTATACGCATCCTGGTTTGTATCCCAGTCCCACTTCCTGCTCTGGTTCTGTTGCAAAAGTTTCCATTTCTGCCTTTCTCGTTGTGGTGCCAGTAGGAGCCCCTACAACATCTTCGTGTGTAGTGTAAGCCTCGTTTGAAGCAGGTAGGCAGAGATCCAGATTATTCCCTTTTGGAATATGTGGCCTGAATTCGTGAAATGTAGTGAAAACTGAGGGGCAGAGATGCCCCACCATCATTAAAAAGCTATTTGCAAAACAGGAGCTATCTGGGAAATTGAGGTTTTATTTGGCATACCCATTGCACTGGCTGATGAACTGGATCACTGTCGTTTGTCTGCCTGGCTTTCCGCTTTTCTTAAAGGAACTCTGATTTCTCTTGTCATGGACAAAGCTTCTCTTCAAAGACAATTTGAAGGTAAAATAAAAAGCAAATATCAGTATTTCTTCCAAAAGAAAGATGGCCTGTAGAGTGCAATAAGTTTGAGCAGCCACAAGAAGACAGCTAGCAAGGAGCTCTTAGGGAGCTGAACAAGCTCGTAGGTTGGAGGCTCAAGTTTCCACAGGAGGGAGGAACATGAGGTATGAGCTGTCTGTCTGTGTCAAATAAGGACGTTTAAACTGACACGAAAAGATCATTCGAGGTCTTGGTGAGGGGGGAGTGGTGCCAACTTGGTGTCACAGAAGTACAGACTAAGGTTGTGCCTTAGATATTTGTGCTGTCCTCCTGGCTTACTAAGTCCAGAGAGAGCAAGTCTGATAGATTACTTTTTGGAGAGGGTCCAGCGTCCAGCACCTTCTGCCACTGAGTGTGGACTTGGGGCAGTGCATCGGTGGTCAAGGTGCTGTCAGTGAGACCAGCTCTGTAAACGTGCCCACCGTTGTCCCTACGCTCACCTGACCAGCCCTTTCCCCTTGGGAAGCTTCTGGAGACTCACTGGAGAATGCCGGGTGGTACTGATGTCTACCTCGGCCGGTAAACCTTCAAAGTGTCGTACACTCACCTTAGTCCAATATGAGCTGCTTTTTCACACGCTTAGAAAAAGTAAATATTCTAAAGGAATTCCCTAAGAGCTAGTGTGTTTTAAATATCTTTAATAGATAATGCTTTGAAAGTGTTTCATTTAATCAGAAAGACCTTGGCTGACATGATTCACCTCACTGAGTAGCGAGCACATATGTATTCGTCACCTTTATGAGGACTAGCAGGGTACTCTGTGGGCACTCAATGGTGATGCTTCTGTCAAGGATTTTGGTGTTTACTTTACAAGCAAAGCAAAACTTTTTAGAACTAGCAAAAATTAGGTCTAACAAAAATAGTTTAAGCAAACAAAGATGTCTCTCTTTTGAGCGAAGGTGGCATGTGCTCATGTAAGGACATGTCCCTATGGAATCTGCCACACCACAGTCTATAAATAAAAAAAAAATCCACAGTGAAAAATAAAAATCAAGAGCTTTGTTGCTTTTCCTTTTCAAGTGCCCATGCAGGCTCCCTTTTTTTTTTCCTGCTCTCCTCTTAGACTGTGGATTTCCCTATACAGACTTTAAGCGTATCATAAAATATAAACAGCGAGGAAATCTCCCTGAGCTGCGGTTTCTTTCTGGAGCTGAGCTGGGTGGAAGTTATGTCCCCGTTTGCTCCTCTGAGCTCGATCACTGGAGTGGGGGCCCAGTCGCAAGGCAGCAGTGAGCCGTCGTGCTTGTCACCCACCATACTCTACTCATACCTTGTCTTTTTTAACCTTAGTTAAAGTGATTGCGCCAGTCTTTGTGAATGGGTGGTTTAGGAATTTCCAGTCATTTTAAAAGAACCGGTTATTGGTGATGCTAGTTGATTGCACAGAAGAAAATAAGTTTTGTTGGTCGGATATGGCTGGTTGGTAAATGCCAGCTGCTGTTTCACGGTGTTCCCCAATACCCTTTTCCTTACCACGTGGCTTAAAATATAGCATCGGATTTCTCTTCTACATGTGTAGCCAGAGAATTTCAGTTTTTAACTAAAATTAGATTTTCTGTCTAAGCAAGTTCATTTACAGAAGTGAACCTTACAGCAAACTCCAGAGAGCTGCTGTTTTGTCTGGGGCATCTGCTAGTATCTGCCATCTGCACTCCCTGCATTGCTGTGCTAAAGAATCATGGCTTCAGTGTAAGTTGTTGGGGTTAAAAACAAAAACACCCATTTGAGTACTTTATGGAGCCTACCAGGGTGAATCAGCTGGGCTGTAAATAGTGTGAGGACTGAGAGCACGTATAAATCTTCACTGTATGAGCCAGAACGTGCCATGCCAACGTTCCTGAGCACCTCCTCCCCGTGCCCCCCGTCACCTTCGCCTCGGTGAATCCATGCCTGGGTTGAACCGACTGGATATCTCAAACTTTTTTATAGAGGTAGTTGAAGGCAGGTGACCTTTGTTATTTGGCAGCTTTATTGTCCTCTGCTGCACCTCAGGTGATCACCTGCTTTTCCAGGAAATACATGAAAACAGTTTGTAACGTGCAGGACAGAGTTCATCTTTAAGAGGCATCCCACAATGTTTTATTTCTTGGGAAAGCATTTCTTCCTTGTTAGGAAGCTTGTAGCTCTATTGAAATTTTTTCTCTTCCATAAAAATAGAAGGAAGATGCATTTACAGCTGTCGCATAACTGCGTAGCCTGTTTTGTATTGCCTGAAGACAGATTGTTTCCTGTGACTTTGAGAGTTTAAATGAAGCTGCAGCAAAGGAATATAGCTTGAAATACCGGGCAGAGGATGATGTTCACCCCCTTTTAAGTCTGTGATAACCAAAAAGCATACATTACTTCCCAAGAAGCATTTCAGAAGGAGCTTAAACCACTGTTTAAAAACCACTGTGGAAAAGAGTGGTATTTTAATAGATTGTGATCATTTGTTCAGGCACAATTTAATTCATTTCTGCATCTGCTGTATTTTTGACTTATGCCTTTGAAAAACACCAGTCTTGATTTAAAGACTTTAAGATGTAATATAAATGCTTTGAAATGCAGACAGCAGTATTGTTATTAAAAAAAAAAAAAAAAAAAAGCAGAAAAATGTGGTATCTGTGATATTATCAGTAGGCTAGATGTTACACCACCTGAAACTTCCTGGGAGGTTTTCTTACGATCCTGTTTGCCCAGACCATGCGTGGATCAACTTTTGCAGGTCTTTCAAGAAAGCAGGACTGCAGAAAATGATTTAGAGATTGTAAAGTAGTAAAATTCCAAAGGGGAGACACTGGAATTGGAGAAAAGGGACTCTGATATTTAGTTTCTTTTTCTTGGCGTTATTTAGAATCCCAAATGACAAGGTTTCTAGTTTTCTAGCAGAAAGGAGGCCTCATGCTGTTCAGGATCTGCTGTAAAGTTCTGGTACGTTCTTGATCATTTTCTATCCCAAACAATTTTTCTAGTTCAGTATTATTTTTAATGCACACCTACAGCTCATAGATCCTATTTGAACAGACAGTGTTTTGGGAAATCTCCCATTTATCTAACAAAAAAAGCCAGGATGAAATATCAGCTTCCATTTAGATCTTCCTGAATTTGCTCTCATTAAATCAGTAGCATTATTTTTTGAAATTAATTTTTTTTTTGCTTTTAAGGAGAACAGAAAGGAGAAGTTATAATATCATTTAAAGCAAATACTGAGGCATAAAAAATAGCATTAATTACAAATAAATGATCTGAGTGGGTTTTGTTGCAATACTATATTATTATAAAACTTATTTTTACTCACAGGAATGTAACTGGTTTATGACGTACTGTGGATGCTAGAAATATATGTGAGCAGGCCATTGTAGCTTTTAGTTTGTGCACATCAGTCTCATGTCTCATCCTAGTTGTTGGGAGAGAGATCGAGAGACTGGAGACAGAGGGAGAATTAAATCAAAAAACTTTTTGACAAATCAGCTTCCAGAAAATAAAAATATGCTACCTCCCTATTTGACTAGACCCGGCTACCTGAAAAGAGTTTCATGCACGTGATGAGTCGCAGTAGCACCTTCATTTCTGTCACAGAGGTCTAAATAAATGAATTGGCCATCTGCAATTAATTCGCATTGTACAAATAGTTTGAAGACTGAGTAGTCTGTCTTCCGAACAGAACAATCTATTTTTAGCTTTTCAAGCAAGCCTGTTTTGTGTTCTTTGTAGAGTCAGCGACATTCTTTCAATTTTTCAGCTTAATTAACACAAAAGAAATTGTAATCTGAGAAGGCAGCAGAAACAAGAACCCCCTGAAAAACCATGAATTTGCAAGAAAGCAGAAGATAGCAGCTTCTCAAAAGATAGTCAACTGGCAAGGAGAAAAAAATCTGCGGAGTTTGTGGGATTTTGGCTGGATATTGTAAAGCCTAATTTTATACATGGTGTTTGTTGATTTGCAGCGAACACTTATAGGTCTTGTAGCTAATTGTGGATTCTTTATTCTGAACACGATGAGGTCCACAGAAAGAACATTTTCACAGCTTTCTGAAGGAGATTATAACTGCAGCAGAAGAGTGCCTGTGGATAAAGCACATTTCTGTAGAATTAGGTACACGTCTAGCCTGGGTGTGAACTTTGGTGTCTGCTCCCCGGATGGTTGAGGGAACGCTGAATCCCTTCTGGGTGGACTCTGTGTGCTTGCAGTTGTGGATAAATCTTTATTTCAAGCTCATGTATAATCATATGTATATAATTTTCACTAGAATCATGTCTTGACAAATGCAAAAATATACATGCGTCTCAAAATGTATTCAACACTACATTAGTTAAAAGATTTGAAATGGTCCATTGAGGATCAAGTGGAGGAAAGCAAAGCTTACTGTTCTGAGGGAGTCTAGTTAAAGTGTTAGTTCTAGATGCAAAAAAGAAGTGAAAAGCTGAATAAATAACGGAATACAAACTACAATCAGTGAATGTTAAGTAATAGTTCTTTGAAATAACAAAATTTCTGTGCCTGCTGGCAGGTGCTTTTCTGTTTAAGTATGTTAAATATGCAGCATTAGCATTTGCTGTGCATGAATATTATGTAGGTATAGCATGTAAGCTTCCCAGTTAAACATCTTCCCAAGCACCTATTTGTAGGTGCTTGCTTGAAATACACAAGCAGAAGGAGAAACAGTCATAAACACTCAGGCTCCCTTCTTTGAATCTAGGCAAAGAGCTCGAAAGCCTGAAGTACAGCTCTAAAAAGCATGTCAGTGACTTAGGCAGCCACATTCAACTGATTCTACTGCAGCAGAGTGTGTGGAAACAAATATTCTTGCAACAACTTGTGTGCCTGTAGCCTTATGTTCCTGACTCACACCATTTTTAAAAATAAAATGTAGATTCCAAGTCACATAACACGAGGTATTTCGAGGTGTTTAGTTCATAGCTAAGTTCCGTATAGGATTTTTCTGCAATTACTATGGTAGCTGTGACAAATAGAGCACCATATAGAGCACCTGGAAGCCCTTTAGAAGTCTACCTGCATCTTTAGATACAAAGGTACCTTTTAAAATCTGGTCTTTACGTGCTTTTTGAAAGCTATTCCCTAGCTGGTTTCACCAACCCAGCCATTCTGAGTAGCGGTAAACTTATAATCAACTTATCTGGTCCCTTTCCAGTATTTGTGTACGAAAAAGTCCTGTTACATATTACAGAAAAAATGTTCACCAAAGAGGTTTAACGAGCTGAATTAGTTCTCAAAACTCTAAGTACCTTCAAATGTATCAAGTTAAAGTAGAATCTCTGACTGATTTCTGAAGAAATACGATTCTTCGATTTGTTTCAGAAGTGTTCTCTTTTGGAATGCCATTGACTTGCCGAACTAACCAGTTTTGCAATACAAAAGCCTCACATCTTAAAATAAGTGCTAGAGGAGGCTACTCCTTTTTTCTTTGCAGTAGAAACAGGCTGTATACTCCATCTGTAAAAGAAAATTTTGACTTGCTTGGACAGTTAACAGAGAGAAGGAGAAAGAACATCAGTGTTCTCATTAAGGAATAATAAGAAAGTTATAAAGTTGTTGCAAAGCCTACATAAAGGAAAAATATGTGATTAAGAAGGTATGTAGCTGGCATATGAAATGAACTGGCAAAGGATGTTGAAAATAAAAAGGTATGGTTTTAAGCTGTGGTGGGAAGGTTAATTTGCTCGTCTAGAAACTTTGGAAACCTTAGTCAGGTAATGCATAATGGTTTCTTTAAAAACAGTCTCATTTTAATTTCAAAGTCTTCACAGTGCTAGATTTGATAGGCACTTGTCATTCTAACTATATTCTGTTCTAACTATAGTTAATATGAAAGCTGCTGATCAACACTGAAAGTTGGTCTTTGATACTAAAAACTACAAAAATCAGTTTGCATGCTTTTGCATGAGTTTGCACTGCAAATTTGACCCACCACACACAATCCTAAAGGAGATGGAGGAATGGAGGATGATATTAGTATCATCCTTTTTGTATCTAAAAGCAGACAGAAGAAAGCAGCAAGCACAACTTATCAATGAACTGGGATTTAATTATTGTTTGAGTTTTACTTGCAGAAGTTTTCCATTCTGGGCAGTGTGGAGGTGTGTCTAAGGGCTAAATATACTCATAATACTACTGTGAGTAAGTGCTCATTGATTTGATCTTTTATAAAGATTTCTGAGTATTCTTTAGACATTTTCAGTGCATTAAAAAACAGCAAGATAGATTTCTGTGATCGTCACCATACTCTTAAAGTTCAATTTTTTGAGCTTTGTTCAAGGAAAAGTAAAGGTAATTCTTAAAGTATCGTTAAATATAGTAGCAAAACAGGAAATATATCCCAAGGTATGTTTGTTTTCAGCCCCATAAGAAAGTCTATTTATGGAATCTTCTATAAGGAAATAAATTCTGAAATACCTATTTAGTGTAACAGTTGTAAAATAGGTAAGGTAGTCGATCATACCATTGGCCTTTATACTCAGCCAGGTTACTTGCCAACATAAACAATGACTTAAAGGCTTGTTTTTTATTAGAATTTATTTTAATGTGCATTTCAGACAGAACCCAATGTGAACCTTTCAGTTTATCTTTAGTACCCTTATTAAGTATTTACAGGAATAATGTTATTTCTGAAAGTAATTGACCTAAATTGTTGCTTCTGAGGATAGCATGAAGGTGTCTTCCACTTCATCCATTTTGTTCTCACATGTGTGTCTTTTAAAAGCAATAATATATTTCCTTTTTTTAAAAAAAGGGCATTTCTCAAAATGGCCTTGCTACCCGGTGTATTTTCTGTTGAGTCATAATTGTGCACTAGTCAAGTCTGTAGACCATTATTAAATAACAGTAAATACTCTTTGCTGCTGAATCATCTGAGGGAAGAAAAGGTTTAGCAGCCAGACTGTGGGCACACAACACTCCAGCAGGTAGGACGAAGTACATCATTCCCTTAAGGGTTCAAATGAATTGTTTAGGTAATTAGCTGTCTACAACTCTTCTCCATAGTCTTATTCCTGAAAATTTCCTTTTCAACAAAAGCAAAGAACCCCAACCCGTAACCTGTGTCCTCAGCTGGAAACCCAGCTGGCAAGCAGCCTTCTTACACAGGGAGTTCTGCAACAGGCTTCTTCCCAGAGATAGCAAGTTCAACAGAAGTGTCAGGAGCCGTACAACAGGCAAATCACCACTTATCTTCAGCATTGGCTTGCCCGCTGTCTGTGAGGAATGGCTAGAAATCACAACTGGATGATGTTGCTCAGCTGTCACATCCATTTGTGTTCTTTATTCCCTCCCAGCATATACCCCTTTGGTATACCCTTCAGGACTCTCGTGCGAGTCCATTACCTCTTTGCTTTACACACAGGCCACACAAGAGGTCCTTTAGGAATGCTGAGAAGAGGTGCCTACCATTTTTTTTTCCTCCCCTAGTTCTGAGGGCAGAATACATGATTGCTTCAAGTTCAAGATGGTGGCATTTGTCTGTTGTTATGTGTCCTTTTCTCAGTGCTGGTTTGCAGCTCTTAGCATTCAGCTTGCATGGTTTCCAGCTGCTCTCTTCCCTGTCCCTGGAAAGCTGCTAAACTTTTACAGTGATGCTGGCTGATGACTTACACAAAGCATCATCTTTTGTGTTTTTCACAATGCCAGTGATCTTTACAGATATCACCTTGTTGTGGCATCACATGGAAATATGAAGGCAGTCTTTGTGCCATATGCACAATGGATCAGATACCTTCGGCCTGCATTCAACAGAATGCATGCATTTTGCATAGGTGGCTGCCTCATCTGGAAAGCTGGACAAACAGACTGATGGTGTTTGTGCACATGGTTGCTCTGCATATCCACAATGACCTTGTGGTCAGATCAGATCTGAAAAAAACACAAGTGTATGGTAGTTCTTTAAGGTGAAACTCCTCACTGTGCTGACAGCATACTGCTTGCTAGTCACCAACAGTGCGAGCCCATCACAACATAGATGAAGTATCACAAAAGGCCGGCAGTCCAGTCGCTGTGGGACTTCACAGTCTGATCTAGAGGCAGTGCTGACCCCAAGGCTCATTCCCTCTTCCAGGCTTCAGAGTCCTTCCTTCATAGGAGCTTCTAATTGCAATTGGAAGTTGTCTTCACCACCTAGATCTATTTTTGCAAAAAGCAATGGAAAACTTCCATGTTGTCCCTGAAAAGGAATTACAGAAGGGTCACCAAGTCTTTCGCTGTTCTCTTCCTTTCCCTGCTTTACAGATGCTCACTGCCAATGTAAAATACGAAGGTGCTTTTCCCATGACAAATAGGAGGGAGGGGCTGTGTCAAACAGAAGTCACGGGTCTAAACATAGCGCAGATCTGCCAGTCAGAACGTGGAACTCGATCCTGTTCTCTTTCTGAGGATTTGTCTGGTCTAATAATCAAAATTTAAAGGACATGACCTTTTGGGGGGGAAGGGAATGAACCTATATATTTGCTGCTTACACTGATTTTGATGGGAGTGGTTGCTATTTGACAATGCCAAAATATTTTATTCTAGCTACCATAGTTACTTCATTTGGCTGCCTCGTTTCACGTTGGACAGCCCCAGGAGATGAAGACAATATGTCTATAATATATGGAGTTCTGGATAAGTGTTACGCTAGTTGAAGGTCTATGTATTTAGGATCTTAATTTTGTCTACTTTTCTAAGCATGCATTTTCAGAAACATAACAGAGTAACTTTTCACATTATAGTAAATAATGGACGGTTCTGCCAAGAAGAAATTGCAAAGTTTCTTCACAATATTGCTGTGTTGCTGCAAGGCAAATCAGACAGTAGAGGGAGCGCAAGTTAACTAACAGTCGCTATTCCCAGCACCATGGAATAGCAATATTAATTGTCTGTAAAATAGCTAGCAGAAATGGAAGAAATAAATAAAAAGGACATAGCCATGTTGATTAGTAGTCCACTGGAAATGGATGAGAGGGCTGAAGGAAACAGGTTAAATGCCTGAGTATTAGGGAATGAAGGGCTAAATATGGCATCTTAATATGGCACATGGCAAGGCGCCAGATCTGTTTGTTCATAGATCTTAACCTGCTTCCAGTATTTGAGTTTGAGTAGGATTAAAAACCAGAAAGGGATTTTTTTCTAGGTCTGGTTTGGACGGAGATGGAATCTCTGAAGAGCAATTTTGGAGCTATGGAATCCAAACCTAAATTCTAGTCTTGTGTGACCTTAGGATCTGAGCCACAACCCAACATCATTTCTTTAATTCATCTTACCTAACATTTGTTAACTGTGCTCTATAAAATAACTTGCACACAGCTACAAAATACAGGTAGGTGATCGTGGCTCTCTGAAAATAAAACACAGCACTTAGACAACTGATACTCGTGTCAAGAATAGTGCATGAATTTAGCCTGTTGCTTATCTTGGGTTTAAAAAATGTAGCATCTCTAAGGTATAATTTTCTTGTGCTGTGTGTTATACATATTTCCGTTATGCACTACCAGAACTTGGACTAGTTGCTAAAATATAAGGTTTCTTAGGAATCAGCTACATTAATGACTTTGTTATAACTGAGGATATAACTGAGAATGACATTTATATAACAGACTTTCCAGTATAAAAGCCAGACTCTGTTGGCTATAAACATTCAGAAAGCTTTACCATGAAAAATTACAACAATCAAGGGTTAGATGTTACATTTAGAGAAAATGTAGGGCAAGACACATGAAACTACTACTTTTTTATATATTTTTTTCCAGGCGGAATAACTTGAGCTAAAGTTAGCTTTTTACTACTTAAGAAGATTATATGGTTCATAGAAAAATAATTCAAACTGCTTAATTTTTAAAGCTTTTTTAATAAGAAAACTTCAAAGAGGTTCACTTTAGAGGAGTGTTTGAGTAACATAGGTAAGGTAGTTAAATGTTCCCTCACTGAAATGTAGTCTGAAAAACAGACTTTCATGGCACCTATACAAGTATTTCTGCAGATCCTTATCTGTAAGAACAGCAACATATTTCTTTTTTTAATTAAAGATCATTATAATTGCTAATGTATGATTGTTTGGGGGCATATGTGAATCCAGTTGTGGTTTTGAGAACACAGTTTTTGAGAACACCTTAACCTTCACTGAAACCTTTGTCCTGTGCTGTAACCTCTGTGCTGGATTAAATGTAGGCCTGTGTTCAAAATGCCCTACATCCTTGCCAAGGAGAGGAGAACCTCCAGGAGGGCAGGTGAGAAGGCTGGGAGTCATTGACCATAACTGAGCAAGGGAATTTCTTAAGACAATGAAGCTGGTTAGCAGTTTGGGACAGGAACAGAGCAGAGAACCTTAGAAGCCAAAGCAAAGAGGCAGAAGTGAGGTTCAAATTATTTAGGGAAGAGATGCTCCCTCACAAAGATACAGGACTTTCTGGAGAGAGCAGGGGCAGACTCATGACTCCTAGTAATGGTAACATCAGGTCAGGAGATGAATTTAAGCCTATTTGCTGTTTTCCATCTATTTGTTACTTGCTTATATGCTTTTGTTTGTTTTTTGTTTGATTTTCTGTTGTTGTTGTTGTCTTGGGGGTTTTTCTAAGACGAAGGTCTTTATGATTAAGAGGTTCCTTTGCTAAGCCTGTATTGCTTTCTTTCATAGTCCTTTAGGGATGCTAGCGGAAAACCAGAGTTTCTCACAGCCAGTATACCCTAGGGTAATGTACATCAGGAACTGTCTCCAGAAGATTGTGCCGTAACTGTTGATGTGTCCAGATATGTGGCTTACACCATGTAGTGCTCTTCAGCTCAGGTCTTCAAAGCTAGTCACTCATGGTTCATTCACAATGTATCTCTGTCCAGACGTGAGATCTTGATGCAATGAAAAGATTTCTTACGTAGGTATTAAGAGCCCATAACAATTGCATAATTGTTACTAGGGCAGGAGGTCTCAAGTCATGGTAGATTATTGCTGTCACATCTTACCCCATCTTCCTCTCTGTATACAAATAGTTTGCTGTATTTGGATCCAACCAGTGAATGTGTATGCTTCTGCCACCTCTTACCTGAGTTACTAGTCACTTACTTCTAGTCATAGGTTTCTCATTTATTTTTCTATACAGAGACCTCATGTATTACACTTTTTGGGCAATGAGATCTTGTAGTCCATTTTCTTAAATACTGAAAGCACTGCTTCAGCGCTTCACATTCTTCGTTTCATAATATAATAATGCCTCCGTTTCAGCTTTCTATGGCAATGGGAATTCCTTTATTAATCCCAGGCAAGCAAGGCTTAGACAAGGAATTTCTTAGCCTTTGTCACTACCCTTAACTAGTACCAAGCATTTACAGATCTCTGAAAAATAACATTCTTACATGTCTTTCACTGCACAGGCTGATCTTTAGTTCCTGTGTCTTAGATTAAGTCAGTAGCCCTGGGTTCATCAGCTCTTCCTGCTTTCTCTCCTCTTAATTTATGCTGAGTGTGCTGGCACCAGGCTCTTTCAGGGTCCAGAGACTTTTCTTTCTAGCCCCATTTTTTTCCCCCTACAAGCCAGCTTTTAGGATGGAGAAGAATTGATTCTTGTTTCTGGGCTGGAAGTTGGGAGATGGTAAGAGTGAGTAGGTCATGGCTGTTCAGTTTCTGCTTTGTGGCCATAGTCCTTCAGTTGGATACTAAGTCCCTCCAGCAAAATGAATGCTTTAATCCCCCATGGAAGATATAATGTAAAGCTTACAGTCAAGATGATTTTCACAAAATAAAATGGTGTTATTTCAATGGAGATACATTCTCAGTGTGTCACAACTGCCTTTGTCCCTTTTGCCTGTCAGAACTGTGAATTTATAAACTCACTCACCAGTTTCCTCACTCGAGGAAAGCAAAAACAGGAAGCTTAAACTCCATTTTTCTTTCAAATGAATATTAATGGAAAACGTTATGAGATACTTGCTCAGCTCTATAATAATACACATGTCAATTCATGAGACGGTCCAGACAGACCAGAGGATTAGCAGTGGAGAATTTAACACTGAATTCTGAAAGGCAACACAGGAACTTCAGGCCCCAAAATAGCCTCTGAAAGTTTGGCTTTATTTCACCCTATCGGCCAGGATTCTCCTTACAGCACCATGGTATTCATAATAAAGAAATTGCATCCACGCCTTCCTCTATGCCTCGTAACACACAGCACTGTGCGTGCTCTGCACATGGGTAGTTTCGATAAAGAGACATTATCGAGACTGAAATCATTTTAAACAAAACAAATAATGTGGCTGCCTAGCACTTCCCCTGGAAGTAGTTTCTTGGACAAAATCTTCCTTAACTCCTGTGCATGGAGTCAGTATATCCCTTAGTAACACTAATTCGTAGAAAGAAATGTTCAGAATAAATACGGATGTCTATTTTACGTGTGGGGTGTGACATTCAGCCATGCTGGGGGGACGCAGCTTTGTTGCAAATAGGCTGCAGGGGAGAGGGCAGGAGGGAGAGAAGCGCTGTGCCCCCTGCGCGCCTGCTCCCCGTCACTGCCCAGCTCTGGTACGAGGGCTGACGGCTAGCGGTCGGGCACCAGTCTTGTTTCTGGGCTGGCAGAGGAGCCGCAGAGTGGCTTTGCCAGAGTGCTGCAACTCGCAGGCGGTAGTGGTGGTGACAGCAGGGTAAATGCCATCGGATTCCCTGCCCTCACCGCGTCCCTGACACTACTCCGGGCTCCCTGGCCTTTATGGGAGCGGGGTGAATTTCCATCAAAGCCTTCTAACCCAACTGTGATCCCAGGCAGCAAGCGGAGGGGTGATGTCCACACGCAGCACTGCAGTGTTCGTTCACGCAGGGCTTGCAGGAAGCTCAGTGACTCGGGGCTGACACCTAGCAAGCGCGTAGCACCCTCCAGCACCCTCCCCGCTCATACAGACCTGCCGGGGTGGAATGTGCTCCTTGCCGCTGAGGACCGGGGGCTCAGCTGCAAAACTTGCTCTCTGTTTACATAGTGTAGACTAAGCTGTAAAAAGCCGATTGCTTCAGAAGCGAATAGGTCACTCCTAGTCAGACAAGCGAGCGTGCACAGAGCAATGGAAAAACAAATTCGTTATTGTAATACCAAAGATCTTAAAGCAAACCTGGAGGTGACCTGCAAAAGAACACACCACTGGGTTTCTGCCCTATTTGGTACTTTATAGTGTACAGAGAAAGGTTGAAAAGTATGCAGGCATTTTTTTTTTAATTTTAAAATAAAAAGTATCTTTGTCTGGTACTTTGAATGTAGCAAGCCTGCTGATTTGAGCTTTCCCTGATTTTGCTGGAAGGCATGTGGGAGAAGGACTCAGAAGAATACTAGCAGCTTTCTCACTGTTTTCACTTAAGAAAAACTGTTAAATTTTAAACAGAACTCATTTTTTCATTTAATGTTCTTGAGACTGTCTGAGTTAAATAAGTGTTAATAGAAAGAAGACAGTCTATTAAAATCACTTCCCTTTAAAATAATTATTTTATTATGAAATGTGTTACAGAAGAGCTTAAAAGGCCACAAATGAGATCGGGGCCCCTTGGTTCTCGATACTGTGCAGACACATAGGAGTAAACAACTTACAACCTATATGAGAAAGGCAGATAAAACATAGTTGGAAAAAGAGGCACAAAAAGGGGAAATGACTTGTCCAAGGTCACGCACAGATCAGTGGCTGTGCTGGATCGAATGATCTGTGTTAGATCAGGTCTCCTGAATCCTATTCCATGTTCAGTGCCAGAGCTCACCTCTTTCCCGTTGGCATTTCTGTTGACTTCTGTGAGCACATGAACAGATTTAAGGTAGACACCATGTTTCAACAGAGGGAAAGGGATGCTGAAGGCATCCCCGTGGGCCGAGTCCCTGAGAGGGGAGAATCCTTCACCTCGGCTGTTTTGAATGTGACGGAGACGAAATCCTTGTGTTGGGCCCCAGGCTCTGACGCTGCCCGGGGCTGGGGACGGGCACAGGCTGGCTCCCGCCTCGTGCCCGTAGCCCTGGCAAGGGGTGCGTTTGCTGGCTATGTTGTCTGAGGTCGAGCAACAAGGGAAACCCTTCATTCCGCACCTAAAGGCTTTGAGACAGTCAACTGATTTATGCACATTTCTAAAATTCAAGACAAAAAAAAGCACCCAAAAGACTTATTTGGAACACTGGAAAAGGGTCTAAATTCTGCAACTGCCCTAGGGTGCATGGGGCACTCTAATTTAACATCAAGGCACTTGAGAAGTAATGATGCTGTTAGCTTGCCAGACAGCCAGAGTCTTCCAGGAAAAATAGGGTACAAAAGACCCCTATTCTATAATTGTGTCTGTATGTAATTTTAGGTTCTGCGCTTAGCATTTTTCTGTGTAAAGAGGAAGATGGGAGAAAATATCCTTTTTGAAAGAGAACACACTCAGGCTTTCAGCAGTGCAGAGAAGGAAGAGCAAAATCACATTTCTGTTTCCCTTGCAGATCATCTTTAATAATGGCTCCTGGTATTGGGAGTATTGTGGTTTGCTAACACCAAAACGTAGTTATTTTGAGTGTGAAAGCCTGAATATAGTTCTATTTTGAAAAATGTAAAAGAAGGAGAGGAATGTTTACAGCACATTAAAACCTGTGTGACAACTTAACAAGAACTATTTTAAAAATCCTCTTATTCCCCTTCCTGTTACGCTCCATAAAACGAGAACGCCGTGTCAGTGAGGAGCAACGCCGGCGCGGAGGGCTGCGGGAGCGGGCGCCGCGGGAGCGGGCTGGGACCCAGCGCCGGCCTGCCTGGCCGTCTGCCCCACGGCTCCCCCCGCCCAGGCCGGGCCGCGCTTGGCACCGGCTGCTCGCCGCTGCCGGGAGGGCGGCAGTCCCCCCGCTCGCCTCGCCTCGCCGCCCCGGCAGCGGGGAACGGACTGGGAATTTCGCGCTTCTTCACGGGAGCTAACCGGAGCCTGGCGTTCAGAAAACACCCCCTTTGCTTGTGCCTCTGTGGGCTCGGTGACCTAAGCAGAGCGACTAAAACAGAATAATTCCTACTAAAAAAGCTTGCCGGGGGGGTAGGCATGGAGCGAACACTGACAAACGCTGAAACGGCGCCTGGGAAAGGAGCTGCTCCAGGTTTTTTTGTGATCAGCGTTTCGCATGTGTGCTGCGGAGTGCTAGGATGTGCTGGGGCTTTGGTTACATAAGAGGTTTTTTTTTTAATAAAGTATACTGCAGAATGTGTGAATAGTGAGAAAAATATAATGAAAAAAACCTGTAAGAACATAAGAAAAGCTAGTAGGTGAAAAGCTACTGTTCAGTATTTTGTCTCCATAATCCTGGAATTCCTTACAGTGTCTCTTAATGTTTCTGAGAAAAAAGCTTAAAAGTAAAGGGAGAGGGGCAAGATTTTTTTTTCTTTAGTTTAGAGGAAGGTCTTGGTTAATTCTATTAGTAGACTTTGGGCTTGTTTTTACTTAAAAACAAAACAAAAATCCCTCTCAAGTTTAGAATTTCTGTATGGAAAAATTCTTCTTCTTTGCCAGAGAGGGAAGTATCTCCTTTTCATTCTGTTTGTTTTGGAGTATCTGTACTTAAGTGTTTTCTGTTTGTTCTTTATTGAATATATTAGCGGTGCATTAATTTCTCCCTGGCAGTGCTCGGTTTGCTCCGTGCAGATAGGCTAGCTCTCTTCCCTGAGACAGACAAACTTGTCATTCTGCTTGATGATCCTGGATTGCCCTCCCTGGGTTTGATGGATAATGGTTTAATCTCCAGCGTTGTTTACCTTTTAATACTTTTTAAAGCGAGTTTTGTTCTGGTGACTGCAAAAGAGACAACTGGAAAAAAACCCATGTTGGCTTCTTGCTCCAATTCCAATCTGTTTGCTTTGTTTTTCCTATTTAGATTATTGTTTGGCTTTAATTTGTTTGTTTCTCCTTTAAACGGGTTTGAGATTACTCAAGGGTTCCTTGTTCAGCAGGTCAAAGGGTAATTTGGAGACTTTGAAACTGTCTCCCTTTTTATCACCAAGTTTAAGAGTCCAAAGGATTTTGCACGACGATAGCTTGTGGAGGATGCCTCCATCTAAGGAAAGCGCAAGCAGCAGACCTGAATCATTGCAAGAGGCCCCAAGAGCTGTTTTAATGTTTAAAGCGAATGAAAAAATGGATCTAAGTCTAAATCAGAGCCTTAACTAATCCTCATGTATGACTAACTGAAAGACTAAGTTTACTGGGGATTAAATATATTGAGATTAATAGGTCTGATACTCACCTACCAGTCATTTCTGCGGCACAGAATGAAGTCTCGCAGCTCTTGATTTCTAATGCTAAAAATTTTAAGGGACTTCAAAGTAGAGAAATATTGATACATAAAAACATACAGTGTACAGTATTAAAAAAATGCCCTTTAACTGAAAGAGTCCATCCATCTCAGAAATAGTCCTTGATTTTAAAAGAAGTCTGTTAGAACTGCTCAGCCATAGCACTGTGAATTTGTAGGGCAACAAAGCCATGCACGAAGTAATGTAGGCCTCTTCAGGAAAATTCACAGTTATTTCTTATTTCTATATAAAATTTAAATCCTCAAAGGTGCTATGCACAGGTGGAACTTCTTCTGCACCTTTCTAATATACCTTTGTTCATTGTTTATTTTTTTTCTGGTGCTTTAAATCTCTTAAAAACCTTAGCAGAAAAAAAAATCCAAAGCCTTAATTTCTTAAAAAGATAATACATTTCTAATGAATCACAGAGTGGAGAAGAGTGCATAGCTTAAAAAAAAAAAGAAAAAACAACCAGAAAAGCAAGGTATAAGCCTTATCCTGCAAGACAGTGTGTTCAACTGCAGAGTATTACAGGATTGCAGATGCTCAGTGAAAAAGATTAAACAATCTTCCCTTTGAGACTTCACCTTGACATGATCAGCAGTTCTGACCCAAACTCCCATGGGTGGGAGTCTCACAGGTGTCTCTACTAGACAGAAGAGAGAACTCAGACACATGGTGGTAACTACATTTTCAGATTTGCAGTGAAGTGCTGTATTGTTTGTTATACACTGATCCCCCCCACTGATAGCTTTAAATCAGAGGGGATTTTTCATTTTTTTCACACGCAGAAAGCTACCTCCGTATAGAATCATCCTGAGATCACCGACAGCAATGTTGCAAAGTTTACAGTTTAGGTTTTCAAGTTAAAAGAGTCTGAAGTAAATCAGAGATAAAGGTGTTGCAATAAGAACCATTTGTTTCATGTTCCCTAGACTAATTGAGCCCTGTATCATTTCATTAAAAAAGACTTGCTGAAAATAAGCTATTTCCATCCTGTAAACAGAAACAAGGAAATTGTGTAGTTAGGATCACACCTGTCACTTTTAGTTTGTGAGCTGCACATTTCGTCTTCTCTGCTGTCCCTCCTCAGCTGTAGCAGGAACTGAAATACAGGCTCTGCCCGTGGCAGGGAGGGCTGGCAGCCTCCTCCGAAGCTGCAATGCCATTTGAATCTGGTTGCTAAGGGATGCTCAAGCGTGATGTAGTCTGTATCTTCCCTTCCAAATGAGCACATTGGTTTTTGTCACAACTCCACCCCCACTTTCACAGCCAAAAGTTGATGAGGTCATGCAACTGTGGACAGCACAATCCCGTAAGTAACTGTACAACTGTCCCATGTGAAAAGTAATAACTAACTGTTTCTTTTTTCTGTAGGCTGGGACATCTAAAGTACTTGTTACAGTCAACTTCTCAACAAATGTCACAGTAGGAAATAAGGGTATTTGTAAACCTGGAGGATTTGGAAGGTATCTGTGTTGCAAGATGGACGTCCTGATCTTGATCTCACAATCACCCATAAAAACAGAGAGTAACTCCAATGGACGCGGAGCCTAACTCTGATCAGTTGAGAGTTTAAGTGACGCAACACCAGAATTGTAAGCAGAGAGTTTTACCCGTTACCTAGGAAAAAAAAAAAGAATGGAAAGACAGTATCCCCAAGTATGTGTCTGAAAAAGTATTTTTTCAACACTATCAAAATCTAGTCAGTTAAGAACATAATAAATGAGTCAAATAACAACTGTTGCATCTATGTTTTCCAGTCTATGTTTGTGAATCCTACAATAATACTCTCTTATCTCCTACCTGTACTGGCACAATAAGGGAGACTAGCCCTGGATAAGGAAAATGCATTGAAATGGCTATATGCAATGGTCTATCAAATATGAAGTAAATGTATTAAAACAAGGAAAAGATGGTCTTTTTCTTGAGGTCCTTTTGTAATTATACCTATAGGTATTATATGCAGGTCTTCAAAGGACAGAAGTTTGTGTGTGCAGGGTAGGAGAAAGCTTAAGGGACCATGTACTTTTCAACCAGTTCTCTCTCACTTTTACTGTCATTGATATTCTAGTTCTACCTTATATCTAAATTTTTCTAACCATTTACAAATTAAGCTAATATGGTTGTCTCAGCTAGGAAGAGTAAAGTCCGAATAAATTATGCACTTCAGTGAGACTACTCAGCTGAATAGAGTAAATGTTTATTTACAGGATCAGGTTATTGTTACAAACCTTTCCTCAATCTCAGACACCAGACAATTGTTTTTGAGGCCAAACTGTGGAGGGAGAATGGAGGAATCTATTGCAATGGCTTTCCTCTTTCCAAAAAAGAAAACTAAGAGATCTGACCATTTTCATTAAAATGTTGGACCAATTGGACTAAAAAGCCATTAAGTAAGGTTGTCAAATAGAATGAAAAGGGTTATGGATATGTGCAACTTCAGAATACACATATTTCTTAGAAATATTCAATTAAAATGTTATTCACTTCAAATTATCCTGCTGTCTCTTCCTGGGAGATCTTTTCTGATTTGCAAAGTAAAACAACAGGATATTGTTTCTTACTACCAAAGTAAATTCCCTGTTCTTTTTGTAAAATCCTTCAACTAGATGTGTGTTGGTGTGTCAGCGTCTTTGCACATACTTTAGACTGAAAAAAAATTTGCAACAGAATTTGAGGTTGTTGGCTGTTGTATTCAGACATAGAAGGGGTATGAGTGAATATGGATTTCATCTGCAAGTGTGAAACGCTCACAATCTAATCCCATTAATTTAAATAGTGCAGGATTGAGCCAATAAGTCATCTTATGTCTACTTCAGCCATTTCTACATTCATGTTATCGTGCATTTTTGGAGGATATCTCTGCTTAACATGAAGCAGAATCCTTTAGCATCTTCTTTTGAATATCTTGAATCTTCAAATAGTTACATTTTTGTCATTATAGGCACTATGGCATACATATAGTTATTTCATCTTTGCATTTATTTGTTCCTGAGACTGTAGGTTCCTCAAAAGTGAGCTTTACTGCAAAAAGGGGACAATGTCTCTCTTTCAAATTGTCCCAATCAAAATATTCACAAACAACGTAGGAGTCAGATTTTGCATGTGCTTATCCTTCCGATGGGAAGAGTCTAGTGAAGCGAAAGTTCACAAGATGCAAGCTAACACAACTAATTCCAAGAGAAAACAGTCCACTTGAAAGACACATCAGCAGCATTATGTTATTTAAATAAAAAAGAATGAGAACAGATAATGTTTTACTACACTTGCTCTTCAAAGGATGCTGTCCTAATCGGTACTGCATCAGAAAAAAATCATGCCTGTTTGGTAGGTTTGTGCAGTATGGTTGGAATACCCTTTTTCTTGGGTCCTATCTTATTTCAGAAAGACAAAGAAAAGAGTCTGTTGAAAGGTTCAAGAGTCTTTAGGGGTTTTCTTTTTGTTTTGTAGCTTTTAATACTTGAACAGTTTAATAACACTTTTCATACAATGAGCTAAATCTTCGTTCCATCATAAGTAAATGGCAGTCTTGTAAGTTAGCTGAGTGTGTTTTCTTTTTCAACTACCATACCCCAGGCGTTGTTCAGCAGATGCAGGTATACAGTTTAACAGAACCATAGCGACCCTGTGCCTTAGAGCATCTGCCATAACATAACTGCTGTAACAAATGTGCAGGGACACGGACACATTTATGCTTGGTATAGCCATCCGTAGGCTGATGGACAATGGCATTTACATGACAATAAATCCGTTGTCAGTGTATACTTTGGCATATGTTTTACTGCCCCCTTTTGCCAGGTCAACTCTGTTCACAATTCATGAAGATTTTAGCCTTTTGTGCATCTCCAGCAATGATTTTTATCTTGTTTGTGTATTCAGTGGTGAACAGTTTGAAGCCTGAGATATTCCCCCTTCCCCCACATCTGAGAGAGCCCGGAGACATAGAAAGCAGAGCCCAGAGGCTGGGGACAGCTTTCCCCTGCTGCATCAGGTGGCAGGTACTGGCATTTCTGCATTCTCTTCATACCTCTTACCATAAAAAAGTGATGAGGCTTTATAATTTTCTGTCTGAATTCTGCTGTACTGATGCATTTATACCTTGTAAATACCACAGTTAAAATATTTCAATAATACATATTGCATGTAAACAATACAAATAAATAAAAGATGCAAGGGAACACGTGTAATCTTTGCTTCTCTAAGACCTTCTAAGACTTCTTCAGCCTAAACCAACACCTGGTGAAGTCAACAGGAGTCTCCAGCTCCATGTACCCCAAAATTGTGGCATCTAAAAATATACTGAAAGTCCCAATAAATCCTCAAAGACCAAGGTGTGGTGGTGGTGGTCCTGTCTCCTTTGAGGTCCACCCCTCTGTAAGCAAAGGCAAATAAATAGATGTATCCAATGACACCGCCTGACTTTCTAGTTGCTTGCTCTGTTCACATAATTATTTTACTATAGGTGGTTGTAAACACAGGAACTGGGTGACTTAAGAAGGTACGCTCACTGGAATAATGTGGATAATTGAATTTTGTGAATGAGGATAAGTAATTTATGTAAAGTAAGGGATACATTTTCAGTAATCTCAGGAAATAGTAATAGCAAATGTAGAAAGTTTGTAAGCATTCATATGAAAATGGTATTTTAACAAATAAGCAATCCTCACTAATTAAGTACTTTTTGGAAGGAAAAATATTTTTCATTACCAGCCTTGTTCTTTTCTGTAGGATGATCATTGATATTTGCTGATTTTCTGGTGTCAGTTTGGAACTCATGTTAGTTTGGACATCATTATTATTATTGGGGAACACCAGCTTTTCATGCCAATATCTTTGGGTTTCCTTCTGTTTAGCATTTCGTTAGTATAATTTTGTGTGTAGATTTTTGCTGATGCAAGGAGAGAATGATATGATGGACTGTTAAAACGGAGCCTCAACCTTCAAATATTTAAGTATTCTTGTTCAGACACTGAAGTTTTGTGTGTAAATTAATCAAAGGAGCGTATAGTGTCAGGATTTGTTGTAGTGACAGTTTTTATTGGATAACAGAGAACAAACCTCCAAAGCCTTCTTTGGGCCAGACCTTTTGAGTTGCAGTCTGTAACCGGAGTGCTCTCCTTCTATGGAGTCCACAGAAGCCACAGCTTATAAATTCTGTCCAGGGGATTGGAGGAAAAAATATTTGCACATTTGAGGGATCCGGGTTTTACAAAAGGAGGGAGTGAAGCACTAATCTTTGTTTTCCGAGTGTAGCCAATATACTTGTGCCTGAAAATTAGTACGTATCTATATAATGAGGCTTTCAGAAGTAATTTAGAGAATGAAACGAAACTCGGTGGTTAGTGAAAGCGTATGCAGCAGCACTGGCATGCACCAAGGTGTGCTCCCTCATACCTCATCTAGGTTTATAGGTTTTACTTGTGTGAGGCTGCCCTACACCTGTGCCTGACCCCAGCCCCGAAGGGGCGCCCCGGGGGTTTGTCCGTGCCCAGAACCTCCGCGGGTCAAGCTGGGCAAGAGGGAGCTGCTGAACACGCAGGGAAATGTATTTGCCTGGAATTATCCAGGTTGGTGCAATTCATGCATGTGCATCAGGCTCTGCAGGCTTATTCTTTAGTAACTACGTGGAGATTCGAACTTCATCAAGTGAGAAAACGCATACACACGCATGCAAACAGAAGTACTTGGTGCAGTCACTTCTCTGTTTTCTCGAGGGCTTCGATCACGAAAAGCCCTTCCAAAAGGCCGCTATACCCAACGGTTTAAAGGGCCCGGGCCTAATACGCCGTGCTGTAAAGGTAGGGAGGGAGCCCGAGAGGCGCCTCGCACCGCGGGCCGGGCCGGGCCGGGCCGGGCGGCGGCAGCGGCGGGGCGGGGGGCGAGTGGGGCGCGGCGGCCCCGGGCCGGGCCGTGGCTGGGTCCCGCCCGGCGGCGCGGCGCGGCGCGGCCCGCGGGGCCGGTTCGAAGAGGGCGCCGGCGGCGGCGCGGGCTGACGCGCGCCGTCATGTGAGCGGTTCCGCTCCCAGGGTTCAGTGTGGGCCTGCTTGCCCCACCCCGCCGCTCTGCCTCCTCTATAGAGCTCCATAGGGGGAAGGGAAAAAAAGCCAGGAGAAATGCGAGAGCGAGCAGGAAAAATAAGACAGGAGAAAACCCTCCAGTGAGGGGACAGCGTTTGCTCGGGGGGAGAGAGCGACCGGGCTTTTTTTTCTTCTTCTTCTCCCCCCCCCGCCCCCACTGTTTGCTGGAGAAGCCAAGAGGATTCAGCAGCCTGGAAACCTAATGTGAAAAAGCAGCAGCGAGGAAAAAAAAAGGGGGGGGCTCGGATTGGAAAAACCCCCACCATTAGGGAGGAAGAGCCAGCGGCGGCCGGAGAGCGAGCGAAGGCGAGGAGAGCCCGGCGGCCGGGGAGGAAAAGGGACTCGCGCTGCGGCGGCGAGCCGGGGCTGGGCTCGGCCCCCCGGCGCTCCAGCCCTCCGGCGCGGGGGGAGCGCGAGGAAGAGACATTTGCAGAGCCTCGCGGCCGAGGACCCGGGGAGGCGTCCGCGCCCGCAGCCCGCGCCTTGGAGCCCCAGCGGATTATTCCTGCGCCGGGGGGGGCACCGGAGCTGGCCGCTTTCCTGTGCGCGCCGCGCGGGGGGGGGGATTTCTTTTCCGCCTAGAGGAGCCGGCGGCGCGGCCGGGGGCGCGGAGAGCCCCGCGCGCGGCTCCGGCGGCGCCCAGCCGAGCCCCCCCGGGGAAGGTGCACTGAGGGGATCGGCGCGGCCTGGGCGGGGGGGCGGGGAGCAGCTGCAGCTGCCGGGGAGGAGGCCCGGCCGGCGGAGCAGCAGCAGCAAAGTCATCGCCATCGGCCCCCCCTTGGCTGGCTCCGGGCTCGGCGCTCTCCATGTCTCTGGCTCTGGGCAGCGGCAGCCACAGCAGCGAGTAAGGGGGGAGGAGGAGGAGGAGGAGGAAGAAGAAGGGAGCCCGGGAGAGTGCCTCCCTGCCTCCCTGCCTCCCTCCCCCCGGCAGCCGCCCGCCGTCCCCGCGCCCCGCGTCCCCTGCCTCCCCCTGCCCAAGATGGGCTGTTTAGGCAACAGCAAGACGGAGGATCAGCGCAACGAGGAGAAGGCGCAGCGCGAGGCCAACAAGAAGATCGAGAAGCAGCTGCAGAAGGACAAGCAGGTCTATAGGGCCACGCACCGGCTCCTCTTGCTGGGTAAGGGGGCCGCGGGCGGCGGGGCGGGGGGCCGCGGCTGCCCCCGGCGGGGGCTGGAGCGGGGGAGGCGGCGCGGGCGCGGGGAGGCCCGCGGCAGAGGTGGGGCCGGGGAAGCGGATCCGCAGGGCCCGGCCGGCGGCGCCGCTGCCCGGCGCGGGGGGCGGCCGGGGCCGAGCCGCCGCGCTGCCGCCCGCCGCGGGGCTGCGAGCACGGGAAGCGGCCCCGCCGCCCCCTTCCGCCGCCCCGGGGAGGCCCGGGGGCAGGGCCGCGGCGCGCCGGGAGGGCTCGGGCCGGGGATGCTCGGCGCTGCCGGGGGGCGCGGGAGGGCCGCGCCGGGCGAGCAGGGCAGGGCAGTGCCGCGGGCCTGCGGCGAGCGGGGGGCAGCGCCGGGCCCGGCCCCCCCGTCGCGGGTGGGATCCCGGGAGAGGCGGCGGGAGGAAGCGGGGACTCGGCGGGGGAAGCGCGGGGGACGCCGGTGCTGCCGGGGGGCCGCGGCCGTGAGCGCCGGGAGCGGAGCGGGGCGGCGCGGGCCCGGGCCCCTCCGCCTGCCGCGGCCGCGCTCGGCCGTGCGGCTCCGCGGACGGGCGCAGCGGGGGGGGGGGGGGGGGGGGCGCGGGCGGCTCGGTCCTTGCGCTGTTTTAACGGGGCATTTGGGCGACCCGCACGTGTCGCGTCGCCCACTAGGTACATTGAGAAACGCGGATTATGGTGTAAAGGAAGGGGAAGGTCCAAAAATTATCATCAAAGAGCGAGCAAGAAAACGCTTGTCAGACTGATTATTTAAAAAAAAAATTGAAATAGATTTTAAATAACGTGCACTTAGGAGCCCTTAGCTGTTTTGGTGTCTCTGAGGGGCTCTGCTTGTGAGCGTCATGCGGGATTTTTGTTGTGGAAGGGAGGTTAGGCCTCAGCGATCGGACCCGGTCTTGGTGTGAAACAACAGTAATTTTTTTTAAAAAAAGGGGTGTTAAAGGGTGTGGATTTAGAAGCGTGCTCTTCCTGGTAAAATCTTCTAAGTGCTAATTTAAGAAAGAGGCTTAACGTAAATGGAGAAATAACTAGGGCTGTAGCAATACTTGCAGCAGTGAAAAGTCTTCCACTCTTCCAGCAGAGATCTGAGAGAACAACTTGGATTTCAGCTCTTGGGGAAATTGGCCTACCAGATTTCAGGCTAAACGCTGTGTATACACATGGACATTATATACCGTCAGATTGCTTATTTTATTAAGAGGTGGAATTTCAAAAACAGAAAGCTGGTGGTTTTAAGTGGGCTTTCTTTTTTTTTTCTTTCTTTTTTTAGTTTTGGTAACTGCAGATTAGTTCAGATACTCATAAATAAAAATTGTGGGTATTTAATGATGGCTGTAAGGCCGTCTCCGTGTGCATGTTTGCATGTGATAGTTGTAGTGCTGTGGTTTCTAACAGGAGCTGTCTTGCTCTGCAGAAAATCCAGAACATAAACTTAATGGTGAAAAATAAAAAACCTCATGCCTCTATTGTTATGTTATGTGTACTTACTTTATAAAACCCGTGAAATAAAAAGCAAGTGCTTTGGAAATAGCAAGTATTAATATTTCCACATCATATTCAAATAACAAGAGCAGCTAAATAATTTTCTGACAGATCTGCAATACTGTTTGTAGGCCCCGCTCTAATTATCGTATTCCTGCTTCCCTTTGCTGCTGTGAGTAGTCTCACCGAAACTGATGGAACTATCCTTGGTGGTGAAGCTAAATGTATGCATAATTGTCCGTAAGAGCAGGGCCCTAACGGGTGGCCAGATATAGAAATAGACTTGTTCTGAAATTTGTATATAATACTTAATTTTGGTTCGCTGATGCTGTATCAGATCCAGAGCACCCGCGTGTGTCCATGCCAAACTGTATACGTTTCTAGTAGAAGCAACAACAAATCCCCCTGGTTTTGGACTAAGTAAAGATTTTGGCTTCCAGTGCTTTTATTTATAAGATATAATTTAGCATTGCAGCTGAAATGTCATTGTTACTCTGAAAGAAAGTATCCTAGTTTAGCATATACTACTGTTGCTGGATAATTGTGGGTTGTGAGAGGACCCCGTCTCTGGCTCAGCTGGAGGTGTTCGTGCGCTCGATTGGTGTTGCTGCCTGTCGCTCTCGCATGGTGCAGTGTGCCGGAGGGGAGGGGACGAGACGAGACGAGACGCGGTGTGTACATTATAACGTAGCAGGTTAGGAGGGAAATGGTGCTTGCATGCAGAGTTGTAGATAAAAACTGCGCTTTCTGTGCTTGCAAACATCTGTCAACAAAAAGGAGCGAAAAAGGCCTGGTGTTAAGGCAGCAAAACATGCAAACAGGTTTTCTGGAGAGAAGAACAGGACTGCGAGGAATTTGTGAGGGAGAAGGAGGGGAAGGGGGAAAGCAGAGGAGAGCATGGCTGTCAGAAAGCAAACTTTGAAATATTCCTGCTAAAATATAGTTTTGCACACGAGGCTCAAAATGGAGGCTGGTGCTGTCAGTGTGTGCTAGGAGAGGCCTGGCATCCTATAAATACAGGCTGTACCTCGCTGCCCGATCTGCCACACACATACATTTTCTCTTGCTGAAACACAGTCTAATGAGAGGAATAAGCGAGTAGCCGGGAGATGCTGAAGCGAATCTTCCTAGGTTTTCCCATGCTATGATACAGCTCTTGCAAAAAAAAAAAAAAAAAAATGTTTGCTTTATATAGAAAGCTCCTGATCTGGCAGCGTGGAGCAGCTCAATTAAATGCTGTTGTTCAAGCCTTTTTAGCATGCGTGGAAAATGGGTACTACAGGCAGATGGGTGGCCCCGTGCAGGGTCCCTGCAGTACAGCACGCAGAAATAGAGTCCGTCTGCTTGTGGAAACTTGAGTAAAGTGGAGGGGTTTTAGCCGTTCATTTGTTTTGTGCTTTTGGTACAGGAGAGGCTGGGGGGAGAGCGGCGGGGGGCTGTTTGGAGCATGCGGCCGCAAGAGGTGGTCTCTGCATCTCGTTGGGTGCGTGATTGGGTTGGACCATGTGGAGAGGATGGGAGGTTGCGCCCAGGCACGAATTAGAGAAACAGGCTTTGGGAGCTTTGTGGGTGGAGGCTTGAAGGGGTTGCCTGCCTTTCTCCGAGGCTGGTATCCATATATTTTACTTCATGTCATTTAAGTTGCAGTCTTTTGACTGGGTGATGATAACTGCAGGCAAACTTCAAATGTTTTAAGGATCTAGCAAAAATGCTTCTACTTAATATGGACTCCGTTTAGGCTTTCTCTGCACCAGAAAGTGGTGACAACATAAGCAGATTCTGTTATTCCCTATCTTGTCCTCTATAAAATATTTAAGTTGTCCTTTTTTCTTCCAAGCCTTGCAGTCTGCTTTTAACGTTGACACTGGAAAAATGGACAGTGAAATGATCCAAGATTCAGATCTGACACATGACTTGAGCTGGGCATTTATTTTTAGCTCCAACTGAAGTTTCCAGTGACAATTATTTCTTTTTCTTTCACTTTTCACTCTTGCGCTGAGGAAATCAGCTTTCTGGATTTTACCCTGAAGAAAAAACTCTAGCATGTCCCTTCATCAGTCATGCTTCCTTCTGAAATTGATTTACTTTCATTTTCTAGGTGCTGGTGAATCCGGTAAAAGCACAATAGTCAAACAGATGAGGATCTTGCATGTGAATGGATTTAATGCTGAGTAAGTGCATTTGTTTTTTTTTTCACTTTACAACCTACCTTACATGTGTGTGCCACACAGTAGCCTTTGGTTTTGTTTTGTATCTTGGCATGTTTTCTTCTTGCTGCTGTTTCACGATCTCTAGAATTTGGATGTGTATTTTTAGATGAGATTAATAGATAATAACTTGAAGTCATGCACCAATAATAAATAAGAGCTAATGGTATAAAATGGTTTATATCAAGGTTCTGTATATCCAACTTGATTAAGGCTTAAGTATTTTTTTTTTTACTGCAGTTTCTTTCACAACATGGCTGACACTGATTTACCTCTGCTATAGCACATTGGTTCATACTGCTGTAAACATGCCTCCTGTTAGTGTACAAAATGAATGCAATTTTCTTTATTTAGAGCAAACAAGGCTTTTGTTTTTGTATCTTCACAAAATAAGGCTGTAAAAGGAAGCTTTGGGGTAATAGGTCAGATTTTCTTCTTTCTTCTGTTGTGTTTGCTTGTCCAGATGATTGTGTTAAATTATGTCCCTAAGAGCTTTTCTTGTTTACACTTAAAATCTGTTCAATTGTTTGATAGTCGTGAGGAGGGAATGGCATTAAGCTAGAGAAAATGGAAATCCATTTTTTGTCTGAGGAAGATTTGTGTTTGCTAACTTTTCATCTAACCTTGCTAGGGAGTGGGAAGAGATTCTTCTGGATGTTGGTTTATGTTTGCAAGCTGTCTTTGTATATGAATATACCAAAACCTGCTAGGCTAATTCTGATTGAATTCCTAGGTATTGGAATTTCAAAGCTTATTCTGCATTTGTGTTTAACAATTTTAGATATACTGTTTTCATCTTTTTTGTTTTCAAACATAATAATTTTGTATTACCATATTTTAGCTTCTAGTCAGTATCATTTATTTTGAAAATCCTGTGTTTTTGGGAAGATTAGTTAGGCTTTCACTACTCTTTCAGTAGTTAATTCTTTAGTAAGAATGTCTGAGCTAAATGTTTAGCCAAAGAGCCTGGACAATACTTCCTCCTAATCCCCAAACGCTAGTTCAGGATAAGGTACACAGTCTTTTGGAAGAAAGTTCAGACTGATTCATAATAAATTACATTCTGCGCTACATGTTTTTAGCTCCTCTGTTTAGGGAATATTTTCTTTATCCTAGACAATTCCTTTTTTTCCTAAGTGCCCAATCCTGCATCCCTCTACTCAGACAAGTTGTTTTCCTTTATTTTGACTGCTCGTGTTAGTAAAGACCTCTTAAAAGACTTTAATGGCTTAAAAGTTTTGCAGGATCTGGCTTAGCACCTAATAATTAGAGCTGGTATGGCTAAGTGAAACGTTCATTGATAGAAGCAGAAGCCGGGGATCCCTGGCACCTTTCAAAAAGCCATCCATATTACCAACCCAGTTCTCCCAAGCTTTCTAAACAGATGCTGTTAAAGAGACGATGTTGGTCAGTAATCATTGGTATATTACAGGGGTGTATAACCTTCCCAACCCTGCAAGCTGCATACCAACATCAGTGCGAAACTGAGAGCCCAAAGGTCCCCTGGGCAAAGCCGGGGAGGGCTGGGGACTGGCTCTGGGAGCGGGGCTGAGGTCGGCCGCAGCAGTGGGTTCCTCGAGGCTCTCACTGCCCTGCGGCGGGCTGGGGCTGAGCGGCGCATGCAGCTGGATAGCAGGGCAAATTCAGCCTCGGCAGCCTCCGCCAGCTTCTCCCCTCTCGCCGCGAGGGATCTGGATTCCCCGGCGGCCCCGGTGCCAGCACAGCCCTGCTGCCAGTCACAGAGCGTGCCCGCTCGCGGGGCTGGGGAGCTGCGCGGCTCCGGGACCACGCTCCTCCGCCCCCCGCATGCTGCCTTGCAGTCCTTTCTGCCCGTCCTTCTGCTTTCCTTTGTAGCATGTACTGGTACATCAAAATCAGGACGCACCAAAAAGCAGCGTATAGAATATGTACAAGAAATGTGTTGTAAGGCATCTAGTTTTAACTTTTTGTTGCCAGAAATGATCAGTAAATCATAACATAGGCTTTACATGGGGGGAGAAGGGGAAGGCTGTTTTTCAGTGTTTTGAAGATCTTGCAAGCTACTTGCTAGTCCTTAAATGACTTGCATTTTTCTTCCAAAGTAACTAATGGCTCCATACATTATCCTGCTTTCCCTTATGTCCTTTTTTGCCCAATTCTTTCCCTCTCTGCCTTCCTTCCTTCATAGAAAGATGATGTGGGATTCGGCTAACAAGAGTATGGAGGGGTTTTTTGGAAGGGTAAGAAAAGTAAGGCATTACCTCTCTTAATGTCCCTATGAGTCCTAGAACTAGTCAAACGTAACCATGTTTGCACATAGCACCGAGCTTGATGGGATGAGCGACAGCAGGGCGGTTGTGAACACTGTAGTATTCTGGAGATGAAGAGGCATTCTTCAACATTAGTCTCCAGGTACATAAATGTAGGTTCAAATTATTTCCATTGATGCAGCTTAGTCATGTGGCTTGACAGAAATGCAGTTCTAAGTCCCGTCTAAAACGTGGTTGCCGTTAATTTGGTTGCCCTGTGAGAATTGATGTTTGAAGCAGAAAGAGAAATACCTGTTAGGAAAGATGTTCACTGTGCTAAAGATGAGAGAATCAAAAGTTTTTCCGTCGTGTTACTCAAATACTCTTTTTAATTTCTGGTGACTAAACAGGATATCCAGTGCTAAAAGCACTAACTTCCTTCAGTGAGCGTGGGGATTTTTTATTTGTTTGTTTTTAGGAGTCTGCCTCTAAATAGATGAAGGGACAGTTGTCATGTGCATTTAGCTAAATTGGCCTTGGGTCGGGAGTGCAGCAGTTAACACGGTGAGACCTGTGGAGTCGTACAAAACCGGGAGCGTTTCCTTTGGGATTCCAGTGCTTGATTGTTTTAGCTAATTAGTTATTTGAGGAACTGTATGGAATCAAGTGTTCCAGGTAATTAATGTGCTTAATAGTTAACAACGTTGAGGTGAATTTGAAGGTGGTTAAAGTTTTAGCCAAGTTAACTACAGTAAAGGCTGTTACAAAAAAAAAAAAAAATTCGGCATTCCTTTTATAATCTGTAGTCGAGCTGGAGACAGAAATATTTTTTGTTCCTGTTGTGAAGGTGGCGTGTGGGAAGCGGCAGCGCTGTGGCATTGGTGAGCGGAGGGGGATAGTGGAGAAGCAAGGCGTTTTCTACAGCACCCGTTTTTCTGGACGGGGTTTGTGGAAGCGCTTAGCCAGCTCCCGGCACTCGCAGGAAGGCTTACGTTGGCCGTGCTATCAACTGGCATAGTCCTATAGTAATAGCATAAATAAGAGGAGCGTGCCTTCCCCGCGGCGTTCTCCCAGAGCGCCTCCTCTCTAGCATGGACGAGCTGCCTTTTAAGTATAATGAAGACTCCGTATCAACCAAATTTTCCTACTCTTTGCGCTCCTGCCAACAACAGGGCCCCTTGTGATGTAGAAAGGGTTTAAATTTGGCTTGTAATAGCAGGAAGCCTGTGACTTCCCTTCCTTTCCTTCCCTCCCTCCTCAACACTTCAACTGTCTTTTCATGAGGCCGTTCCAGAGGAGCAGCGCTCGGCGGCTGCGGGATGTGTTGCGCTTTTCTTAGCATCCACTGAAAAAGGGGAGCTGAAGTGTTCGTCTCTTTTTGCATGTGCAGGAGTGCAAATGCCAATCGCTGCGAGCCGGAAAGGATTATACTTGGGAGAGGGAGGGGTAAGAAAGGTAGTCGGAGAAATTAATGTAATGGTGTAGTTTGGATTGAAGGGGGAAAAAAACGGTGTTTCGTGTCTGTGTTATCTTGGGGGTGGGGTCCTCTGCTTCGGGGAAGATGATGGCCTTTCGCTGACTTTTTTTTTTTTTTGTCATCTTTCCCCTGTGCCATCCATCTCACGGGGTGGCTTTGGCCAGCAGGCCGTGCGCAGAGGGTTGGTGTCATCCCTGGTTTTGGAAAGTGGGAGATTGGCAAGGGGAAGGGACAAGTTGGAAGTGTCATGGGAAAAACTGGGAGAAGTCAAAATATTTAGATAGAAATAAATTATTAAAATGCGACTTACAAAATCCACTACAAAGATAGACAAATAGGGGAATGTGACTTTGTGATTAGTAAGTTTGGATAGTATTTATGATTCAGGACGTCTCGAGGTTATGGGGCGCTTCAGATAGCTCTTCGCAGCCCGTTTCCCAAACGATGAGGTATGACGATGACCTTACTTCACAGACTGGTATTTTTGAAGTGTTGAATAGGAGTTCATATATTTATCAAATCTGTAAATGGTGATGACAGGAGCAGAACTGAATAGCATTATTTTCAAGACTCAGAATGGAGTTAAATTTGCATTTCTTGTCGTCTTCTAAAAATTATTTTCTCGTAGTAGGGAAGTTAAGAAGTAAAGCAAGTGAAGCCTTTCAGTTCTGGAACTTTTCGGTTCTCTTTTCTCCCCCTATTCAGTAAATTTGTGGAGAAGGAAAAGTAGTCGCTGATGCATTTTAACCTTTTCTCTGTAATCTGGCCCACTAAAAATTGAAGTGCAGTACCACCGTTATTTCACATGAACTGGTAAATGGCAGTTAGTAAGAATGACTGGTTGGTATCAGTCTCTTTTGTGACTTAAGTGATTCCTGTCTCAGTAACTTTACTCTTCTGCTGTCTGATACTGCGTTTTGTTTTCTAACCTTAGTCTTTTTGTGGGTGTGCGACTTTACAGAAGGGAAGTTAATGTTCTGAGTGAGGAAAAACTGTAATATTTATAACTAAGTCTTTTAAAATAATGAATTCCCTCCTAATTGCTAATGTTAGTTTGTATATGTAAACATAATTGCTCTGTTGTTACAGTTCATCTAGATCTGTGTACCAATACCGTGTTTTGAGAATGGTCCCATCAGTTCCTTGCCAAGAAACAAGCTGCCTTGATCAGACCGTACCCTACTGGCAACAAAAACAATTTTTTTTGTGTGTCAGAGTAACACTGCGAATTGCTGGGCGCTTGGTTTTTCTCTGTTGCTTTGGTTCGGTCGGGGGATTGAACCCCTGTGTGTGTCGGGAGGCTTCTGCAGGCTAGGATCAGAGGGTGCTTTCCTCAGCTACTGTTTCAGGGCATGGCAGAGATTTTATTGTGCTGGAAAAATTGTGCGTACATGTGCAGGTTTTGATAGAAGTTTGTACCGTAGAGCATAAGGGATGGCGGAGAGAGGAGGAGGATACGTATTTCAGCTTATTTTAAATCTTGTCCTAAGAACTGACGCAGTTGTGAAGTTGAGTTTTGTCAAGACGATAATAAACCAACAGTGGATAAATACTGTGATTAAGAACTTAATACTGCAAATATTTTGTAACAGTTACATCAGATGTCTATAGAAGTTAACTAGAATTGTCCTCCATTAGTTTGAAAGAAATGGAAGATAATATCTGATGACATTAAAACAAAGAAAACCCCCAAACCTAAGCAAACAAAAAATTCCTTAGTTTTTAGAAGCTTTAATGATGTGTTTAAGTGCTTGAAATTAGCTTTTCTTTGGGAAAAAAACTTTATTTTCAACAAAGGAGAAAAACTTCTATCTGTGAAAAAATAAACCTGAACAATAAAACAATACAAATAGTTACTCTAATAGTTTATAATACCTACACTGTGCCTTATTTGGTGAATGGTCCCCTCTGATTCCAATGGTCAGCGGAGAAGCTCCTGTACCTTACTCAGAGATGACAAACCTTTAAAATATTTCCATGCACCAGTGATTTTTTTTTAATATGCAAAACTGTTATTTAAGTTCCTGAAAGTATTGGCTAAAAGTAAAACATTAAGGAACCTAAAAGTTTAAAAAACTGAATAGTTCTTTCTGGTTTTAGATGCTCATCGTGGGCTGAGGCTAACCATAGGTGGAGACACGAAAATGGAGTATTGAAAGAAAGTATAGGCTTTTGTTTTTACCTAATGCTTTATTTTCAACTGACTGTTTTGTGTGTTTGTGCTTTTTCAAGAGCCCATCTTACTTAGATACGAGAAGGACAGCAGAAGCTGAGCGTTAATATTTCTTTTATAATGGGATGGGAAACCAAGTGGTGCTCACGGCAGAGCAGGTGTGTTATCTGTATTTACTGGGTAGTGGGAAATGTAGAATTATCCTAGTAAAGCAGTATTTAAACTGCCAGTTCTGTGTTGTTGCAAGTAGAGCAGCTCTCTATCTCTTGAATTACTGTTCCTGGCCTTGCAACTTGACATTTTAGCTTGTAGTCAAATATTTCAGTTTTCTGATAAAAGCGGTGGTAAACTCTTCCTTTAAACTAGATTTGCATATGTTGCAGACATGATTTGGCATGTAAAGGGACTGCCCAAAAATATGGCAGTAGATTTAGTTGTTTTGAGGCTTAAATTTCACAAAAGCTTTTTAAGTATGCATGGGCAGCTATCAACCTAGAAGAGAGCTTTAAGTTAGAGCTCTAGCAAGCTTGGAGGGCAATGACAGTGAAAAGTGGAATAAGCATGAGTGATACAGTCTGAGAAGCAAAATGAGAGACAGAACCGCGCTCAAGACGTAGCTATGTGAAAAACAAATTGGGAGCGGATCTGGGATGATTTTGACTTTTGATCATGGTTGTGGGATTTTACGCATTAGTTTTGGCAAAACCAAACCAAAATATTCTCTCCATTAGCATCTGTTCTACAAATTTGCAAATTTCTCTTTTGGTAAGGAAAAATTGTCCTGTGGGTAGCTGAGCTACAGATGTCTGAGTCCTGTAACTTATGCACTCTGTCTCCCAGATCTTTCCTACAGTAGTCCCAGGACCCTGCAGCATCTGCAGTTTCTCCTCTTAGTACCTGTAGCTTTCTAAATATTGCCTGTTTCTTCCTTGTACTAGTCCGTGGCCCTGATGCTCCCTGCAGCACTGACCCTTAGATACTCCTAGATGGTCCTGATCTTTATCTGCCTTTTTTCTGCTGTTCCTGCTACCTGGGAAAGAGTCAGCGTGTGCTGTGTTAGTTTAGAGCTGCATGCATGCATTGTGCTTTTCTTGAAAAACATCGCTCATTTTTGTCTCTGCTCTGCTCAGCCTCTGATTTTCACTTCTGGCAGGCAGTCTCAGCAGCAGCCACCCTCTCTCAGGTTTGGTTGAAACTGGGCAACAGTGTCTGAGAGGGAGACTGGGAGAAAATAGCTAAAAAAAAATCCTGCTCTTCCTCTATTCACCCTGAATATTTTTTGAGGTATTTTTACTCTACGCATTCATGAGTTAAAGTGGAAGTGGTGTATTTTTCTCCCTTTTCTGATCTTATGCAAATGTCTTATATTAGAAGAGCAATGTATCACATTCTGTTAACCTACTATGAAGTAAGTTGCAAATACCTCAGAAAACTTTATGTAACTTCATAAATGCAGCTTTGTATAAAGAATATTAAAAACATATCTATAGTCAACACTTCAGTGTCCTTTCTGAAAAAAATTTAATGCATCAGGCTTTCCCCAGCTCTTCTCGAGAATTTGAACTACGCAGTGAAGAATTTTCTCCTGTGTTATCTCATGGATTTCTTAGCATCTCATATATTTTGGATGGAGAGATTGGGCGGTATTCTGGCTTTCCTGGTGAAAACTGGTTTTATTAATTTATCCAGTTGGGGATTGAATTTTTTTAAATATATGAACAGATTACTTTTCATTATGTTGCGCTTGTGGAAGGTTACCTTTTTGTTATTAAAACCATACCTTCAGATTATTGTGATCCCTTAAGAGTCTCCTTATTTCATTACATAGCTGTATTTTCTGCGTCCCCAGTCATTCTAGCTGGGGAATTTTTTTTTCAATTACATTATGTTAAGTCCTAGTGTGTTTGTCCCATAAGATATGATTTATTAATAAATGCAGTGTCTTGATCAGCTCCTTCTAGCAAACTAGACGTGAGTGGTATTTCTTGTTCCTCTTTCTTAGGTTGCTTGGTTTCTTGCACTGTTACGGTCTCTATGGGATGGGTTCAGTAAGAGCGAAGATATGTCGTGTCATTTCTCTTCTTTTGTGGTGGGGGAGAGCAGGTTTGTGGGGTTTTGAGCATTTTTTTTCTATGATGAGAGGACATAAACACCCAATACTCTTGTTCCAGTTTTGCAACCATCCTTCCAGAGTGTCTCCTAGATCAAGGCAGGCATAGCTAATGCTTTGAAGTATAATCGAGAAGGCAAGTTTATCTCTATCTTTATTTTTAGATATGTCATGTGTTTATATATTAGGGTTGCCCAAGTCCCATCTCTGATGAAGAGCTGAGATACATAAATTGTTCAGCCTAATCTTGGTCATTCAAAGCGCTCGAGTTGAAATGAAGGAATTTCCACTGATGAGGGATTTTTTTTACATAACTTTAATCCTTACATACCGAAAATAATGTCCTCTATTTTACTTTGACAACCGAATCTTGAGTTCGTAGTACATAGAAGAGTATTTGGGATATGCGGCAAGCATAGCTGCGTCAGCTTTACGTGCTCATTCTACAGTCGTACTCTAATGTAAGCATACAGCTAATTAGAATTAGTTGTTTACAGCTGAGCTTACTTATTTCAAAGCAAGACTACATTGAGCTATGTTTTTCAGAGCTAAGGGACAAAATTACCTGCTTTTTGAGGGAAGCAGTAGTGGAACGTCTCAACGAGATGTTCTGGTTTAAGACGTTTGCTGTTAGAAACCGCAAGAAGGATCGTGACCTGTTGCTCGCTGTATTCTCCAAAGGGCTATTTAATAAGTCATTGCGTTCGCTTGCCTTTTTAGTTAAGGCACCAGAAAATAATCATCTCTCCCAGCTGCACCTTGGTGCCTCCCCGGAGTGCTGCGCTGATGGAGCCGGCAGCGGTGTGCAGGATTTCCCGCTGAGGCTTGGTGGGACCCAGCAGACCTTGCCGTTAGCCTCGGGTGGCACCTTAACAGCTAGCCGAGGGATTCGCTATTGCCGTCTTAACGATTGCAATTTAAATACTCTGTTCCTGTATGCAGGTCCACATGTATGGATACATTTTTTTCACTCAGATTGTTAGGACATTTTTATTCTGTCTTGATAATACAATTATTTATATAATTTAAATGTTTATATTCATTAGACGATGTTGAAAGGAAACCGATATCATTGAAGTACATTTCTTCCTTAGGTTTGTAATGAGAAAGGATGGCTTGCTCATACCTCGCTTTTTTTTTTTGTTTTTTTTTTTTAATAGACAAAATGGTGTAATGGGACACTTCATACATTAAGTTCAGCAAACTATGTGCAATATCTGTTTTTAACCCTGATAATTTAAATAACTTAAAGATAAATATGCTAGCTAAATTTGATTTACCATGTCATTACTGTGGAAAAATTAAACTAATTCATTTCATGAATTTTAATTTAATTGCATAACAGTGGTTGTCATGACTTCAGATATTTTGTGTTGCTTAAACAGTTTAAGACCATTTGAGATAAAGACAAAAGCTTATAGTTATAATAATATTTTATTTAAATAAGCAAAAGATCATCATCACAAGGACATAGCCATTTGCTGAAAACATTTTGTTAAATACTTTTTATTTCATTTTTTGTTTCTCTGAACTGAGAGTATAATAATAGTACTGCATTTTTCATGAAAGTACTCTAAGCACTATACAAAGCTGAGGAAATGTTTTTCTCGTTAAACAAATGAGAAAACTGAAAGAAGAACAGCTCAATTAAGTACTCTAGGTTCTCGGGAAAGCAAAAACCATTCTGCCCCCATCCACAGCTCAAGTCCACGTGCAGGTCAGGTAGAGCAGCTCCCATTCCACCATCCTGCCCGAGACTTTCTGTGCTTTCAGAGCTTTTGGGAAAACATTTGCAGAGGTCAGTATGAGTAAGAATTTTAAGTTAAATGTTTCTAATACCTTGTCTCAATGTGTTCTACAGCAAGTATGTAATACAGCTTTCTGGAAGATCTGCTTTATTTTTTCTTTTTTCCTTTTTTTTTTTTTTTTTTGTTATAATTTTGGTTAAATTTTATGGAGTAGGAAGGTATTAAATTTTCGGTAGTGGGTTTGCAGCATACTGAAATAGATGCCTGTAAATTAGATACAACCTTTTACTGTTGGTACGTAGAACTAAATTAAAGCTGTTTTGAAATAGTCACTCAAAGGAACACATTCTGCCTATGTTGAACATTGTTGATGAAAATATGTTTTATAACTGGAGATACATTTGCAATTTTTAAGTGTCTGATTTATAAAATTATGTAACTATTTTGCCTGTTCATTTTTTGAACTGAAAATGGAAGGGAACTGTATCACGGGACTCTAATTTCCCTGAACCTTTGGGAATCCAGGATGCCCCTTGTTGCTTCTGTGTCTTGCCTTCACCTAATTGGGCAGTTTTCATTTTGTAATTTGTAATTGCATCTTATGCAATCGTATGTTTACTTTTCTAATGTTTATCACTGGAACACTCCATAGTGTTCTGTTACCTCAATATCTTTTTGCCACCATTGAAAGTAAGGTGTTAGAATAAAGTTAAGAAGACTGAGTTTACTAAAGCATTTTTGATTATTTTGCACAGTCCTAGGACCTCATAGAAAAAACACTTTAAAATAATGTAGGTCACATTTTGCTTTTTTTTCCCCCCCCTTTTTCCCCCTCTCTCTCTTCTCCACAGCTTTATTCATGCTTTGGAAACATAAAAAGAGTTGCCCAAAAAGGAGAGGGAGAGAGAAGGAAAAGTAGGCACAAGTAATAGTCTTAGTTGATGTTTGTATGTAATATGTCTTTGTAGGCCTCTGTATTTGGCATGTGTGCATATTAAGTATCTCTCTTAGACAGGAATGTTACCCCAATTCTGTCCCAGAATAAAATTTTGTTAAATTTAAAAATTTAACTCTTTCTGGGGTCAGCTGGAATCAGCTGAGAACTCTGTTTTGTTAATTAAATTTCACAGATTGCCTTGTGATCATTTGGGAAAAGTTAAACCCTGTAAGACAGTATGAACTTTTATTTTACTTTGTTTTATTTGTAAGAATCTTTTTCAAGCGCAGGTTTATTACTGAATGCAGAAGGTAAAATGATATGTAATAATGTAGAGAAAGTGTAAATGTTTTATAGATATTAGTTTTGTTTTCCTTACAAAAAAAAAAGGAGGATTTATCTATCCTATACGATACCTTGAAAGGAAAAGGAAGCTTACCATCTGTAAGAAAGGTAGTTATCAGGAGCCTCCATTAGAATATAGTTATTTTCAAAACAAGAATAAATAACAGATAAGAATCTTAAAGGAACTATGTGAGAAACTGTGGGAATCACTAATGTTATTTTTTTTTTAGTTCTTAGAAAAGGAGAAACAATTTCATTGCTTAAAGTAACAAATTGTCCAGAGATCTGCTAATCAGGTTGCTTGGCATCACATATGGGCAATTTTATTATTATTTCTTTTTATAGTGAGGGTTTCTAGCAACAAGGTGTATAGGAAGAACATCATTAATGTGGTTTCATATATAATGAGAGCTTCTTGAATGAGCCCATGCCTTCTTGAGAAGATTATAGATCTGATTTGTAAAATCAACTGTTTTGATATACACTGTTTTGATACAGATGACTTTCTTGTGCCATTTAGTGTAATATCACATGATATTTTGATTTTTAAAATTGTGTGGTGTGAAACTAGCTGTGCATGTATTAGGGGAGTTTAAAAACCGGCTCACTGATGGATCTCTCCATATAGTGGTTACCAGAGCCAGTGAGTGGGACCATTTCGTGGTCTCCAGGGAACTAGTGGTTAAATATATAAAACTGAATCAGGCCAGCAATCTAAAGAATGATCTAAAATCCTTCTTTGCAAACTGGCTGTATAGTTAATGATGAGAAGGTCAGGTTACCCTTTATAGGGTGATCTGAATAATGTGTTTAAAAGTTGTACTTCATAAAATTACGTTTTAATACAGCAGAATGCAAGACAGTCCCCTGGGAGTTAGAATGTCGATTATTTCTGTAGAATTAGAAAAAGACTTGAAAGTCAATTAGTTAATTACTTTAGTATGCTTTCTTGTGGCCAAAAAAACCCCCCAAAACCAGATGCAAGCTTGGATATATAAAAAAGGGAAAATGACACATAAGTAATCAAATGGACTTCCAACACTGATGTAAGTGTTACTAAAATAGTATATCCCATGCTGTTGTCTTCACTTCATGGAAGATGTGGAATTACTGATTCCAGGGAAGAATTTAAAGACGGGCCACAGGAGTCATACAAGGTCTAATTGATTTATTAGTAGGACATTTGGACATGATCTGATCACCATGTAGAGGTGGTAGTGCTGTGTGAGAAAGATATCGAAAAACGGAGGCGTGGAATGACATTGGCTTCTTAGCAGTAAAGATACTTCAGTATAAAGAATCTGTTGGGGTTGGGGAAGCTTCATTTGAGCTCTTTCTACGGAAGGACAGGTTTATTTTTTAAGAGGTGTTTTAATCCAGCTTCTGGAGATGCGGCTTTCCCGATGCAAGTGTGCAGGGTTGTAGCAGGTTTTAGCCGTTCTGGCCTTGGGGTCCACGAAGCCTCCCTTGGGTGCTGCAATTTATCCCCTTCTTTTGCAGCTACAGAGAAATCAGGTCTGTTTTTATTATGCTGAATGTGCGCATGGTATCTTCTGCTGCATAAGGCTTTTTTGGTGCTTGAAGTATTTGGCTGTTTTTTGTCAAATAGTTCTCTGGTACCGCAGGAGTCGTGGGCCCTCCTATATCTCATTTCCTTTTTGTTCCTTGCGCGTAGCACACAACACACTGTGATCTTCAGGACAAAACTGTTGCATTTGAAATTTCAACTTGATATTGAAGTACATGGAGAAGCACAATGGCCTGTGGCACACTGAAGGGCAGGCAAAAGCATTCAGCCGTCCTCTGACCTGCAATTCTTCAAAATATTCACTAATTATCAGAGTTACATGATTGTTTCTTTCTGTACCAAACTGCTAATGCAGGTAAAAAGCCCTGAATCTGAGATCTCTTCCATATAGACAAAACATACGTGTGCCTGAGGAGCTGGCTTAATGGATTTAGTGGGATTCTGTGTGAATATGGATCTGTCTGTATTTTGAAAGAAATCGCAGAATTTCGCCTTATTGTGCATAATTCAAATGGATATGGTTTTAGTGCTTTAGTATCTCTTAATGAAACCAAATATAGTTCTCTTCAATTCCATTCATTCTGGGCCTTATCTTGCTTTCTGATACATCTCACCAGTTGCCAAGCAACCTCAACAGTAGTTCTGCACATCCAGCAGCACTAAAAAAAAATGAAGTGAGTAGTTGTTGCTGAAAATAAGATGCCTTCTGATGACATGAATGAAGAGTTACGAGCGAAGGAAATAGGGAGTGGAGAGTTTGGAGCTGATGTTCTGAAAAAGCTAATAATATTTAGCACTTAAGTAGTGCTTTTTATTTTCAAAGCACTAATCAAGCAATCGTAAGATTATTTAATAAAGACTGTTTTTCCTTTCAGTGAGGGAAGCACAATTACGTTTATGCTTCATAGAGCAGAGGGCAGGATCTAGTCCCAAGAGGGCAGGAGTTAGTTTGGTGTATGTATTTCTTTCTCTGACCTGTATTGACTTCCCATGTTTCTAATTGGACTTCAGATTAACGGGAAGATTTTGGAAGATTTTTGTTTGTGTGTTTGCTAGTACATAGACATCACGATCCATTCATTTCGTTGTGCTGCACCTACAGTGTAGTGAGTTTTATTAAAATATTTATTATCTAGAAGGCCTTCCAGGCTAGAGCTATGACGGATTGTGTTTAGGTCCTTTATTGCTTGATAATTCTGTAATGCTTATGAAGCAATAAATGAAGCTTATTTTTATATTCTGTCTGTTGTATGAGATACAATTTGAGCAGCAGACAGTAGTTTAAACTGCCCTAGGAAAGGATATCATAATGAAAATGAAATCTGGTTTAGAAAAACTGATCTTCCATTTGTAGATATTTAAGTTTATATGCTATGTTTGTTTCAACTGAAAGAGAAAGCTATATATTACACATAGACAGACTAAAAGAACATTATTAGGGACATAAACAAGTTAGAAAGTGCCGGGATTAAGATTGCCTTAATTGGTGTTTGTTCTGATTTAGAATACCATTGCCAATAACTGCCCATATGTAAAAGTCATTTTAAAATTCTTTTACGAGCTCTTAAAAAGTGGTAATTCTAATGCATTTTTTAAAGCAGGTTCTGAAATTGCGAACACTCACTTTTCTTCGGTCACAGTTGGTCTGGAGTTGCTGAGCTGTGTGCCATTATCACTAGATGTGCGCTCAAGCAGATTAAGTTATCCCACAAGTTTTAGTTTGGGGAACTGTTGGTCCCAGTCACACAGTTTAATGCCTTGCTTCCCACTCTTCCCCCCCCCCCCCCCCCCCGAAGGTGGTGGTCTTGGAAATGCACTTGTTCTGCTTTCTGGGTGGGAGTAAGAAGAAGGGGTGTACTGCAAATGTTTCAGAAATAGGGAGATACCAAGTCCTTGGCTCTGTTTATATGTAAAGTGGAATGTATTTTGCTTTGTGCATGCCATAGCCATGGCAGACAAATACGTGCATCCGATGAGCTTCCTCCGTAGGGAGGCTTTTGTGTGCAGGATGTTGTGTGCTAGGTCGGGGTTTGCGCACTGCGTGGCCGCTTAGGTGTTTTTGTCAAGAGGCTCCCATTTTGCCGTTGTTCTGGATAAAATGGACAAGAAGAAACAGTACAATATAGGAGTCGTCTTCTCTGTGTGATGCAGATAAACACGAGAAATGGACACTCAGTGTACAAATTCACAGCTTATCGTTGCAAAGCGACTTCCTGCTACTCTGCTTCTGTAGGAGCATAAGGTGTTTAAAGGTACTATGATGCTTTAAATTGTAATTAAGAGAACACACGCATTTTGAATTAGGATCTATATGTTAATCATTTGTATTGCAGATCCAAGTGAGCATGCATGCCTGAGGAGGAGTTGTTTTTTGCCATATGGGAGGGTTACATTATCCTACCAACTGTAGTTGCAGTAAATTTGAGTCAGCTGGTGATAGGGTAGTTTTTGCTGTTAATAGGCGGATTAAAAACAACACTAGATAATTTTAGGTTTAAGGACAAGTTAAATTAATGACAGCAGGCACAAGAACCACACTTGGAAGTGCCTAGAACGTAATTAAAAAGACATGGCGATTTATCTGTTGTTATTATCATGTTCAATATCTGAAGTTTGTTTGTGCTAGACTAAAATTTCTTTTGATATTCTCCAGCTAGTAAAGGTAGTTTAGGGAGAGAAAGGGAGTGTGTGTGCATTAGTATGTGTATATATAGACTGTGGCGATGGTGGTGGTATTTCAACCTCATCCTCTAGAAGACGGGTCCTAGTTCATGCTTTATTTTATGCATGAAATACTTGGATTTTGGCAGCTGTCTTTTGAATCAAGGCCTGTAAGTAGGTCTGTCCATGCAAGATGAGTGTAATTACCATACGTATGTGATGTGTTAACTGCTGCACAGTATGGCCATGTAAATTTAGTTGCCCTTTTTTTATATATATATATACATGTATTCTCTGTATACCTAGTTTTAAAAGGGTAAATATTATAAACTGGTTGCTCAAGAGCAGTATGCTATAAAAAAGTAATAAGCACATCAGTAGAAGTGTTGGCGGTGGTAATAAAACTGCACTATAATCCCTCTACCAACTTATCGAACTCTAACTATTGTTATCTGTGACAATTAACCGCTACAATACATATTGCACATTAACCCTTTATGTAGTAGTTGGAACTATATTAAATATGACTTTGGTGCCTTAAATTTTAGGGTTTCAAGCACGTGTCATCTAATTTGATAGCATTCAGTTTGCTTTTTGCCTTTCTCTTTGTGTCTGGCTTTTGTTTCAGCAAAAAAGAGAGACTTCTGAATACTTTGCAGAAAGCATCTTTGTCACAAAAATAACTGTCTTTTTGCAAAATGGAAGCAAATATATCACTTATTTCAGCTTTTTCATCAGTATCTAAAATAGAATACTGAAAAAGCAGGTAAACCTTTAAACATGGAAATCTGTATTTTTTGATTTGTTTCTGTAAGCATACTTTTAAGAAGTTTCATTTGAAAGTACTATAAAATGTTTGTAATAGAATCTTAGCTGACTGTCCAAGGACTTGTGAATTGTCCGTCAGCTCCGTTGAAGAAATCGAATGAATTCAGATTTCTTAGAAGGCACCTTCCGGGTTTCATCGCAGCGAGAGCGTATGAGCATCGTCGTTCGATGCAGTGCACCTTCTGCTAGCGTGCGTTTCTGTCCTGCTGGAAGAACTGGTTGAATCCCTCTTCAGAAATGCCTATTCAGGGCCTCTCCAGAGCCTGTGCAAGGACTAGGCAGTGGCTTACGTGTTGCAGCACTTAGCCCTGGGTGAGGATGGACGGGGACGTGCTGCCAGGGCCATCTCTGTCGTGCAGAGGTGCCGCGTTGGGGCCAGCACAGCAGCAGCGAAGGGCCTCGCAGTGCCAGCCGGCAGGCTCCCTTTTGGACCTGCCCTAACTCGTGTTTTAAAAGACTTATTCTGTAAGTAAAGATGTGTGTGGCCCAGTCGTCACTGGCTTTTGACACAGGATTCTTGCGAGATGCCGAGTGTTGCTGCTTTTGATCAGCACCTTGGTGAATTGACTCCTAAAGCAATGTGCACGTGGGTTTTGTTTGCTGAAAGCACTAAAAGCTGGGTTGTGTAAGCCCGGGAGTGCAGCTGTAAATATTTTGGAAAGCTGTTTAGTGGATGTAAGATATTACGTGAGATAAAGGAATAAAGGATTGCTCATTAAATCCAGGGAGTCCCTCTTAGTCTGAGGTTTAAATTCTTTAACTTCAGAAATATGTTTCTTAGTTAATCTTCCAGAAGATGCTTGCTTATATGAAAAAACATCCTACTATGTCCTCAAAGTGTTGAGGAATTGGCAGCTGGTGAGACTGCAGCTTTTAGATTTCAGTTGTCTGTTGCCTTGGCACAAAGGTGGATTTTATTTGTGTGTGTGTGTGTGTGTACACACACACACACACACACACACACACACACACACACACATACATATATGTATATGCTGTTGTAACCAGTGTCCCTCAATTCTGAGATCATCTTTAAACCAGCGAGCAATTACGTTTGAAGTTTGGCTCTCATGATGTCAGTACAGCCACGCAGTGAAAGACTCGAGGGTGTGGTGATACTTAATCATTAATGACTGAGACTTGGGACGTTTCCTGCATATTAATGCTGGCTGTGAGTGTTAACTGCCTGAGGCAAGATTATTACCCAGTTGACTTAGTCCCCCTGCTCCCTTTTCTCTAGCGTTAATGGAGTAATAACAAACGCACGGTTAGGTCAGATAAATACTTTGCGTAGTCTCCGAGCCATGGTGTTAGAGTGCTTTCGCTGCCTTGGTACCCTACACACCGCCTGATTATCATCGTGCAGGATAAAAATGACTATTTTAATTTTCTCCCCTTAGTGACTCGTTGTGTAGTTACACAGCTCGAATTATAAGTTGTCCTTCGGGATTTCTCCCTCGGAGTCACTTGGTAAAATTCAGTATTGGCGCACGTGGCTGCTCCGTAGGGTGATGGAGCTGATAGGAGAATTTGTCCTGATTATGTAAGCGTAGCTGCCGCTAATGGGTGAGCGGTAGGATGCCACGCCTCGGATGTACTTTAATACTTAATCTCCCCCTTAGGAAAGGTTGAGGATTGACTAGCCAATGTCAGTGCAGCGCTTTAAACAAGCTAGTCATAAAAATGTTTATGACTAGGTTTACAGGATTTGCGTTTTTAGAGAAATGTGGCTTTTTTGCTTCGGCGCCAACTATGCATTACCTTCTGAAGTACATAACTTAAACGTTTCATCAACGTCTTTGGCGCAGAAGGGGGATGCAGGCGGTTGCGTTGTGCTCCGTATGAGGTCTGAGCTCCTGAGAAGCCGTGCTCAGTCTCGGCGTGCAAGTATTTAAGGAGATGCCAGTGAATATCCTCACGCTTTAGGCAGAGCTATCTTGTTATCTGATTTTCAGGTAGAACTTTCACTACTGGTGTTTTTAATGGTCTCAAAAGAAGGTTCTTTGATTATTGTAATAGCCAGTTATGCTTACTATATTATGCATTTCTGCATAGTGCTTGTGTGTGTTGAAAATATACATGAGTACGTTGTGGGAAGAAGCTTGGCCTCTCTTACTGTTAAATTTTTCTCTGGAGAAAGGGAGGTTTGAATTACATACAAATTGAAGGTTTCAGAAGGATGTGCAGTGCTTCTTGCTTGTTTGTGGCTCCTAAAGCAGAGTATATTCACAGCGGGCAGGAGCGTATCGGGAAGGGGCACGGTGTCCGAGCGGCTGCCGGCAGCGCCAGCTCCCCGTGCTACGCAGCCTCCCGCGGACCTGGCTTTGCAGCTCGAGGGCAGATCGGGAGAGCACGGCAGGTCCGAGAGCTGCTATTTCACGGCAGCGCGATGGTGGCGTGGCTCTGCTGCGGGTGGGATGCCACGTTGCAGCATCGGGGTCCTCCCGAAGGCTGGCGATGCACGGCGAGCTGCTCGTGGACCATCATCATATATATAAAAGCACAAACCAAAGGAGAATGCTTTAGATCTTAACTAAAGCTGGTCCTTTCTTTAAAATAAACAGAGTGGGGGAAGGGACATATCTTACTGTATTTGTCCTTGTTGTTCACTTTCTCTGTCTCTCTTCACCCCATCTTGTGTTTTACCGCTTGGCTGAGAAGCAGGTTCTCTTGCTTAAATAAAGGAAATGGTCCTTTTTATAGAGCTATCAGTAATATATTATAGAATTTGTTAGATAGTGATTGTTGCCCCAAATTATTTTTAATTATTTTAAGGAACTTCAATTCATGGTACTAAGCAGAGGTTTCCCGTAATGGAGTGGCAAAAACATCCCAGTCTAGTGATATTTCTAGGAAGCGAATTTCTAAGAAGGCCCACCGGGCCGAGTTAGACCCATGGCTGCTGCAGCCCCGTGTCAGGTCTCAGGAGTGCCACCTTGTAGAGGATTAGGGGAAAAAGTAGAAGAAAAAGGACAAGCTCACAGTGATTCCTGGCCAGGTCTGTTGGTAGTTTCTAGCACTTCAGGAGCTGTAGGAAACACATTCATAACAACTTCTGAAGTCAGATCGCATTCAGTATGTTTTCCTGTTTCTCTTCCCCTTTAATGTGAAGTAAAAAGACTAATACTTGAATAATCTTAAAAGTTCTCTTTATCCTTTAAAGTGTCTTCTTTTTCCTTTTCTAATTCTTTATTTTATTGTCCATGAATAGACTGCAAATCTTGCAGATCAGGTGCCCTGCCTGGCCAATGCCTTAGCGTTAGCTGGACTGCTGCTGGGGTCCATAACTTGGCCCTGTCTGAACGTGATCTCCAGGTTTGCTTTTGATATATCATTTTTTACAGCCAAAGCAGCAGCTAGTTGGATCAGTAATTGTGTCCAAGTAATACTGGTTAAATAATTTGCTATGTGATAACTTCTAGGAGTATACACACTCTCTTGAGATTATTTTCTTCAGCTGTGTAAAAATTTCTCATTTAAACAGTATTATTAATATTTACAGGGCCATATGTTTTGCAACTAATTGGACAAACTAGAGTGGAGCGCTGTATATACTAACTAATGTGCTAAGTGTCAGCAAACTATTTCTCACATTTCTGTGTTGTCCTAGCATTCTAATTTATTATATACTCTCATTATGAGCTGTAACTTTTATTTTTCTGTTACCATTTAGAAATGTCAGGTCAGGGCCAAGACATGATAATTGTGCCGTTGTCATAGTTTGACTTATATTACCACAGTATAACTTCCCTTTTATCAGGGGAAATGGTAATAAATGTGCTTATTCAGGTATAATTAATTTCCAATTTTAAACTCGGTCATTCCTCTTACTAGTTGTGTCCAAATTTATGTAGATGTTGAGTGCAATGAAGTGAAAGCTTCTTCACTGCATCCATTGCGACTTCTGGGCTTCTCAGCGAGAGCTGCTTGGAAATTTCCCAGTTAAATCATATTTCACGGGAGAGGGACAATTTGGATCCAGAACGTTTGTCCGAAACATGTTGGGTTAGATGAACCGTCATGAAACTAATTGTAGGGCTCCCTGGAAATCCAGGCTCGTGGTGCATTGCTCGACGGAGGCTTTGAGGCTTGGCAGCTCGCTGCCGGCTCTTCCAGATTCCCCCTTTCCGAACCAGAAGCTCCAGAGCTCCCTGAGCTGCTGCTCAGGCCTCGCACGGGCTCACGCGAGGAGACTTTGACTTAACCTAGGGCTGCTTTTCTTTTAATGACAATGTTTTAAAGGGAGGAAACCCTGCGTTTTGGTGGTCTTTGCTTTCAGCAAGTTGTTTGTTAACTTGAGCAGTTTTTCGAGTCTTCCCTAGTTCAATACCAGATACATTCAGGCTTAAATTCGCACTAAGAGGGGAATAAGAAGCCAGTGAATCAGGTTAATGATATTCTGTATCTATTTTGCACTCAGTTGGAATATAAATAACTCCACAAGGAGTGAAGACTCAACTTGATGTTTGCTGGGAAGTAATCTGCATAAGGGGAAATTTGTGTGGGAAAACTATGGTTTGCCAACTTAAAAAAAAAAAAAAAAATTGCTTAAGAGGTGTTGTTTTGTAAGATTCAAATGCCTGACACAGACATAGGTTTTGTAAGGCTTATAAAGCAAGAGTTTAATTTGAGAAGAGAGATTTTTTTTTTTGGTTTCTATCCATCTGTTTAGGGCTAACTTAGGAGTTCAGAAGTTGTTCCTAACCGCATGCCTAAAAAACATAGCTGCATACTCTGTGTCTGCTGCAATCTTAAGCTCACTTAAGCTTTTGTAACTAAAAATAGTTTGCTGTGACACAGTTAAGGAACTGTAAAATTGAATTCTGAAAGTTTTGTTCTCTTACTACACACTTAAATGAATGGGCATAATGGGAAATACAGAATTTAGGTAAGAGAAACGTGTATTGTGTTTTGAGGTTCATTTGTACAACCCCCCTGTAATGAGGGAAGATTTTCCTGTTTTGTTAAATGTATGGGATTTGTTTACTTGAAAACTTCATCATTTAACTCGCAGTACAATTTGAAGTAGATTGACTGATCCAGAGCAAATTTATTTCAGAAGCAGCCATAGAGAAGCTTGCACGTTTTTCAAATAAATTGTCGCAAACATTTCTGTAAACAGAGCCATGGATTGCCAGAAATAAAATAGATATTTTGGTATCCCTTAGTTGATGGGACCTTCTAAAGTCAGGCAGGAAGAAGAAGCAGGCCGATGGAGCCCGTTGCCCAAAACAAAGCTGCCTGACCCTGGCTGAAGAATTTCACTCGTGGATTTAACACGCCGATGACTGTGTCTGTGCGTGGAAGGAAGCAAGGGTATTTTTGTTGTTGTTGCCTGGTAATATTCGATGTTTATTTCCAAATATTTGCCTTATATCATCTTCACTTCTGGTAGTGCAAAACTGTAATAAATGGAAAATACACAAGACATTTTCTTATCACATCTAAATATAACCATAGAAGTCAGCCTGAGACTTTAAAGGCAGTTACAGCCTGATACGTGCTGGACTCTGAGCCATATCTCTCAGTATATCTGCTCATTAAAAATACTGTATTGTGTTGGGGAAAAAAACATTTATGCTACTGTCAGGAACTATTTACATACTTGATTTTCTATGCAGTCTTCAACAATGCCTAGCAGTGTGGCTAGAAAATGGAGTATAACCTTACAAAAGCCAGGTGGAGGACTGATTTGATCGTTTTTTTGTTCGGTCTTTGGAGGGGGGTTGGCTGGGATTGTGGATTTGGGGTGTGGGATTTTCTTAAAGAGCAAGTCTTCTCAGCTTGTTCTAGGTTAGGGCATTTTATTCTCCTGAAGATCAGGCTAGAAATGACTGAAAATGTGGAATTGGACTGAGTTGCATAAAAGCGTAGTAGCAGCTAAGGGGATTCCGCTGGAATCTGTTCAGTGCAGCGTAGCCAAGCGCAGCTCGGACTGGCTGCTTTCTTTGAATTACATATGGGCTTTTCCGTATTGATTATTTATTAAAGGAAAGGACTGCTACAAGAGAAGTGCAGAGTGCTCTGAAAGTAGGTTACAGCCCAAAAATTTTACCACCTCCTACTTTTCTTGTACATCTATTCTGTAAATAATCTATTAGCAAAGTTATTTATCTCTAACCCGGAGATGCTCCGATGCCACGATGAGGGTCTTCACGTGGCAGCAGCCCGTAGCAGTTCTCCACTGTTTTTTCCCGGTGGGGAGGAGTGAGCAGGAGCAATTAAAACAGCCTAAGTGTTGCTTTAACCCATTTAAGTACACTGTTTATACTGGTGATTGCAAAACGAGGTAGTTACGGTATTAATACTGAGTAGTATGTTGTGTTGAATTTTTTTTCCTGGGTCTCCTCTGCTTAACTGAAGTTGGCAAAGTGTCACTTCCATTTGGATTTACTGTCCTTTAGTTTTGGCTACAATTGCATATACAAATAAGCATTGCAAAAATATTTTTTTTCTTAAAGCATGAACATGGGAAATACTTTGTAAAGGCACTTACATAACCTGTGCAGAAATTAAAAAAAAAAAAAAAAAAGAAAGAAAAAAAAACAGATAAAAAACCCAAAGACAGACCATCAGAGGTACTACATGAACACAGTATGGCCTTTTTATCAGTACATTGTAGTCTTCGAGACAAACTCCATTTTGGTAGGCAATTGCTTTGGGGGGATTTCTTTGTGCACAGATTTGATTCTTTGCATTTTTGACTTAATTTCTGCACTACTGGCTTTGAAATTCAGCATGGTTGATCTCTTCTATATGGAAAGTTAATTGTAATTAAACAATTTCTGTGTTAGATATTGAGCTGTTAAAAGAGACGCCTTAGCTAGTACAACTCTATCAGGGTATCTTTATTTAAATACATTGAAGCTTTACTGAGCATCTGAAGAAAGTGCGCTGACAGCAACAATTTTAATTTAGTTTTGAAAGAGTTTAAACCTGAATTGGGATATACTTACAGACTGTCTCTCTGAAGATCATAATTTCCTATTTTAACTGATTTTTCACTCCTATTACTTTGTGAGGGAATAACACAAACAAGGAAAACTTCTTCAGGGGAAGGCGAAACAGACTGTCCAAAAATGCTGGCAAATGCACAACTAAGTTGAAATGGAAACTTTTCCTCCTGTAATTTTACAGTTTCCATAGACTTAGATGTCATTTGTAGCAACAAGAGATTTTAAAATGCCAGGAATCGGATTTTAAAGCTTGCTGCCTTTTACATCGGGAGAGAACATGCTGGCTTGACTTCTTCATTGAAGACTAATAATTGCAAAGTTTCCGGTGAGTCGTGTCGGAGACATGAGTGTTTTGGTTGTTCACTTAACAGAGCTAAACTGTAACTTTTGCTCCTATGTTGAAGGCAGCCTTAACTATATTAACTACCGTTAGCTATAACCGAGCCAGCTTGGTTGTAGCTCAGAACGTCAGGACTGGAGCGTGCTAATCCACAGGGTAAAGTCTTCTCTTTTACACGGCGAAAAGCATCCCGCCGGGGACGGTTGGTGGAGGTGCGGGGACAGCTTAGGCGTCACCCTTACTACCTGCAGAGGCTGAGTTTCGCTCAGTGGAGGGACCTCTCTTAAGGCAAGAAAAATCAGGTGTTGGGTTAGACCGTCTAACTTTTTGCTGTTGAAATCTCTTCCAGAGCGTGGGCACACCTGCGTGAGGTTTTCCCGGCTGCCTGCGAGGTCCCCCATCGCGAGGCTCGTTCAGCCGCGGGTCGCCGTGTGCCTGAGCGCAGGGGCCGTGAGGGTGGCAGCCCATGGGCAGCCCTCGAGGCTCGGCACCGTCTCCTCTCCGGAAAAACATAGCCCTAGCCTTAGGGATGGGGGAGATGCTGTATAAAGAGCAGTGCAGCCCGGTGACCTGTAGCTCTGAGTACAGGACTTTTGATTTTTGTGCTACTTTTCTTTAATGGAAATATACCGGGTTTTTTCAGTGCTGTCTCATCACGTCATGATATAGTTGCTCCGTACTATATAGAAATGAAGAAGAATTTGCATCAGCGTGGCATTACCCAGTCCATCCCGTATAAACGTGCGACTGAGCTGTAAGAACGATGCTGGCTGTGGCGGGGTGAAGGGGCTCGGTGCTTTGCTCCCAGCCAAGGTTAGCAGCCTGGCTGCGTTACCGGTCACCTGCTCGCTGGCACCTGGGGGAGAGGTCGGGGAGAATTACGTTGTCAATAACTGGGGCTTTGCAAGAATTATTTTAAAGCGTCTTGAATAAAGAAGAAATGGCTGCGAACTCCAGTCAGGAATAGGATCAAACTGTGTCTGTGTTTGAATCTAGAGTAAGAGCGCCCCGATGAATCAGTCTGTCGCTGGGAGAGCAGGAAAAGCGGTTTTTGCAAGATCAAGTATGATTTCTCATTTTAAAGACAGGAGGGTGCCTCAAAAGCATTGGAAATATTAACCTGAAATAAAGAAGACCATAGCTCAGAGTCTGTGATGACGAGGAATTAATTCAGAGCAGAATAATGCCGTCTACTTTTTCCTTTCCTTTTTAGGGGGGTGAGAGGGGGGTGGTGGCATCTGACGTAGAGGAGCCTAGTGTGATACTTTGACCTCCTCAATGTTTTTTGGAGAAAAGTCAACTTTTATCATAGTTCTTCTGAATTGCCTTTTGGAGACATAGTGTCTTTGCCTCTACTCCCTATCTGCAGAGATAGTGAGTATTGTACTATCAGGCAGGGCTGCTGTGATGTTTATACTGCTGGCCTACAAGTGAAATTAGTACTAGATACAGTTAAACTCCTTTATTGTACAAAAATAATCATGAGACAACTCTATTGTGATAACTTAAAAAGCTTTTTAAGTTAGGAGCTGTTAGAGTAATTATTAAAATCATTACAGCAGTAACTACAAAATGTGTTGAAGACACTTTTAATAAGCTGAGAGTTCTGGCAAAAATTAGAGACTCTAGAGTTACTTAGATTCAAAGCATTCTCTCTCTTTTTTTAAATTGTATTGAAGTCCCCTGATATTGTACTTTGTTTTCTCTAAATTCTATCTAATAAGTAGTAGTATTTCACTCCCCTGCTGAAGATATCTTGGAAAATAAAATTACACAAAAGCTATTTATTTTTGTGTTCTCTTTCCTACATGTTCATGAGCAAGTAGAAAAAATAACCAAACCTGAACACGTAGTTGCTTTCAGTCATACTTGTTGACAAATCAAGGAAAGAAATAGGCATGTTAATTTTGTATTTCATTAGAAATAGAGCAAAAAAGTATATACTGTACTGAATTTTGAGAGGTAGCAATCAGGAAGGGAAGAAATTGTAATTTAGGGATATGAGAATGTGTTGAAATCAAGGCAGCCCCACAAGTAGTGGTCTTCATTTTTCCTGCTCCTGAAAAGGAGTTTTGAGCCACACTAACTTACACTGCAAGAAAAATAGTACAGTTTGTGTAGCTGCTTTATTTTTGTACCATAAGGTATATTTATATGATGCGATGGGGGAAGGAAAGGCAAATAATCAGCTTCAATTTTATTCCACTCTAAAAAGAGAATAAGTTTGGAAACTTCAAAATGTTTGGCAAAAGAGATTTGCTTCCCAGTTAGCCATATGTTTCCCTTCAGCATTTATTTGCTTGGGACTTGATAGTAAGCACACAGAAACTGTAACTTCACCTTTTTGAGGAAAAAAAGAGTTGATCCCAGTGTGCAGGGATCATATAATTGACTTCCCCTCAATTGTTTATTTGGGAGCAGATATAATTCAATACTATGCTAGAAGCTGTTAAAATTCACTGTACATTTGGGACAATATGGCTTTATTCCTGAAAATTTTGTGGAGCTTTTCTGACTGAAGTTATGAGTGTAGGGAGAAAACTAAACTCTTAACAAAACAGTGTTTTACTGTTTAGTGAGTGAGACTGATTCGACCTCCTGGAAAATGGCTGTAGAGTGTATTTTAGATTTCTATATTCCCTTCCTCCTTTAGAAAACTGTTCTGTATAACATGATAATTTTTGAAGACAAACAGCACAAGTTCCCAAGTTTTCTAGTGACCAGTTAGAGATCAGCTAAGTCACCCCTGTTGTAGAGAGACTGCCCTCGCTAGACATCTGCAGTGCAGGTGGGTTTTTAACATCCTTAACCTTGACTGTATATCCATTAAGTTTAAGGAAACCTAATTTTTACTTAAAAGCATCTGAATTTGCAACATATAATATGTGTATGAGAGAGTTACATGTAGGGCTTTGACTGTCCACACTAACCGGTGTTACAGAGGAGTTACTGAGCTATTAAACCACTGGCAGCTGGAACCGTGTTTGAAAGGGTATAATATTCATGTTTTCCAACTGTATCTAGTACTATCTTATTTAAGCAGATAAGTCTAACTAGTAGCTAATTGATGAGTCTTTACTGTGTCAGACTCGTGCAGTGCGCTGCCCCGCTCTGCCGCCCAGTGATGGGCCCAGGTGACGCGTGGCCCTGACGCGGAGCTGTCAAGGAGCGGAAGGGTGAGCTGCAGATACGTGCACCTCGCGCACGCCGGAGCTGGCATCATGTCTTATCTTCAAAGACTGCAGAATAACTCGCATCTCTGTGTTTACTTAAGGAAAGTTGTGCTCAACTTACAGTAAATTTTGCTTCCAAAGCTTTTATAACTTAATTGTTAAGTGGAAGAATGCCATTTTTTCCCCGTGTAACATAGGCCATGCAGCATTCTTAAAGGTCCTGAGCATGCTGGCCCCCATCCATCACAGTACTTAAACCATGAGTAGCCCTATTAAAGTTGATAGAATTACTCATGTGCTTAAAATTAAACATGTGCTTAAGTGCTTTGATGGATTGGAGCCAAAGTTGTCAGCACCTTGCTTTGTTACAGGCTGGGTTACACCTGCCTCTGGGTGAACGAGGCTGCGACTTTAGGGGACAGACTTTGAGATTTGCTCATTCTGATATTTATTTACTCTGTGCTCTAGAAGTGCAGTTTACGTGCACAGTCATAGTAAATTCATACGCTGTTTGGGGGTATAAGTGCACGAATGTAATTCTTAAAGTCTTAACAGTACTTGACAAATTTCACCAAATTTTTTTCTGGCGATTTAAGTAGGAATTTTATGCCAGTGAGTTTGTTTACATGGAAACATGAAACTTACCTAAAATGTTTTCCACAGATCTAGCTTGTTATTGAAATCTAGATTTTTAATAAAGTGTATGATGAAAATTACCATTTAGATATGACTTAACTGAAAAAGGAGGAGCTGTGTAGCACACTGGTAAAGGAATTTAATTGAATTAAAAAAAAACAGAAGAAAAATTGAGTTGTCATTTATACTTTTGATTTGAGTGAAGCAAAAACAAAATTTCCAGTAAAATGCAGTGAAGTTGCAGCTCACTTCAGAATAAATGGGAAGCCTTCCGTGTCTCATTCCTTGATCAATGTAGGGAACTGGGTTTCAAATTGAAATTGATAGTTGTGATTGAGCAACTATTCCATGATGGAACATGTGTTTTTTGAATTTTTGGTCCTAACTCACATAATTTTTTAACTATAGATTGACAGCAAATAGCTCTTTGCAGGTACTTGTTGTTAACTGGTACTGATCAGATGAGTCATGTGGCATTTTGTGTTTGCCCTGATCAGATACATCTATAAGAATTTCTGTGGTCATTTTACACTTAAATTTGAATCTCTACACGTGCATTTCAATAGTGGAATAAGTTTCCTTGAGTATTGTGTTAGTAAAGCTTGATTGTAGAAATGTTTTTGACAAAATAAAATGTATGTCCTGATGAACGAAAAAGAAGCTATTTCAATTCTCGTCTTGGAGAAAATGGAAAGCTCTGTTACTGTATTTGAAGCTCTGGATATACTTGAGTGTCCTTCATAGTCGTGTTGAATGGACAGATTGAAAAGGGAGAATGAGAATAAAAGTGAATCCCTGTAGAAACATCTTCTGTAGAATTCACCTTGCTTTTTATACAACACTATGTTGTGCATATTTGGGCCTTCCCCTTTTCTGTTTCTAGGTTAATGTGCTGTTGTACTTCTGACATCCGTTTGTTACTTGCTAACATGCATCTTTTTGGGTAAAAATCTTTGTTTTGGTCAGTCTGAGAGGCAAGTACCTTCCACATTTCCCATCTATAGTGTTATGTGCCTGAAGTATTTCAGATGATAATGGAGATCGTAATCACTAAAGAAATCAGGAGACTTAAGACTGACCATCTTCTGCTGAAAACAATGATTACACTAATAGAATTGAAATTGGGGGATTTAGTGTTTGTCTGTCTGGAGATATTGCATTATGAGCTTTAATTTTATTCATCTTTATCTCTTTGCATGCACACACAGCCTTTTTTCTTTATTTTGGTAAGACAAAATATGTGGCATCACACTGCAATAAAATGTTCCCTATGTAGCAGAAATAACTATGGCCTGTGCTGAATTGTTCACTCTAAGTGTTACCAGGAATATATACTTTTCTTCTACCATAAGTGTAGTGATTGTCTTCTATACATTGCATCATGCTGGGGCTGGCCTGGCGGGATACTCACTTGGCATCCAGCGCTCTGGCCGTTTTTATTTTAGGGCTTCTTTCCATTTAATATTGGCACATAACCAGCTGTGTACTTTTTTTAGTTTAAAGTAGCAGTGAGGTCATGTACCCGTTATAGGAGCTATTCCTCTCCTCCATGTGCATGAACCCCTGATGAGCTCTGCGACTTGATTGCCGTCTTTGCAAAGCCTCATGTCCCATCCGTGTTGGAGAGGGTACCGGAATGCCGGCACCTACAGAACCATGTCAGAGTGGATGAAATTGGTCTTTCAAAGTTGAAACAAAAGTTCTTTGGAAGTGCCTGAAAACTAAGGCCAGAACAAGATGCCCAGCGATGCTGCTGTTACCTGCCCGTATTTTAAAGCAAAGGCTCTCCAGTGCTACGGCTGCACAGGTGTTCAACACAGCAAAAAAGCCCGTTTTAACAGAAAGTGCTGTTGATCTGTGGATACTGTGGCAGCTGATCAGTGAAGGGGGGCTGTGCGAGCAGACGGCTTGAAGCACGTGCTGCATGGGATCGCACGCAGTATTTCGGCACTGCGGCACAGTGGGACGCACGTGTTTCTGAAAGGTGCCTGCCCGTGCGCGCGCATCTTCCTTTTCTGTGCTAGTAATGACCACACTCGCAGTGCTGAAGAAAAGTATGTCTTGTGGGCTTCCTGGCAGCCGTTCGAAACGGTTCTCGCAAAATAAAGGGAATTATCCAATGCGAGGGGGTGATTCGGCAAGCTTGCCTCGAGTCCTCACCTCCCTGCTGGCTCCGATAGATGTCCGTCAATACCTGCAAAGAAAACGTGGCAGCATAGCTGCAAAACTAGCCCTGTTAATCATTTTATGTAGTATCTTAAGACACAATGGAAACGCTTTTGAGGAAAAGCTTTATTTTAATATGCTTTATTATCTGTATGTAGAGCAAGAAAAGTAATCTGATATAATATCCGTTGAATGCAACCCTGAAGACTAGAAAACAAATTTGCAGTTTCCAAAGGGGTTTTAATGTGGCAGTATGGATTAAAGGGTCCTTGTCAACCTCATGCATTACAGAGCCGTTCGTGAACACTTTTATTTCCATTCCTTACCTAAACCGTTGCTAGTTAATTAATTGGGGTAAGTGGAGCCGTGTAAGCAGAATTATGCTTCTTAATATTGGGTCTGTGACGGCCTCTTTATGCCACTTACAGGTATAAAGGAACTGTAAAACCAGCTAAACTGGTTTTACCTAGGAATTTGCAAAGCCTAAGGGGGAGCCCCAAGGTGGCTTAAGGCCAGAGGAGCATCCATGTGCCCCATCACCCGGCGCGGTGCGCGGGGTCCGGCCGGGGCGCACGCGGGGCCAGGGCTGGTGCAGGGCGTCGTGCCGTGCCGTGCCGCCCTCCCGCCTCCCCCACCTGCGGCGGGAGCCCCCCATGGTGACAGGACACACTTACCTTCATAACCTTTCCGTCTGTGATACCGCGCTGAGCACGGTAGGACGAACCTAAATTTGGGTGAATAGGTACATGTTCAGGGATGCCTTTTTTAACGGTTTGTGCAAACGGCACCCTTAGCCTCCAGCACTCCAGTGTAAATAATGCCCAAAACGAGCATAATCCCTGCTTTCACATATCTACTTTTCAACAGTATGTTGCTTTTTTGACAGCAAATTTATTGTTTTATCGGTGCTTCAGTAATTTGCCTTCCTTGCTTTTTAGCTGGGGCAGAACGCGTCCGTCATGCCATAGAGAGGTGTCTGTTTGCGCTTGCATGTTCCTATGGTGTGTTCAGCTATTTATGGCTCTGTATTAAGGTGTAGATGTACCTCATGCAGGTACGTACTGTACTGTAGTAAAACAAGCAGCAGTAAAGCAGTTTATGGTGCTTTTTCCAACACTTGGAAGAGAATTTCTGGAAGCCCAGTATGTCTTGTCTATTGTATGTGTTATATTGTGTATCTGCGTGAAGGGGTTATTCTTTAGGGGAGAATTGAACTGAGTTCTGGCAAATCGTTTAATAGTCCCAACTAGATCCACGCAGCATAATTGGTTTTTACCCGTGTTTTAAATCAAAGTATATACTGACCAAATTATTCAAGCGCTTGGGGTTTTTTTCAGCTTGTGTTATTTCCAGAGAAAGTGAACAGTCTGTCACAATATCTGTTCTGATTGTTTGGGGTTTTTTTTTCTTCTGATAATAAATAATCATTGGTAACCTGATGGTACAATTTAGTGTTATCCAGAATCTTGGAGAAATAAAAATAAAAATGTTCAAAGGGAGGGGACGGGGCTGCGAGAGGAGGAGGGCGGGAGCGGGGGGAGGCTGCACATCGGCTCCAGCAGCCGCAGCAGCAGCAGGGCCGTGCTGCAGTTGGCGGGACGCCCCGTCCGTGCGCTGTCGGTGTTACTAGCGCGGCGTCGGCTGTCTGCAGTGCTTTAGGTTACGTTTTGTCAACTGGCCACATCTTTGGGTAGCTATTCCATCTCGCAAGGTGACAGGGTTATCAAAAGCGAAGTATTAATGTGGGTAGAAAACCGCCTTTAATTCTGCAAATTAGGACCCAGCTAAATCTTATTTCCTGTCTGAGAACGTGCAGAGTTACCGTCGGCCAGCTGATGCACGGGAGCTTTTATGTAACAGCCTTTTTTGTTCTTGAACTCTATAAAGTAGAAAACCTCTTTAAAGCTGTCAGAATTGGGGAGGTATCTCTGTGGTGTTACATAAATGAAGAGTTTGATTTGCAAAAGATGCTGTGGTTTTGCTATTGCACTTTAGCGGTGTTGTCTCTAAGATGAGCGCTTTGCCGTCTGTCTGATGGGCGTTGCGTCCGCCTCGCTCCAAACCTGCCGGGGCAGCTGACCCGGCCGCTGCTCCGGTGCCGCTCTGGCTGCCGTTTTGAGACTATCTCCATGCTCTTCTGCTAGAAATAACCTAGGCTGCTAAATCAAGCTTGTCTTATTGCTGAATCGTAAATAACCACAGAGTTTTTGTAATGTGGATCGATAGCAGCATCTTGATGGCGCTTCCTTGCTCGTAGGCCGGTGTCCGCAGGCCTTGGCTGCGTTGCTCTGCCTCTGTGAGGCGGCTCGATAAGCAGCACTGTTTTCATGTTCGTTAACTTCCATAAGGTGTAGTAAATATTAATGCATGCTTTATGGGATGGTTATTAAATCCATGAGCATGTTGCACTGTATCAGAGACACCTCATTTAGATGAGTAGCAATATTCAAATCACACTTGCCTGCAAAGTGCGTGACTGCCTGTCTAGCTGCTGGATTATGTTGTTTCAAAATAAAATCGGCATATTAACTTTTCAGCCTCGGACATTGCTTTCAGTACGTAACTGCCATGTGCTTTTGAAGGCAAGCAGCAAGGGGACAGCTCATGGCTGCTTCCCTCTGCTTTTACAGTTGTTTGTGATACGTGAAAGCAAACTGTGATGCACCTGTGTTGAAATAGGACGATGCTGTTTTTTCTGAGAAGAAAAACCAGCACCAAATGAATTGCTTTTGTAAGATTTTTCGCTTGGCTCTTGCAATATACTCACAAATTGAGTTGCTTAGCTGGCAATGCTCTGCCTGGGCAGGGGGAGCTTTTCCCTGCGCGGAGTTGCGACGTCAGCGAGTTCCAGAGCGAGTGAATTTTGATAGTGCTTCAGAAATAAAGCTATTTATAAGTTATACCAATCAGTGAGAGTGGCAGAAACCAGGTTAACGGCCGCGTAAAGACGACGGAGGATAACATGCTGTATTAACGTTACATTATTACGTTTTAATACACTATATTAAAATAGTCTCTGTATCTTTCTAGATGCATACATTTGCAATATAGGTTTAAAGAGAAACTTTCATATTTTCTTACATTTGCAGCAGTCAATAAATACTGCAAATCCTTAAAACTCTACAATAAGTTGGCAGCATAATTGATAAATAACGTTTCAACATGGTATTTGGGGATTGTTACATAATGAAGAGGCAGTTATTTTTAAGTAGGAGCCCATGTGTCGCATGATATACTGTGTCTGAGCTGGTATACGCTCGTCAGGATACCAGACATGCTCGCTTGTGGTGAAATAATGTATACATGGTATTAAATTGCAAACCATTACTTGGCGTTATCTGTCATGCTAAGGGTACACTTGAGAAATTCCCTATTAAAAGACAAACTGAGAAAGAAAAAACATATATTTCAAAATGAATGTTAGCATTTATATCATAATATGCTAAGAATGTGTAAATATTTTGTATTCACATTATAAAAGCCTTAAGTATTCATGTTCAAGGGTGTGTTCCTGCTTGAGGCCATCTTCACACTGGGATTGTCAATCGTAGTTTACCCTTGTTGAAAGCCTTTTTCTGTTACATATTATCTGATCAAAGTCTTTTTACTTTCACTCAGATGGTGCATCCCCCAGCATCAAATTCACCTCTTCAGTGCTCTTTTGACATGTCTAATGTTTGGTTCCTAAAACACTCTTATGCTTAAACCGTGGCACTTCCTGCATAATCCTGGATTTGGGGGAAATGTGGGCAGGGTTTCCCCTTACTAAGTCAGGGTTTCCCCTAACTTAGATAATTTGTGTATCATGAAACGGTAGTCACACGTTGTTAAGGCTGTCTTTCCTTCTAAAGGAAAAATAGTACTTCTTGGTGGTGGTGCTTCTCGCTCTGCAGGCTTGGGTTTTTTTGTGAGTCTCTTATCACAGATTTGTAGGGTTTGAAGACATGTCTCATTTCTGTCCATAAAATATACCTAATTTTTACTAGAGAAAATGAAGTAAAATACTCTATTCTGATTAAAAATTAAGTAGTTCTGTATATTTTTATTTTTAATCATATCAGAACTCTGCCTATTCTGTAGAGTTTTGCAGTGGAGTATATGGCTACCTAACCTGTAAATACTGAATATTTGATCAACAAGTTCAAACTTCTTTTCTTTCAGGAATTTAGGTAGGTGGCATAACAAGGTCACATCTTCTTATGTTTTTCTTAATTCTTTTAAAACACTTTGTTTTGACCCTTCATTCCAACACCTGTTTCTTTTCCTTCTCTTACCCCTGAGAGGTTTATATTGGGCAAGAGGAATAGCTGCTCACCTAGACTGTTCCTTTCCAAACTTCAGATATTTTTTTCCAAGTTCCCAGTAATGGTTATGCAGATTATTTGGAAGGTAAATCAGAAATGAGCATTAAAATGAAATTAGTTTGCTTTCTGATAGTCTGCTTGGCTATGTGTTCATTACGTAAGGTTTGATAAACTCTGACTAAAGATGTTGCCATTTTTATAGTAAAGCACAGGCACAGGTGGAGAAGTTCTTTGCTAAATACTGATTAGGCTTGTTTTCCAGGAATATTTGATTTTCCTGACCTTTTATGTCATTCTAATTTCATGTTATTTGAAATTAAAATGTCATCTTTTTTATAGTACCTAATATAGACTTTATTAGTGTTCCTGAAAGCTATGTGCAGCTCTCCTTAGGCCCATTTAAATATTGAAAACAGCAGGATTTGAGATTTTTCTTATAATCCCCAACTAATAGAGTTTAATACTTTGCTTGGCCTACCCTACACAGCCTAAATAAAAGTTTTAAACAAGATTAAAAATTTGACCTTATTAACCCATGGCATCTAAAGATACATAACAGGCTTGCAGACACATCAGTCATTTGCTAGCCATGATAGCGTGATGGCATTTCTCATCTAGTCCATCTGTGCCAGAGGAAGAAACATTTTGGGAGACCAACTTTTTTTTTTTCCGCTTGCAATTCTGGCTGTTGTGCTAGCACTTAGGAATAAGAAGAATAAGAAATAGAAAAGAACAAATCCGTTTCAAAGATGAACATTGTACAGCCAGTAAGCAATCAGCCTTCAGGAGTGCAGGAAAAAAAGTTCAATTACTTTTCTGAAACTTGAGGTGGAACATGCCATGGTCCTCAAAAATAATTCTGGCAGTGCAAATGGATAGCAGAGGTTGTGTTGCAAGAATAGTTAGCTTTATTTTCTGCATTTCCTCAGTCCTGGAATAAAATCAGTGGCAAAGTTTTTTTTTGTTTGTTTTTGTTTTGTTAAGATGGTTAGACCGGTGTGCAGGCTGTTGGATGAACGATTGATGAACACATAGCGTTCCAGAAGAATAAAGTATCTCATTGTCATGGAAAATTTACACTTAGTAAACATTACAAAACACAAAATGACATGATACATTCATTGCCCTGTAACAAGATTCTTTGTTTACTGGGCATGCTATAGGGCCATGGCAACACAAACAGAAATAGGAACTCTGAGGGCTCCTCTTGTAAAGATGAGGATGGTTATCAAGCAGTTTGTTAATGGCTGGAGTTTTGCATCCCTTGGTGTCCGTTACCACCTTACGGTGGTTTTGCATCCCTTGGTGTCCGTTACCACCTTACGGTGCTGCTGGTGGCTGGAGGAGGATCTGTGAAGAGGTGCAGATGTGGCAGTTTGACTGAACCTTAAAATAAAAAATACTTCAAAATGGGCCCAATTTTATTGCATGATATGTAAGAGTCAGGTAAATGTGCATTTAGGTAATGTTTAGAGAAAATTGTCCACAATGGTTTTGGAGAGAGAATGTAACTGTAGTTAGCTTAAAAAAAAAAACCAGATGACTTTCTAGACTTAAGTCATTTTAATGGTGTTCCAAAATAAAGCAAAATCATTTAATATAACTGATTTTTTTTTTAATTTAACTCTTTAAAAACATCAGTACCTTGCTTAACTTTTAAGCACCTCAGTAGTCGCTTTGCCTCCAGTAGGGCAGAGTGTGGATGCATAACAAGTTCGTTAGGACCTAGCTGAATATTGGAGGCAGAATCGAGCTGGAGAAACTGCTTACACTGTCAGTGATGAACATTTCCTGCTTTATAGTGTTATTTACTTTTTTCTTTCTTTTAATACAGGAACTTTTTTTAGAAGTCAAGTATGACTGATGTTTTTGCAAGCATATGTGCCCTAACTGAAAAATGCAGTGTTTTTACACCTACCTTAAGTCTTGTTAAGTGGCATAGAGAATTTCTTAAGTCGTAGGGCAGTGGAAAAGATTGAAGATGGGAAGGAAGAGGGTGAAAAGGCCTCAGTTTCTCCCCTTATTTCCTGTCTTATTTGCTTGCCTTAGTTCAGTGCTTCTGGCCTCTCCTGGCTCATTGCCTTGTTCCCATCAGCAGTGCCAAATCCCTGAAGCAAAAAACTGGTAGTCTTCAGAGACGGTGGCTGGGGAAGAAGGTGGTCTGTAGGTAGAGCCAGAATTCCACCGAAACCAAGAATTTGCATCTGTTTCATGATTTATTATATCTCTTTCTTTTGGCATCAAGCTTCGCTGGTGCTCCTTGCTCTGCCCGAAAGGCTTGAGAAGGTGCGTGGTGGTCGGTGGTGAGGAGCCGATGCTCGCGGAGATGCGTTTCTCAGTTCGGCATTCGGTTGCCGACTCAGGCATGCTCGCTACGGTAGCGAAGTCGTCCTGAGCGAGATGATTTGATGCTGCTGTTTGCTTTCCATCTGCAAGAGCAGACCTCGCGTTGCCGTCGTGTTTGAGCAGCTGGAGAACGTATAGCAAGATCCTCCAAGTCTAAAATGTCACGTAGCATGCAGCTAGCATGGTGCTGTCCTCGTTGTCCTATCTTTTCCAAAAGTCGTATTAATCCTTGGCTTGATAACCAAAATTCCCACCCCTCGTGGACGTCTGTCTGCCCTGGTATTTAAGCACTACGTCTTTTCTGCTGTTCTTCTGCATTCTTGATTGGTGAACCTGCTTTCAGTTTCACTTTGTTTTGGTGATTGTGAATAATTGTAAAAAGGCAAAAGTAATAAAAAGCATTTGCAATACAAGTACTAACTCAGTAAAATGAGGTTTTCAAGCTGTGGTCTGTACACTGGAAAGTGTGAGCACTGCCTTTTAAGGGATAAAAAAAGCAAACTTACTGTTAGTAGCTTTAATTCTCTGTTCAGGGTACTGTACTGGAAAATGCCCAGAGTTTTCAAAATGAAAAATCTTAAAAATAATTGGTATAAATATTCAGATAATGAAAGTGTTTTGTAAAACTAATTTAATGAAGATTAAAAGGTCACTGAGACAATTTAGTTTTCTTTTTTCTTTCTTTTTGCAGTAATTACATGGCTAACTTGGTTTACCTCAAAGTAATAATTTTATATTGTGTGTAGCCAAAAATTAATAATGTAAAAAAATTTGTCATAGTGCTCTACAATTAAGTTACAGTTTACAAACTCTAAACTAGTAGTATCTTTAGAGTGCGAATTCCTGGTTATACCAAATGTTTGACTATGTATTTCTTGTGACTGCAGTATTTAGCATTGAAAATAACTCCTGTCAGATTTGCAAACAGCATGCATAAAGAACAAAACAAATATAATAGAGGCGGTAGTTTACACCCTAGCTTGCTTGAGCCTGTTACGCCTTTTAATTTGGCTGCCCTTAATCCCAAATGAAAGTGCTCACATAGAGTATTCAGAGTGCTTTTCTAGCCTACTCTGCTTGTAGTTAAAAGATAATTGTACAAATTTTCATTAGCCCTTTATTATTTATTTTAGGTTTTATGTCCAAACTGCTAGTTTGAACATCTCTGTCGGGTTGAGTTTTTGCTCTAGCTTTTTCTGCTCTCACGTTGTTTTCATGCTTTAATTTCTGTGTACCTTGCGGTGCTTTGGTCTCTTTTCATTTGTTTCTGCTTTTGGTAAGTTGCACTTTTTTTTTCTATTTATTTCCAGTTTGTGCTTTTCTAAATAACTTCCAAGTATTTCTAGTATTTTACATTCAAGTGAATCAAAATCTGCTTGATTTTGTAGAATGTCGTAGTTCCATTTTGTTCAAGTCTGCAGTAAGTTTTTATTTAAGCATAATTAGATACTGACTTTTGAATACAAATAGATGCTATTAAGTAGACAAGTTGTGAGATATTTAATTGGGTCTTTCTACAGAAGTATTCAGTGACTGAGAGTAGTTTAGTCAATGTTAACAATAAAGTTTAAATAGAATACTTTCATATTTGTGTTCTGCTTCAGAAAGATTTTCTGCTTTTATGGCTTATAAATTCAATTGTATATTTTTTAATTGCAGGGAGAAGAAAATGAAAATTCAGGATATTAAAAACAATATTAAAGAAGCTATAGAGGTAAGCTTACAAGCCACTGTTTTTAACTGTTCGAAGCTAACTGCTCAAACACACTCGGTAACAATATTTTTCTCTCTGTAGACAATAGTGACAGCAATGGGCAATTTGGCACCTCCAGTTGAACTAGCCAATCCAGAGAACCAGTTTCGAATCGACTACATCTTAAATTTAGCTAACCAGATAGACTTTGATTTCCCACCGGTAAGTAAACAATTCTAATTGGCTGCAGTCATGCTTTTTTTTTTTTTTTTGCAAATGATTATTTTTCACCCTGCTGTAGTAAGTGTTTATAAAAACCGGTGTGCCACTCTTTGGGAATTGCTACGGTAGGTGTCTTGAGTGAGTGCTAATCAAACAAAGTGTGTAGCAACACAGCTCGAACATTCACATTGATCTTTCATGAACACAAAGACCCTTGAAATAATCAGCTAGTTCCGGCTGGCAGCAATGTCTGGATATTGCTGGGAATCGCCCTGCCCAAAACGGGGGAAGATAGGCACAGCAGTCAGTGGTGACTAGGTGGCATTTAGAGATACTGTATTTCTTGCTTTTGGAAGAATAGTAGAGTTTTCTTGCTGATTCAGGCGTGCTCTGTGACAGCTCTGTCAGCCAGAATTTCTGTGAAGCTTCCCCATAGCGTGTCCTTGCCCATGACCCTCCCAGTGCTAGTTAATGATTCCAGATCCCAGCAGCCCCAGAGTAAATGCAGAAAGTAAAAGTATTTGTTTGACGATGCAACTTTGTGTCCCCTCAGTGTGACTAGCTTGTACTGTATCTCAACCAGGCAAGATACTTTTATTAATTACTGTGAAGTACTTGTAATAATACGGTAGTGTGATTCCAAGGCTGTATTCTTTCTTTCTCTCCCTCTCCGTCTGCAATGCTCCAGAGGGCTGAGGGCAGGAATTGTTGTGATGTGTCCAAATCACAATCAGTTTATACCACAGTTTGGTTTCCAGTAGTAGTCAGCACCAGATGCCTGAACGGAAAGTGCATGTGCAAATAATAATCTGATGCGGGATAGTTTGCACCGCAGCAAGGTTGTGGTGACTCTGATTTATAACCATTGACCAAGGCAGTTATCTCTTGCAACTGTTACCACTTCTGAGAATTTCTCTGCTTCTGTCATCCTTTTTTTTTTTTTTTTTTTTTTTTTTTTAATAAAGTACCTTGTGTATAAGACGAAAGTCACATCTTACTAGCACTTAGATGGAAATACTGGGAGTGTGATCTTCAAGTCCCGTAATTTTAAAGGTTCAACAAACTCAGAAGGGTTGACAGAGAAGAAGCGTTGTTATTCTGTAGCCCACAGAGTATGATATTAATCATTTTAGCCTAAAGATCTTAAATTAGTCTATTTTGAGATTTTTGACTTGACCCCTCTTCAATTTTGGCACCTCTTCTACAGTTATGCACACAAATATTTGGTCCTTTCATAAACAGTCTTCCCTTTCAGGGAAGTGGGGGCAAAGAATTTCATGTTTTGAAGATAGTTTTAGAAGAATATTCGAGAGAAAAGACAGCAACTCCTTACTCCACCCTGTGTGCTCGAGTTGGCTGGGTGCCTGCAGCTCTCGCGCTGCCCATTGTTTTGTGATAGTTCAGGTTGGGATCTGCAGCAATGTCCTCACCAATTCCTGTGACCTACCTCGTACTGAAATACTTGATTTTCTCTTGTCTCTTTTATCTCAGAGAGATGCATTCAATAGGACTGCAATGATTTTGTGTGTGTGTCTATTTTGCCCCTGGAAGCAAGGGGTAGTAGTGTAGTGGTAAGGACGAAGCCCAACATGTGTACACGTGTGTTAATTTAAGTCATGCGAACATGCGCTGAAGAACAGTCAAGAGATCTGACCTGCTGTGCCATTCTGTTTCAATCTGAAATGAGTTCTTCTTGGATAGTCTTTCAGCTGTGTGTTGGTGGAGGTTTTTTCCAGATGACAAAAATATTTTGCATGTGTTTGATACAAGAAAGAATATTCAGTATGAATTATAGCGCAAACCCTTCCTAACAAAGGTGGAGGCCTTCTTGTAGGTGGTATTTGCTAGTAAGGAAGCGTCAAAGCCAGCAGCCTGGCTTCTAGCCATATCTGTTTAGAGGAAAGAACTGTTTCACAGTGATCAGTAATAGCCTGAGATTCTCACAAGATGAAATATGTTAGGGACTGCAGCGAGCTGCCCGCAGCGGTGCTGTACTTGCCTGTCCTGTGACGTGCATGACCCGTTTGGGGACCCCGGAGCTGGCGCGACAGCGGGATGCAAAGCAGACAGAGCTTCCCAGTGTAGGTGACTGTCACTGGGTAATCTCTGGTATTTTATGTGCCGTGTTGGTGGTGTCTAAAGAGAAGAGATATTCTTATCAGTTCTGTAAATGATTTCAAGTCCAGAGAGGAATCTCTGAAAATGACATGTCAAATGGCACACAACTTCAGGAATAAGAGTTGTACAGGGTAGTAGTCAATAAAAGTAGTTTTTTCTTTCCTGGAGTAAAAGTATAGTGTTAAAATTTTAAGCCCTGAGTCTACAGAGGTTTAGCCACGTGCTTAACTTTGGCTAATGGCAAGTTTCATTGACGTGATTAAGGTTAAGTATTTCATACATAAATGTTTGTAGGGTTGAGGTTTGGAACTGGATATCCATTAGCCACCAATTTTGAAGGAGTGTTACTGGCTGTCTCTGTCCTCAGTGATGATACAAGCTAAAATGTACCTGATTTCTGAGTTTATCTGCAGGTAGGTTATAGTTCTTTGGCACCTGCAAAACTGAACCTGAATGTTAATTATGTGTATTAAATCAAGTTAAGGTGCAGAATGTCCCTGGATGCCAACTGAGTGCATAGTACATGAAATACAAGATCCATGTTGACTTTGTTATAGATTAATTAAAAGCACTTTAATCAAAAAATAATTTCCTGTAAGTGGAAAGAATAACCTTATGCTAGTTATACATCAGAGTAACTCTTCACTGTATGTTTAATGTTATTTAACAGAACGACGTCTAATTCATTTGTTTGGTTGCACGTATTCCCAGGTCACTGTTCGATATGTGCTGCGCTTGGTATATACTGTAATATGTGTACTCACAACTCAGCAAATTTAAAATAATAGTTAAATATTCAACAGTCAGAAGAAAATAAAAGAGATACTGAAATGCAGTTATTGAATTACATTTTTTGTTGGTGCCTGACTATGCTGGTTGGTATCAGGTACGAACCAGCTGTGTTTTTTCTGTAGCGCATGATTTTAGCCAGAGGCACCAGCAGGATGTTCACGGAGTCGGGAAGAGCGGGCACGAAGCTCACGGTGCCCTTTTCGCCTTTCTGCGCCTCGTGCCAGCAGGGAACGCGCGTAATGCCGCGGTGGCAGAGTTTCCTGCAAGTGGCTAGTCAGCATGCTTTTGGGGAGGAAAGCGGTGAAATGCCGCAACAGCTGAGCCCCTGCCGTCTCCGGCAGCGCTCCGCTGGGAGAGATTCCTCACCGGCAGCTGAACTGCTCCCTGCATGCGTTAGTGAGGCGAAAGAAAGGAGGGGATTTTTTAGTGATATTTAGCAGGATGGTTTGAGATTTGGGACTTGCTTTCTGTCTCTCCCGTTTTCTGGGTGAGGAGTTGTATTTCGGCTGTTAGGAGGCCGTGCTTCCCTCGGTGCACTGTCCGGTGCTGAGCGAGGCCGTGAAGGTGAGGAAGGGAGACGGAGCAGTCGTGCACAGAGGAGAGGTGCTTTCAGGGCTACGAGGCCTTTTTAATTGTCTGAAACTGTCATTCATATTTTTCTAAGCACTGATTTAGTAAGCTGTGCAGAAAGCAGTGGTTCTAAGTACTGATTCAAAACCCAGCAGAAATTTAGCACTGGTATTCTGCTTTTGTGTTTTATTTTGATTTTCTTTGGTTGTTTTAAATTGTACTGAGGCCACCTAATTTCTTTTCCAACTGCAGAAGTTTTTCTTTAGAATATAAGAGGCATCATTCTTTTCCCATAACATGAAGGAGTAGTTTCAATGAAGAAGTTTAAAATATTCTCCAAAGACTTCAGAATTATCTGTTGTACATACAGGATTAGAATTAACGTTTTCTCAGCATGATGTCCAGTGGGATGTGAAAGGCAGAAGAAAGACTAAAGGAAGCATAAATGTAGTAGCTTTACAGCACTGTGATGGTGGTGTAGGATCTGGCTCTACATCTCCCTGGGATTCAGACAGCAACTGCTGTATTCTGACACTGGCGTTCTTTTCTTCTTCTGCGGCTCCATCTGCTTGCTTTGCAGTTTCTGACTTCGAGGAAATGTGTGTCATTCCTGTATAGTGTACAGTATTACATTTAAAAAAACCATGAGTTAAAAATGATGTCGATACAGTGCAATGCTAGATTAAACATTCCCTTTAAAACTGAAAAATTAATGTGTTAGAGACTTCTAATTCAGTACACTTGGTATTAGGCAATTAAATTTTTTGAATACAAGTAGTGGCATATGGAGAAAGGACGATAGTAGTGCTTACTGAAAGGAGTTCTGTCTGCACAATCATGCTGATGATTTAAAGTATTGAAGTGTTTAATAGATTTTTTTTTTAGCCTGATTTTTTTTTTTTATTTCACTCTTGCAAAATAAATACTTTGAACAGTTGATGGTCCAGTTTGTCTTGTCTTCGGTATGTTTTCAACAGGCAGTTTCTAAAATTCAAATGTAAATTAGAAAAAGAAAATGCAAATTGTGTGACTGAAGGGATTGGTAAAGACTGGAGAACCTTTTTACTTTTGCAAAGTTACGCGATCCAGCCTGAGAAATTGCGAGAGTTCTGTGCGATAGCCATGGACGATGCCCGTGCAAAATGAGATGTTTGCAGTCGCTCTGCAAATCCTCGATCTCTATCATCACACACCTGTCCTGTGTAACAGTGAAGAGGTAGAATATCTGAACACGCAAAATCAGTATGTGTAAAATCACAGTACAGTATGATAGAATCTAATTAGTTTTACAGAAGCATCTGAAAAGGTCGGCTAGATTTAAGTAAGAATACGAATAAAGTTGCGCTGGTGCAAGAATAATATTCAGTCCTTTAGATGAGAACCAAAACCCACATCTTTCAAATTTTGTGCAATGATCATTTCCCACCTTTAATTCCCCCAAAAAAAGAACTATTATCCATCCTTCAGCTGCACTATACATATATAAAAAAAAAAAATTAATAACACTATATATAATTACTTTAGTACCCTGTCTCCTGGTGTTAACTGTTTATAATGATTATTACTTTCTATTTTTCAGTCAATTCTGGGAAACTTGCTTTTATTTACTGAATGAAAATGTGCCAAAAGCTTCAAAGAGTTTGACGGTTTCAGTAGGGTAACCTGAAATGTGGAAGTACAACCGGCTGGAAATATTTGTTGGATATCATAAAATCAGTGTGTTAGAGGATGTAAAGGTGACATCTATCTTGTGAAGAAAGAGATTTTTCTAGAGTGAAGAATAGAGGCTACTTCAAGGTTAAAAATGGCCATGTCAGAAATTATTTAAAGGGCAGGTGTCACAAGTTACACACACGCTGCAGTACACACGTCTTCTGCCATAGCTGTATTGGTTGGGATTGCATGAAAATAAATAAATAGTCCTTATCTGACACTTTTCTGCTGGAAAAATCAACAGTAAATAAAAGAAAAACATGTAAGCACAGCTTCAAACTGCAAATAGGATGTTTTGCTAGCGTTGTTTATGTTGTCTGGAGAAATATTAGTGATGATGGTAAAATATCTGTGAACCAGTATAAGTCACGTAAAAGGATTTTGCAGGCGTAGATACCTGGTGAAAACTTTTGTTTTTGAACATGGGAATATTACTCACCTAAAATTTTAGTATTTTTAAGGGTAGGAACACAGGTATGTTGAAAACCTGCGGAGAATGCTAATTAGTAAAATTCTAAGCAAAACAACTGAATCCTAAGCTCTTCTTTTTATGTGAAGTATTTTCTGCCTTAGCTCATTGTGGGTTTCTAAAATAGCATGAGGACATAGTATCTTCAGGGGTAATTTTACCAAATACTTTGCCTCTTTTTGGTGTACAATCTGTCATTATTATTAGATTTATTGCATAGTCTTTTTCTTAGAGCAGGGTGGAATGGAAATAAGAGAACTCTAATCGGCGATGCAGAATCTACTGTTCGTATGGATAGCACGGGTAAATATTGTGGTTATTATTCTGTTCACAGCATTGGGAACGCCTTCTGGCTAAAATGATGGGACGTTCAATGATTAAGTCTTGTCAAAGAAGTCTACCCCTGACAGTTTGAATGAGCACTGAGAATAAGGGAGAGAGCATGCCTTCTCCAGAGAAGTACTGAGACTACAACTCTGGTTTTTCTAAAACATCACAGTGCCAGTTCTTTATGGAAGATTATCTTTTTTAAGGAGGATGATTATCCTTGCCTTTTATTCAAGTTGAGTTTTTATCGTGTTATTAAATTGCCACTGACCAGTATGATGGGTTTAAGCAAGGAAAAAGGAAGTTGAAGGAAAAAAATACTGAGTTCATCAAACTGAACTCAGCTGAGATAGCTGAAGAATTTAATTATAATAATCAAGTGGATTGTAAATATGCATTAGTTAAAGCCTCAGAAATGAGGTAGTCGTCTTTCTCTGTGGATTTATTGGCTCAGATCTGAAGGCACGCTGGAATTACTGCTGTTGGGCTTGTGTTTTACAATTATAAATAGTATTAAGCCAAAGAAATTTGTAGATGGTTTATAAATGAAGAAATGAAGTGTGCTTATCTGTGAGACTCTCTAATGAAACAAGTAGAAAAGTTGGTTTGCTTGAGCAATTTGAGATCTTACTTGAGTTTGTGCTAAAAGTGCTTTATTGGGTATCTTGCACTAGCTAAATCCCCTAGGGTTAAGTTTTACTCTTTAATTTTCTGTGTAACCAGATTAACACGTGCTTTACAGGGACAGCATGATGTTCAAGAACAAAGATCTTGCAAATCAAAATGTGAAGCTATCGTTACCACTTTTCCATGAGGTAAAATGCAAAATAAAAGCAAACGATGCTCATGGCTGAGGGTTTCAAATGGGTTTTCCATCACTATTGTCCTTTGATGCATGGTGATGCAGGTAAAACACAGTTGTACCTGTATATTTGGAATGTCAATAATCAACTTCAGCCAAAATTCCTGAGGATTTTTGATAATTCTGCCTAGCTCTATATCTGTTTCAAATACGTGGGTGATGTTAGCTGGGTTAGGGATGGTGTTTTTATTCCTGTTCTGCATACCAGACAGTGGTTAGGATATTTTCTCCATCCCTAGTACCAACTATAATAGTGGCCTCTTTCTCATCCTTTTCTTTTTGCTCTTACTTTTGGGAAGAGGAAAGGAAATGCTCTAGTTGTGTGAGCATTTTTCTTTCCACGAGCAACCAGTTTGGACCAAGCTGCCAAATAAAGCCTATTTATTTTGGGTCATAGTCCCATTATAATTCTCTGGTTTTAATAAAATATTCAAAGAAACAGAACAGTATTTACCACCGCCTATTTTTAATTGATCTGGACTCAGATGAGTCAGAGTATCTCCTGAAAATGCCGTAATAACTTTGGAAAGGTTGCATTCAGAAGGTAGTAAAACCAGAATATTAGCTTTTGGAATAAGGAATAATTGTGGAATTACTCCAGCGTTTGGCTCTCTAGATCAAGGAAAATGTATATTTAGAGAAGGGGTGATTTTCAGGGTGTGCTGCTGGTGAAATTGTCTGCAGGTCTTTTGGTCCCGGTTTATTTTTTATTACACTGCTCCATTGTAGTTATTTTGACTCTCCCACTGCCACTGCTGCTGAATAGTTTTACTATGGTTTCTGCGTGGTGGCTTTGAGGCCGGTTTCCCCGCCGCCGGCCGCAGCCTCAAAGGCCGCTCGGCTTCCCGGCTGGCCGCAGCCATCAGTCCCTCGCGCCGTCCCGGGGCACTCTCACCTGCCCCAAAACCTTCTCTTGGGTCCCCATAGTAAATCAGCCCATTGAACCGATCCGTGTTAAAAATAACCCGAGGAACCCTTCCTCCCTCTCTCTTCTATTTTGGGGAGGTTATTTTTAACAGCTTTGAGGCCTGGTTTGTGACGTGGCCCGCAGATGGTTTGGTGCAACCCAGGTGGTGCAAGTTGTGGTGCCGAGTGGCAACGAGCAGCTGGGTTGGAGGTGGGGTAGGAATTCCTCAAAATGGTTTTGGCATGGAAATCCTGAAGAAAATATAGCCTCAGTAGGAAGAGGTGTGAACTGGGCGCTCTTTGCTCCCCAAAGTGTCCCTTAATTATGTAGGCAACAGGATGAATTTCCCGCTCTCTCTGTGTAGTTGTGCACCCTGATGTGTATAAGGATATATATATTATTATTATTCCTGTCTTAAGTACAGCATGGAAGAGGAAAAAGTTTCGAGTTTGACAGCTTCACTAGCTTTATAATGTAATGACAAACATGCTCACTTTAACAGAGTTTTCCATGAGACTGTCTCAAATGTCGTAGGTTTGAGGTGTGGAAGTAGGAAAAATGCTTTCTGTGCTGGATATGCCGATGGGAAGCCAGGAAAGAGCTGGTTTTCCCGGGTGCCTGTGTAATCCCACGTGGGGTTTGGGTAGCTATCACAGCAACAAAATTGGGCGCTTTTACTGTTTTGGGCGAGTCACTTTTCTGTCCTGTGTACTTTTTTCTGCCCTGTATGTCTTGTCATCTGTGAAAATAGTGGTAATATGTGTGTCTTGGAAATTTATTTAAGCATCCTGGGGTGCAAAACTGGTTTTTTTTAAAAAAAGTGGATTTGCAATGTATTTCAATGCAAGATTTTGTTGATTAAAGGAATGGGAAATACTGCGGTATCAGGGAAGTGGTGTGATGCTAGAGCCTCTGCAGTAGTCTTCATTTCCCCTTGTTTAAGTCTCCATTACCTTACCTTCACGGAGCAATTCCTTCTAGGTGGGCTTTCAGATAATCCAGTTTAGTCTGTTTACCTGACCAGAGTTTAACAAGACTGAAACAAGGCTATTTTTCCTATCCTTTCATCATAGAAGTCAGTTCTTGAATACTGATTAATTGGAGCGTTCTTTGGGAGCTTGTTAGCATAGGGACTCTGAGATAGACAGGCACTTTAATTCATTTCTGTTTCTCGTAATTGAAACGTGTAGTTACTAATTATTTGCAGATGACTCTCAGGAAATCTTCGATTTTTGTCCACACGGATGGATGATACGAAACTTCTTTGCTGCAGATGAATGGCAATATCCTGCCAACCTGCCTGTCTAAAGTAGAAGGTCACTGATTTTTCAACTTCGGCTTTTCTTCACATTCAGCCTTAGGTTTTAGTTAGGATGTGAACTAGCCCTTTGCATTATACTAAGGACTACTATGTTGACACAAAGGTTTTTTCACGTAAAGTAGTATCTGACTTAGTTGGTGAATAGAGATTATTTTGATAAGTAAAAGCCAGTATTGTTAGAAAACTTAGTGCTTTGGTTCCCAAATGAATTTCTGCCGGCCATCTTTTTGACAGCAGTTGTCCTAGTTGCTGTTCCTCGGAAGGGCAAGGTTTCGGGTGGGCGGGAGGTCCCTGCACTGGGTAGGCGCATGATGCCCGCTAGCAGCCGGGGGCGAAGTCAGTGCAGCCGCTCCCAGCAGCATGCACGTCGCTGCGCCCGTCGCTTCTGGTCCGTGAAGCAGTAATGACTTTGGTAATTATGTAGGAGAATCCGTAATTTATGGGAGTTTTTTTTTCTTTACTGAGGGAGAATTTGATTTTCAAAAAGGTGGTTCTGTAGTAAAATATATAATCAGAAACAGCATGTGCCTATACAGTAAATCTTTAATATAGGAGGATATTTCTTTTTACACCTGAGTGTAAAGCTATTTAAATGAAGTGAAAAATATTCAGGCCATATATGTATTGACTGCCGAAGTTTTCCAGAAATTCAAAACACTGACTAGGAACCTGGGCTTTGTTGAAGGGAAGAAACATCCGTAGCTTCCTGTAGAAAAAAATAATACCACTCTAATGCATTTAGTTTGCTGCAATTCAGTAATTTGTCATTAGGAATTAAAAAAATAGAGTAGCTTTTTTATATGAATTGGAAAAGAAGTGTCCATGAAAAATACAGAGTCACTGCTTCCACAAAGCAGAACGCTGTAGTGACTAGAAAGAATTACTTAATTCACCAGCTACAAAAAACAGCTTCCTTTTTAAAACATATTTTGATAGACCTTTAACTAGAATTATTTACTGAATGAAGTTAACATGCTCTTTTCCTTCATGTAAATGGAACTTTCCAAAAGAAGCTATGCAAAGTTCATGGATAAAAAGAAAATCTAGTAAATAAGAAAATGGCAATTCATATCTAGTATGAAGTTTTAAAAAAAAGTAAAAATAATTCTTAAACATTGTTAAGATATAAAATAGCGTACATCCATTTATACCATATTCACCTGGTTAGCAAAGTCGCATAGAAAGACTGTAGGTAGCTGGAAATCAACATGTTTGATGGATGCTAGCTAATGAGCATAAAGCTTTGAAAATATCAATTAAATATTATGCAGTCTAGGTTTGATTTGGATAATTTTTCAGTATATATTTTTGCTTTAATACAAAATTCAGTTTATCTTGTTCTATAGTAATGAAAGTGACTGATTTGTGTGAATTTTTCTAAAGTCCTGTCCCTATCTTCTTTTCCTCAAATATACGTTGTCTGCTAGTTTTCACCTTGTTTTAGGATTTTTTTTCTTTTCTTCCCAAGGCTTAATTTGTAACAGAAAACTCAAGAATCTTTTTTTCTGAAGAATATTTAAAAAAAAAAAGAAGTGGAAAGATATAAACTAGCACTATCTTTAAAGCAGGTATTTAATTATTGTTAAGCCTGCATTTGGTAAAACAGTTTGTTTTTAGGCCAGTGTTTCAGAAGGACAGTGAGAACATGATGCTTTTCACTTATAGACTAAATTACAAGTAATATGTATTTAAATACAAAAAAAAAATGGCTTGCCCTTCTGACTTTGATGAGCAGGAATGGGAGGAAACGTAAGATCTAAGCAGCCTTCCTAGCGAGCATCGCTTTTCTGTATAGCGATGAGTCTCTTGGCTGCTTGCTGCAGTACGTCCTGCTGCACCTGAGCTGTCTTAAGTGGGGCAGCGTCTGCAGGAGCAGCTCTTGCCCCTCCTTGCCATAATCCAAATCTCACTGCCTGTAACAGCAATTTCTAACTGCGGTGAAAATGGAGATGCTATTAGTTCATATGCTTCAGTTTGCTTCATGCATTATATAAAACATATTTTGTGCATGAAGTGAAGATGTTATCGTTTAGAAAATTGTAGGAATGTGCCCTTTGAATTGTGCAGTGTTTTCACTCAGCTATTCGTGTAGTTCAGCAGAAATCCCGTGAAGTATTTCCGTAAATCCAGAACTTGTAGATGATGACACTATCTGCACATCTTTTCCATAGTGTAGTCATTTTTTTAGTACAAAAATAAAAAAGCCTTTATTCTGCTTTAGTATTTCTTTAATTAGCATCCAGAGTAATTGCTAAATGCTTTGTTCTGCATTCGTATTTTTATCCAGTAAACTCCCACTAGACAGTATTTATAGGCTCATAAATTCACATTTAGAAATTCATTTGAAGAAATTGTGACTTAATTCCTATTGATACACCTTCTTTTGCTTTCCTTGCAGCATTCTTAAAGTACAACAGAGTAATTCAATTTATGTTGAAATAAAAGTGCTGTCTACTGGATTAAACAGTAAACAGGCATAAATTTAATACAGAAATTCTTAAGCTTTTTCTGGTTTTGATCACAGTGAGAGACTATCACAAAATATTGCTGTATGTTTAGATTAAATAAAATTTCAGCCCCAGACCCTGTGTGGCATTGCAGCTGTTGGAAGGGAGAACACAAGACAATTTGCATGTTGCCCTGTGGATGTGTTTTTGGGCAATAAAAAAAAAATGCCTTCTGGGCAAAAAGTGTTTGTAACTTACAAAGACTAGGAAATGTGATGGTAAACATACCTCTAAAAAATCTTGAATATGGAATTTTAATTTAATTTGATTGTCTGAGATGACTAAAAGATGAGCTCACATTAGCATGAAAGTAGCTACAAGGAAGAAATGAAAACTGCTGTGGTCAACTTTACATTTCGATTCTTTGAAATGTTCTTACACTGCCACGTTTTGGTTTCCAAACTCTGCATGGGATATTTATATCCCAACAAAACTCTTTTCCTTTTTAAACTGTTAAGTATGGCTAATGCTCTTAGATTATAAGGCTGGCTGTTTTGAGGAGGAATTTAAATGCTGATTAAGCATTTTCATTTACACATCAAAAATATTTTCCCACACGTCCCTCTCTGCTAAATTTAAAGTCATCTTTCATCATTCTGGTACAAAATACAATATAGCGTAGTGTTGCAAAGTTGTGCAGGATAACCATTTTGCATACAGTCGTCTGTGATTTCCCAAAAAGCGACTGCAAGGAAGGTGCGGTCAACTCGCCTTTGGAGGGTCAGCGTTCTCAGAAACCTTCCAGACTTCTTATGGCTTTTGATGGCATCAGTAAAAGCATCTCCAATGGAGAACAGTTTTATCTTTTTCTTTATTTAATTACGTTCTGTGTATCACTGTAGGTATTTTGCTTGGGTTCAGAAAGAACAACTAAATGAAGCTGGATTTCGCTGTACTCAATGTAAAAATATATATTAGATTTTAGTGTAAAAATATGTATTAGATTTTAAAGTAGCTTTCTGATCAGAAATAGTAATTATTTATAATTATAATTATTTATAATAGTAATTATTTATAAGCACGTAGCTAAACTATCCTATAGTGCTGATGGAAATTTCTGGCCAAAATAAAGCTTTTCTCCCTAACCTGGAAGAGGGCATTGAAGTTGCAGCATGGTTCTGTGCTCAGCCCGTTGCCTGCGATGCTCCTCCGTCCGCTGCAGTTGCGTAACGCAGGAAGGTCACTTGATTGGACCATTTGTTTTAAATTTGTTATGTATTTATTACACAAAAAGCAACTAAATGACGTAATATCAAGGACATTTTCCAAATCTGAATTTAAGGCTCAAAGGAAATTTCTCAGAGGTTTTATTAAACCTTCCTTCTTAGTCAGAGGTCTGTGAAAATAGCTGGCTGTTGCAGTGTCGCCATTACCTCCCTCTCCTGCCCCAAGAGAGAGCCGGAATGGTATAGGAAGCTTTCTGTGAGCCTTTTATGCTATCACTACGTTTAATTCATTAATGAATTGCCTTCTTTCCAAGTATGAGTGTATTCTGAAGAAGCCGAGAAATATTGTTTCCTTGGTTTAAAATTACAGGGGAATTTTGACAAAATGGGGAGCAGAGTCCACATCTGCCGACTTCCCTCTTAATGCCTTAAGCAAAAGCGCGTTCTTTCTCTGTAACAAGAGTGATACATTTTTAAATAAAAGTTGTGAGGAAGAATTAAATCTGAGCAATGCTCAGATATCACCAAATTAGTCTTCTGTGGTATCTTGTGAAAGATGCAGTAAAAGGGAAATATTGTGGTATTATGCCAGTGAGGCCTTTCAGCCAAAGGCACTTGGTCGATAAAGGGTATGGGCTTGTGTGGGGACCCCTTCTTTTCAAATCCTGACGTGTTCTGAAACTCTTAACAAAGGGGGAAAAATAAAATTCAAACTTAACAGGAGTTTCTTGAACATAATTCCCTTCTCATCATCCATCCGTTCCTCTCCTTGCAGCCACGTCTAGTTCAAGTTGTGCTGCTAGAAGTGTGATGATAGATGCTGTAAGCAGAAGCCCAAAGTGTTTCAGCATCATTCTTGCTTCTAAACATGAAAAAATATTGATAAAGAGGCTGTCGCGTTGCTGACTCGGGTATGGGAAGTGCTGAGCGCTCGGTCCTCTCCCAGAGTTTTGTGTTCAGCGCTGGCCTCGTGCCAGGGGCTGGAGACTCTCTTCAGCTCTTTGTAGGTATGTGTTTCCTTTGCGATACCATCGGCATGTTTTCCCTAAAATAGCAAGCAATAATTAACACTTGTTCACACCATTAGGAATGCAGATGTTTCCCTATCCAAGTAAGTGGCTTATACTGTCTCTTTTGACAGATTTAGCATGTTTTAGTGTCCCTGCCCAGCTGTAGGGAGACTGGCAAGGTGTCATGGGTTGCGTTTAGCGAAATGCGGCAGTGCTGCTGGCTGTCATGCGAGTAAGCTTCATGTGCCCTCACTTTTTTGAATATGTAAAGGAGTGTGAAAACAATGGTCAGGGTTATTTTTAAATGCTGAACTCCTTGGGAAGGGAATGTCTCCAAGATGCAGTTTTTCGGTTAGAACCCAAGTTTGCCCTTTCCTCCCTAGGTTTGTGAAGGGATGACCCGTTTAAAACTCTTATTATGAAATGTGCCGTTCTATGGGACACTGAACTTTGCCCAGGAATTGAATCCCAGGTTTAACCACAACATTGTGTAATGGTTGTACACACCTCAGAGTAGGTAGGGATTTTTTTCAGTGGCATTGACTTTTGCTGGAATTGGTAAATAAGCTGTTCTAATGGCAGAGCCACCCTACATTATATGTTACAAAAAAAAGGTAATGTTGCATGTCCATGCGAAGGCTCCTGTGAACACGGTGTCATAGTTGCAATTACTGTGCCAACCTTTTTCCCTGCCAACGTCCTAATGCCTATAAAACATTGCTTCATAAACATTTTTTAAAAAGTCCCTGGAGTATTTATATATTTGGAGGGAACAAAGCCTTGTAGACAGTATGTCCAGTTTTTCTCTTCGTTTTCTACTATTTTATCCTTTTAGAATGCCTCTCAAAAGCTGGTCTTGGTTCCTTATTTTTTCCCAGGCCTGGAGTTTGTCTCTTGAGGATATATATTTTTTTTAACAACCAAAAAACTTACTCAACCTCCTCAAGTCCTTTAACACTTTCTCTGGTTTGACTTTTAATAAAGCCGCTGTTTACCTGGCTGTTGTTTACTCAACTTGTCTAAGTTTTCTAATAAAAGTAGGTTTTTAACTCGATTAGACTCTGCGTTGCTCCTTCCCTAATCCAAAATTCTGCAAGTAAGATCTTTCTGGAATGCAGTACAGTTTTCCGTTCATCTCTCGTACATGATGATTTCAGCTGATGGAGTTTTTTTTTCCTCCAGAGGTCTGCTCAAATTCCTGTAAGCATGTACAAGCAGTTTAGAGATGTTGCCTATTGATTCATTATATTGGGAAACTTTCAGCAGTTGGAGCAAAGGGTCTTCTAGTAAATAAAGCAAAGACTTAAATACATGTCTTTTCACATGAGTATGACTTTCTAAGTATTGCAATGTTATGGTATGGTGAGAGACAGTTCTTCCTAGCCATCAGCAAGTCATGGTCCCTGATACTTCACTTATCTAAAATAAGACCTAAGGAGGTTTTCCCAGGCTGTGGATTTTCTCATAGTTTTTATAGATTCACAGAAGCATAGGCTGGTAGTTAGGGATTATGCCCAGAATTCAAACTATGTCCCTTCCTAGTGTGAACACGTTCAAAGTCAGGCCCCGCTGGTTCTGTCTGGATTTGTGGTACACTGGTGTAATTTTACTGTTCTAAACACGGATTTTTGCCTCTTTAGAGTTCTTTAGTTCTTTTTACACATGAAGAGTGTAAAGTCTGGTCTGGTGGCACATAAATGCTATAGTCTTAACATAATTCTTAGCAACTCACTTCTCACCTTACTTGGTGATGCCATGCTGTCATCAGTTACATTGACTTTTGTTGCTTTACCCAGCTTCAGCTATAGTTTAAACAGTGTCTTGGGTGTGTGTTGTGTAACTGCAATTGTTGTGGCTCCCCCCGCCCCCCCCTTTTTTTTTTTTTTTTGGAAAATGACTTAAATTGAATATCTTTTCAGTTTTAAGCCCACGTAGGGCAAGAATGGATAGTATGACCACAGTTGGCAAGTATTACAGATTGTTTGGAAGCTCACATTTAAATCTTGTTTACCATAGAATATCATCTCAGGCCCAGTTGTTATTTAGTGTTTTTTGTTTATTTTACCTGTTTTATTAAGAGTTCCATTATATAGCGCAAGGGAAACCTGTGATGCTGCTGTAGAACGTGTTACATGAGAATGTGCCAACAAATGAATCAGTGTTACGGAAACGAGACAGGCATGTAAGGACTAGTTTTCTGGCTATTTCTTTCCAGGAAACTTGCTTGCTACTTCTGGTTAGTGTTGCCTAACACATTGTTTTTGAAGATCTTACACAAATTAGAACTACTTAATTCAAAAAAGCCTCTGACTGACTTGATTTTTCTGGTGGCCTCTGAAGCCCCTTTGTCACCGAAATGCGTAACGGAGCTTGTGTTTCTCCTTGCCTTCCCTGTGAGCACCCTGGGCTGTGCTCCATGCCTCAAGGGGAATGCTGAGAATTTCCTAGGTTGTTGTTGTGGTTCTTAAGTATTATTTCACAGTCTCGATTAGTAAAAGTATAATTTTGTATGTGTATGTGAGAGATCAAAATCTGTTTTAGCAACTAGCTAGTATGTCTTAATTCCAAAATCAGTTGTTTTAACATAAATGGTCTTCTAATACAGCTAGAGTGGAGCTCTGTAAGCCTGGTTTACATTTCAGCAGCTTTTCACTGGTGAACACCTTCCTGGTTTCCAGTTGCGTACACTGGGTCAGAGTCAGTCCCTAAAAGCATGAAGATATTTTTCGTATGGTCTAAAGACAAAAGATTGCTTAGGAAAGGATGTTCGTACTTGGCTGTCACAAGTTAGGTAGTTGAGCCTTTCAAAAAAAAAAAAAAAAAAAGAAAAGAAAAGAAAAAGATTACTGTATTAAAAAGCAGTAGTTTTTTATTACTCATCACTTGCTGTAGATCCTGATTTTGAAATGCCAATAAAAAATTTCAAAGAATGTGGACTTGAATTTTTTTTTTTCCAACCCACATGGACAGTTAATAACCATATTGAAAAGGTTGCGTAAATATTGCTGGTTACCATTCAGATTAGCAGGACAGACAGGAACACAAGTCTGCTTTGCAGTATTCAATATTTGAGTGCTAATTTGGCCTAACGAGGCAGAAACACTGATCATTATTCCATTATTATAATGCAGACATTACCTTGGGGTTTCAGGACTGTGCCAAAACGTGGGGAGGGCACTTCTGAGGGGCTTGCGACTGTCCCGTGGAACTAGATCCCAGGCTGTTTCTGCTAGGACCAGGAGCTGCATTTACTTTTCTTCCCATTTAAGAGCCTCATTGCAGGAACTACTCCAAATGCTTTTTCCACAAGGTATGATGGAATTGATAAGTGGTTTGAAAAAACTGTTTTATTTCAGTTCTTTACTGGAATATCACGGTTGCAGTAGGAAGTAGTAGTGGGAGTGTGTTGTGTCCTGTTTTTGGTGCCCTTAGGAGATTCATCTTCCACAGATGGCTGCGCCTTGGAGAAAGAGTGTTTGATTGTCAAGACATTTCAGCCTCTTTGGTATGAAATTTGAGCATTTCTGTGTTCTGTCCATGCCTTTTCATTGATGTGAGCCCGGGTAGATACAGTAATATTAAAAAACAAATGGTATAAGGTAAGAAAGTCTAGATTTAACATACAAGGACAAGCTGCCCATGGCCATTAGTAAAGAAAACTGGCACAAGAGGGCAGTTTGTCTGCAAATGAATAAAAAGGCATCCAAGCTCTAGAATAAACTTTTTAGCGAATGACCTCTAAATAAGGAGAACACTGGGTTACTCTGGCATCTTAAAACATCATATACTGAATAAACCAGGGAAATTATCGATTACATATTTAGTAAAATGTGAATAACCCAGGAAATTAATGACAGTTCTGCCTACTTTTTTTTTTCATACAGACTCTTTAGGGTAACCAAATTCAGGGAGAAGAGGAATTGTTAAGGAGAAGTGAGCAAAAGTACAAGAGGGGAGAGACCATATAGGAAAGGGAATCCATAAATATTTGTTCAAACTTCATATTCTGGGTAGAGCCCAGAAGACAGAGTTTTACTATACTGTGGCATTTTTCATTAAGGCACTGTTTCTTTTCACTTGAAATATACATTTGTAGCTGATGAATAATTTTTATGCATTACTGCAGTGTCTATAAACTTATCTTTTAGTTATTTGCTTGCTTACAGATGTGAGGGGAGAAGAGGGTAATTTAGGGACATATTTAAAGATAATTGGCTTGGCAGATGCTGACCCCAGTTTGAGGTAGATGTCTATTTTAGACAAATTGTTCAAATAACTGTCTGAAGTCTGGTGCAACTTGTCATCTTTGGATGAGAAATTTGAATGGTTTATGTCCATCCAATTTTGTTGTTGTTTCAACAGAGACTTTTCGTCCAATTGCCAATTCTATTTCTTTTTTGACTAAGACAACTTCCCAGTTTTGTAGTTAATAACTTAAGTGAGTCATAAGATGTTCTATATTAGTAGACTGCTTCTTTTTTAAATAAATGAATAAAGCCACAGCAAGACGGATTTGGTTCAAATACAGTGAGGTTTCAGAGAAATCTCTCTCTCCTCCTAACTTTCTCTTTCTATCCCGTTTTGCTTAGGAAAGACATTTTCCTCATTATCCTGTGCTGTAGTTGAAGACTGAAAGTAGTTGACTGGTCTCCCAGCTGGAGGGGAAAACTAGGAGGACTTGGAAATGAAAGCATCAAATGAGCGTAACTCCAGCAGTGGCAGATAGAAAACCCAGCATTAGAATTAAGATTTCGGTTTATCTTTGACTTCCTTTAACAGCAAATGGTCATATAAGCTGTTGATACTTAAAATTGCACCAAATCTTCTTATCTATTTATGAAAGAAATTAAGCTGGTCTTTTTGTTCATGAACAGAACATAAAAGGGGGAGACAACTGAAAAGATATAGCTAATACTATATATAAACTTTCAGGGGGGTGGGAGGGAGCAGGAAATTCCACCGTAGAGAGTATTTTTAGACATGTCGTGTGCATTTGTGTGTATGCACAGCTAGTGACTTCAATAGCAATAAAGGTGAGACCAAATTTGCATTTCTTAGGCTGTTTCTGTCTTTAATATTCACAATTGTTCACTCAATCCCGTGTGCATCTTATACCTGTAAAGAAAGGTGGAGGTTTGAAAATCCACTGAATTTACTTTAAGATACCGTTAGGCATTTTTAAGATGCCATTTAAAGCTTCAGGTACAGTTTAGGTGTTAGTTAATATTCTGGTAGGAAAGTGATTTTTTTTTTTCTTTTCTTTTCTTTTTTTTTTTTTTAAAGACATTTTCAAGTGAAAGTCGCATTTGGTTGTGACCCCTTTCTTTTTACCACGCTGATAGTAAAAGAATGCGAGACACTGATATCCCGAGAGAGAGAAGGATTCCTAAGCTACGTCACTGGAGGGACCTTGAAGCAGTAAAACGGCTATTTAAAATAATGCATTATTTTCTGTAAAATATTCCCCCCCCCCCCAAAAAAAAGCTATATCACAGCTAGTACAGCTAGTTCATATGCTGTCCTAGATGCAGAAAGGATGATTTGGAATATGGCACCTGAGCCAGTTGATGCTCAGAATAAGAGTATTTAGTCCAAAACACTCAAAAAGCTTTGAGATACAGCCAGGAGAAGTCCATGGTCACTGATAAAAGTAGTGCGCGCAGTGATCTGTATATTTAAATTACTAAGCTCCAGTTCTTCTTGCTAAGTTTATTCAAAAGTTTTTAGATTGATAGCCAGAAATATGTGTATGACATGCACCCATGCTGGAGCCAAAGTGCCTCTTTCATATGCAGAAAATAACGGTCTTCTGGTTGTATTTTTATACTGGTCTTGCAAGTTCAACAAAACTGAAACATTGCATTTTAGATTATCTGCTTTCCTATCTTGGTTTATAATATTTAAGGCTGGTATAATCAAAACACCATCTAGCTTCATATCACCGTATTTCTTCTGAAGTTAGTGTGCCGTTACACTGCAAATGAGAAAATTCTGTAAAGCCTTGGGGTTGTGTAGTAAGATACAGAGGTCTGCAATTAGTATGGTCCTGTTACCATGTTGTCCCTAGAGATCCCCACTAACTTGGAAAATGCAAAACAAGTGAAACCTACTCATCAATTGCCCTAAACATTTTGCCACATTTTAAATTGAAGGGCTGGATTTTTTTTAATTCGTAAGTGGATTTCTGACATTTCCAGGGCTGCAGATTGGAGCAATATATCATATTCAGTTTAGAAAAAAGAAAAACATTTTTATCCTGGGCTGATTTTGCAGACTTCAGAGCAGGCTCGATTTTGCTGTGGCCGAGACTAAGTGCATCCAGAATATATTTTTAATTTATGGAAAATTAGCTTTCAGCAGATAAAGTAAAACACAGCTTTGGAATAATAATGTGTGTCTTTCTGTGAAAATTATTGTGCCAGTTATGAATACGTTATATTTTTTTAGGTGAGGGAAGTGTTCATTTTTAATCAAGACAATAATCAAGTATAGGCAGTCACCTTTGCTTATAATATCCTTGTCACACGTTTCTGAATCCCTCTTGTGTATCTCTATCATACAGAGAAGGACTCACTATGGGACAAAACATCAGACGAGAGGTGTTTGTTGTTGCCATTTTCTTACGTCCTCACGGCATCTTTTGTTCAATTCCCACCCACACCTCGTGTATATAGTTGGTTAAATTACCACTGCAAAGAGTTGTTAATGAGGCCTCCTTGAACTCTAATCTGTATGTACATGAACAACAGATTTAAAAAAAAATGAAAAATGACCTGTAATTGTTATTATATTTAATGGCTTTATATAAAGGTAGTATTTTCTAAAGCATGTTAATTGCGTAGGAACCACCATTCCATTCTTTTTTAAAAAGAGATTTGATTCTTGGGAGTTTATTGAGAAATTTTTCCAGATGCAGGTACTTTTGGAAAGCTTTTGAAAATGTTGACCTGAATCTGCTGTTTAGTTTTCCTTAGCTTTAGAGGTTGCAGAGAGAGTGATCTTCTATGAGCACTTTTTGTTCTTTTAACACTCTACAGTTCTAAATTAAATTTAATTAGGTAGTGAGCCTCCATATCTTACGGATAAAATAAATAATTTATTGTATTTGCTACCTTTATGTAAGAATTACTGAAAAGCAAATATAGTGTCCAGTGGAATCATAAATTAAAGAGCAAACATTACCAGACAGGATTGCTCATGAAATACCGACAGAATTGTCCCTAATGAAAAATTAACCCTTCTCCAAAGAGTCAAAATATAGTTGGACTCAATAAAAATGATTGTAAAGCAGTTCTTTAAGTTATAAAGTGCTGTAAAGATAAGACGATTAAGAAACCCAACTGAACTTGGAGTGAGTTTCTAAAAGATCTCCAAAGTTTGCTGTTAAATACGCTACCGCTTATCATCTGTTCCGGTGGTAACGATGTGTTACCCTGTGCCGGTTTTCTTCATGCGTAACCTGTTTTTGCTGATTGTATTTTTACTCTTTCAGGAGTTTTATGAACATACGAAAACACTTTGGCAAGACGAAGGTGTGAAAGCCTGCTATGAGAGGTCTAACGAATATCAATTGATCGACTGTGCACAGTAGTAAGTATGGTTTCTGTTCTGCTGTATTTCGACTGCTACGTACACATTTTGTCCTGGATGTTAGTAACCGAGTGCTTTGGATGGTCCTGGTGCTGGCTTCTGTGGTACCTTTGAAGAGAAGGAATGTATGCTGTACTGTGGATTTCTGTTAGTTAGCCATTCAGACAGCTAGCAAAAACTGGCTTTTGGTTAGACACCTAGTAATACCTATATTGAAAACCTTGCAGATGCTTTCAGATGGTCTTAACACAGACTGAGACCTTAATAAAATGGACAACTTTAGCCTTTCAGAGTCCGAATTTCCTACTACTTCCGCTTAGACCAGATTCCTTTCCAAATGAGATAAACTTCAGACACTGCAGCAAGTGTTAATAGGTGGGAAAGTACGTTAGCGTGAAACAGGTCCACGTTTGTAGCTTTTGCTTTTAGCACAGTTTATTTATCTGAAAACAAAGAGATGGCAGCAACGAGAAACCTGTGATCAGTCACCGGGACTTCTGCTTGTGTGCCTTCGCGCACATATCAGTGGGTGATTCATTCCCGTCTGCTATTTATACTACTGTGATAATTAGTATTGTCATGAGAGAGACTGCTGCATGTTTGCAGTTATTTATCACATGAAGTAATACAGTATAGTTCAGAATTTTATTATTGCAATATGTTTGTCATAATTGTGATGATTCCTGGTGTTTTCATTATGTATGTTCAAGAATTGCAGGGCTTAAATGTGGAATATTAGTGGCTAAAACAGCTCTCTATTAATTTACACTCTGCTTCTTCTGGAGAAACTGAAATAAGTTTAATAGTCAGGGAAATGCAGGCTTCTCCTTTCGCATGATGATGGAGGACTGGAATTTGTGTGTCTGCTACTGAGTCTCTTAAAAATGAAAGCACGTGAGACGAAATAAAATTCATAAGGTTCTTTTTTTGGCTTAGGTAGACTTGAAGGAAAATCAACAATTAGCTCTGCTTGAAAAGAGACCAGGGAGATAATTTTACTATGACTTGTACAGCTCCAGGTCTCCAGAAGGCTCTTTGAAGTTGTGCCATTGTTGCTAGTGTTCGCTTGTTTTATTTGTAGCCATGTCTCTTCCATTAGGTGACTAATGTTTGATCCTTTGGTGTAGATCTCCCTGCAAGTTCAGCTGCTACAAAGTAAAAACTGCTCAAAAATTCTGGTTTTCTGTTTTCTGTCAACTATCCAGTAAATTCTGTCTTTGTAGTGTAAAGCTAATAGAATGAGGAAAAAAAGTTTTGTTTCTGATGGTTCTTGGTTATCTGGTTAGTGTCTGTTAATAGTAATCTTCTGTTATTGCTAAAGAAGTAGGTAATGCTACACCCTTTTCTTTTATATTGCTCTTTTTGGAAAAGGAAAAAAAATTGTCTTGCTCTGAATGTACAGAAGAGAGCTAAAAATTGCTCTCATCCCTGACTGCTGGATGTTGACTTTTTCGTGGGTCAGCAGGGGAATGGCCTTTGTGGTGGTTTTACCGTCCTGCTCCATCTAGTGGAACACTGAATTTTACATCATGGCCTGTGGGACCAAAAACAAAACTTGTACGTTGTCGACAAATTACAGAAATTCTTCTAAGATACCATTTTTGTCTCCTTCATAAAAATGCTTTGTAACTGTAGTATTTATTCAAATTGGATGTAAAGGATATGGCATTGGTTTCTTATGGAAGGAGCTTTCTAGTTGTTGGTTCCTGTCCCTTCTGCTTTGTGATGCTGCATTGGTGTTGTCTTCAAGATCAGAATATGCAAAGGGAGAGGGTTTTTTAACTGTAATATGTTTGCTTGGAAGTTAATATCGCTTTGAAATTTTGTGCTTGTCCTTACCATACTGAATTTTCAAGTGACCTGACATAAATTACTTCTAGTAAAATCTGACATGATTGATGCCATGAAATTAACCCAGTAACCACATTTTTTAAAAATGCACCAAAGGCAAGGTATAAAAAGTAGCTGAAATTTGTCAAGTGAAGCCTATTTTAATTTGAATGTGCAGACTAATGTCATTAGAGGTAACAGGAATTAAAAGAGAAAGTTGAGCCAAGGACAGTGTTGGAGTTGATGCTTCTTTCGTAGAAGTCTTAGTTTCTAAGCATTCTCCCTTTTTGAAGGTCCCTGTCCATACTTAAAGTGGAAAGCAAAAATGTTAATTTTCTATTTCAAGATAAATCCAGCTTCCAAAAATCCTTTTTTCCTCTTGAAAATGGAGTATATTTTTAAATATTAATGGATTCTATGCTTCGTGAGTTTCTTTAAAATTCTAAAAAAATTTCTTGTTCACAAGAATCAAATATCACTTTTTATTGCTATTGGTAGATCTTCTTTTTAGCTACCACCACCTCTGAAGGGTGAATTGCTTAGTGTAAAGTTTGTCTTCAGTTTAACATTCTATATTTTAAAAAAATGCATTTTTCACTCTTGTAAGTTATATAGCTATATATAGGAACTTTTGCAAAGTATAGCACAAGTAAGTTGTGCCGGATGTTTCAAATCAATTTTGTCTGTTTTTTACTAGGGCACAGTCAAGAATGTTTATCTTCCAGGGGTTTGTTTGGCTTTCCGAAACGTCAATAGCAAAATGAAAGCATTTTTGCTTCTGCCCAACTCGAATAAGATACATGTGGGACTTCCGTAGGGATCTTTGAGTCCCGCAGAAGGGTCTTTCAAAGTCAGTGGTTTTAAAGCATGGCGTAGCTTCAGGGTGTTGAAGCGCCCTGAGAAGAAAGTCACTGGGGAAATGGAGACTTGCACTCTTGTGAAGTTGGTGCTGGGATAGAAAGTGTTCTTGACTAGTCAAGAGCACTCCTGAATGAATGCAGACCCAAAGAAAGGTCAGTTTTTCTTGCATCCCTTTCCCAGGGAAGTGGGAATGAATATTAATTTGCAACCTAGTGTGACCTACCAGCATAGCTAGGATGTGGGTATTAAGAGAATCCAGCAAGGGTATTTTTCACCTGTTCCCGAGCAGCAGCTTAAATTCTGCAAGGCTTCATGCTGCCTCGTGCACGTTTGCCTCCCGTCGTTCCTCCCCCGAGTTCCCGGTTGAGTTGCTCGGAAAAGACAACTTTACCAAAAGCCACAGGTGCCATCTCAGCTTTCCACTGAATTGCAGCTGTGACCTGTGGAGGTGTGAAGAGGGAGGCCAGGCCGGTGACTTCTGCTGCTGGAGAGTCCTTCTGGTAGCCTGTCCTTCACCCTCAGCCTCCCACCGCGGGGAGAGGTCCCTTCGGAGGGGCCGGTTCGGCGTCAGGAGTCGCTGCCTCTGCTCGTCGCGAGCCTCGCCACACTTCCTGCCCGTGCGTGTGAGCAGGCGGGAGAGGCAGAGAAAGGAAAGGAGGCCGTTTCCCTTTTCTTAACCGGACCTACTAAGTAATTGGTTTCAATTCTGCTTTCAGAAGAACAGGGTCTGGGAGGTTGGCACTGGTTTTGCTCCGGGCTGCAAGGAGGGAGCGAGATGTTCAGAGGAGGCCAAGTTTCATTGCTCTTGCCCCTTCCACGTACACTGGAGAGGGCGGATGTTTTTACCGAAGCTGCGGTATGAGGCTGCTGCTAATAAATAGAAGGACACAGAATTAGCTAGAGTACAGAAAACCCCAAACGATGATAACTGATCTTTGTTTGAAGATCTGTGTGTCTCAAGCCTCGCAAATACCCACCCGGCGGTTGGAATAGGTAGGATCTCTCTTGTACGAATGCGCTGCGTGGCACGAGAGCCCGAGACTTCCTCGCGGTCCTGGACAGCCTCAGCTGAAGCCCAGGGATGGCCCTGAAGATAATTGCTTTGATTTCCGTAGCCTTTGGGTTAGCCCTGTAGCAAGGCATGCGCAGAGTTAGGGTACACGAGCCTCCTATTGCTTTTTCTGCATGGGTAATTATTAGGCTGTGCCCACAAATATATGGATTTTTGCTTTAGTTATCCTTGGCTAAATGAGGTTCCTTGGTCAGGAATATGATTTTTATTTTCTTTTTACGCTGTGCTTTCTCGGGATATCTTCTAGCTGACGCTTCCTGGTTTTGGCCGGTGTGGAAAAGGAAATAATGCGAGAGACAGCATTCGCAACCCGTTTCACACCCTGCGCTATCAGGAAGGGCTGGAAGCAGCATGAGGGCGCCTATTCTCACGCTATTTCCGGCTCGAAAGCCTCGCTCGCCTCTCCCGCCGCTGCCATTTCGGGGAAGGAGAGAGCGCGGCGAGGCTGCCGCCGTAGGTGTGCAGGTCGTATTTCTCCAACTTCAGCACCCGCCGAGCCGCGCTGATAGCTTGAAAGTGTGCCAGGCTGCTCCAGAAGAGTCGTAGGAGAAATCTTTTTTTAAGATGTTTGTTTTTAAAATACTTATCAAAGAAAGGGAGAGGGCAGCTATTAACTGACTGCTGCGCAGAGCTGCAAGAGGGTCAGCAGATGTGGGCGTACTGCTTTTTTTTAATTCCTTATTTGTTATGGGGTGTAAATTCTTTGTATTTTAAGCTTTATGGTGTGTTTTGTTTCTGGATTTGCTGACTTGTAGAGAGCAATTAAGAGCTCCAATTTGAGTACTTAATGATTTTTCTTCCATACGTATTTCACTTCGTGACAGAGTTCCTTTCGTGGAGCCTGTAGCAAGGTGTGTTTGCTGCAAGCCTGTCCTTTCTGAAGAGTGATTGATTTATCAGTCGTACTGTTCGTACAGTTTCTTATCCATAGTATTTATTAATTTTTACTTTTTAATTTCTTTCCACTTGATACGATTTTGGCTGAGTGACTCCCCTTGCCTCTTCCATCTCTTCGAGCGATGTCTGCGTGGTCGCATTCAGCAGCACAGGAATTTCTCTGGTCCATATTCCTGGCATACGTGAGCTTCTTATGGACGTTAGCTATTATGTTGTTAAACATTCCTGTGAGGAAAAATAACACTCTTATCCCCTGTTGCTGATCTAAAACTGAAATAGGAGAATTGCAGCTCGCCTACTGCTGTGTGAATTCTTTGGCAAACCAAGGAGTAGACCCAGATCGGCTCCTTTCTAACCCGTTGCCTCGAGCAAAAAGCCACTCGCCTTTGTTCCGGAGCACTTGGAGGTAACTGAGTTAGGTTCTTGTCCCTGCTCCTCTTTATCCCGAGGAAATAGAGGGTCGTGTCCTAAACAAGGTTACGTTTGCTCCATAACCCAGTGGAGCGTTAGTTGCAGAAAGAAGTTGTGGTAGGTGACAGACACAGTAACACCTGTGTTTGCGTGGCATCAGTGAAGTCAGTACCAACAAAACTGTGATCCGAGTCCAAATATATGTAGTTGAATTGCGCTTGACTGCTTCAAATGTCTGCCCTTTTTTGCTGACCACTGATAGCAGGGATGTGCCTGCTGGCAAGTGCTGTGAAGACCAGATTACCTAAATTTAGCCAATAAATGGATTATGAATCCAGCACGTGTTCCTACTGTTGTCACAGCTAATCATAAATTCATAATTTCAACCTACTCTCAACCCCACATATATTTCTCTGTCTCTAAAATAAATTACATCCCTATTTGAAGCAAGATAAAACAAAAGGTGTCCTGAAATGGCTTATGTGTTTGAGTCTTCAGAATTAGGAGCACGAGTAAAGGAAAATGTTGGAGGAGACGAACCTCTAGAGATGATGTTTGTTGCAGGAGCCCCACGCACCACCCATCGCCGTCCGGCGTTTGCCACTTCAGTTTCTCTGTTGTTCTGCGCATCCGCTAACGTGCCGTTCCTTTTTGCTCTTTAGCTGCTGGTGCAACTTCCTTTCCATCCCTGAATCTTAGGGATGAGCCTTCAGCCGAAGGCAGGGCTGTCCCCATCTGAGATGGGCGTGAAAAGGCTGCGTTGGAGCTTCTTCCCTTATTTCTCCACCAGGCCTGCATTCATACAGTCACCCTCGCCTTTGCGTTCAGTGTATCGCTCCCTAATGCCTTTAAGAGTAAGGATAAGCTGTGGTGCGGTGCTCAGGTGCCCAGTTTTGAGAAATGAGCCTCCGTGTGCACTAGAGGTTATGTTTGCTTTTGCAGGCGAAGGAGCCTTTGCTCATGCAGCAGCTGTTTCTGTGTCGGCAACAGGTTCACGTGCACAAAACGTGCTCAGGTTAGGCGCACGTTTGCTCCTGAGTATTTTGTTTAAAACTTTGGTATGAGTTTAACCATTTTATTTGAATAAAATTTGTCAAAATACTAGTAAATTTTCGCTGTAATTGCAAGTAGAATTCCAGGTGATCTGTTCAGTAAATCGCTATGTTTTCCTCTCTAACTGGAAGATAACTAGTTTTGAATAGCAAAAGTGTGTAAAAGTAGTTTGATGAAGATAGGACTAAATAACAAGCATGCTGACATTTTAGCCAGCGAGGAACATTGTTTTAAGTTCAGTTCATCGTTTGCTCAGGATATATCCCTTAGCTAATATTTTACTTTAATAGTCTGCTTTAAAACTAAAGTTGATGTTATCAAAGAATGTGAATACACAAGTAGCTACTACTGTAGAAATATGGGAATGATGCAGTTTCATGAAATAATTCTCTGCTAAAAGTACTTGGCTAAAATTTAGAATTCTACAGGCAAAGGAAATTACTGTGCAGCCCAATTTCTCGATGTGTTTGCATATACTGTAAAATTAACACCAAGTTTAAAATAATAGTCAGATGTTATGGAAATATAAAAGCACGTGTCACTAAAGAAAATGACTAGTGACAAAAGTGGCAAACCATGTTGTTCGGTAAAGAATATTGTATTTGCATCACCCAATGGTTTTAAATGTTTTAAAATAATACAGATGAATAACAAAACATGAATAAACCAGGAGACTTCTTTTTCAAACAAATCAAAAATAATAATGAGCTAAGCTTTTTTAAAGCAATCAGCAAATGCATATTGTTGTAATTGCTTTCAAGCTGGTTTGGGTCAGTATTACCTGGACTCTTTAGTCAACATATTTCTGATACGTACCTGTGTCTGCTTTTTATGTTTGGTGGCACTGCTCTTTACACATGTACATGTTCAAATGCAGTGGAATTTTTTGTGGGTGAAGGGGAGAGTTGAAATGCGATACAGCAGAAGATGGAATATATGCCAAAAAGTTGTGTTAATTCAACTTTTACCAGTTTCTGCCTTTTAATGGCAGTAGGCTCCCCATTCCTTCCCACTCTTCCCCTCTCCCATTCTCAAAGTTTATTCAGTGAGACCTTGGTTAGTGGTGGTAAGAGAATAGGATAGAAACATGTGGAACTATATATCTGCTGCCTGCCAGGGCTTTTGGAAGAGATGGGAAAATCTGTTGGTCTCTTGCTGTGTTGGTAGGTACCAGCCTGGTGATAGAATCAGAACCAGTGAATATGCCAGCAAGGGGCTTGTTGTTATACAGGTAACTGTGTGATTTGTGGGCATGTGGACTGAGGCTAAATTTACCTGGTCCCTTTGCACCTTGAAAAGTGATGTTTCCAACTTTTATTCAAGATACTCTTATTTAAGCTCACTTTCATATGGTCTGTAATTCATAGACGTTTTTTGAGGATGGGGCCAGGCCAAGTGCTTTAGTGGGATGTGTAAGGTTGGTGGTGATTTGTAAAGTTTAGAGACTTTATAAGTCATTTTCAGTTTAATTAAAATAACCAATACTTTTCAAATGAATGATCTATTAATAAACAAGATTTATGTGTGCATTCCAAGTCCGGACTGATGTTCAGTCCATGGTGAACAGTCTGTCAGTGGTGCTGTAGACTTGACACAAAATAATTTATTCATTAAATTAGTATGTTGCACTGTTATGCAAGAGCATTACATATGGTTACTAAAATTGCATTACTACTCAGTTTTGTTTTTCTTTTATGACTGGAAAGCTTGAGAGAGATTTAATAGCCTGGATTGATCCTTACAGCAGCTCTCTTAAGGTCAGTGGAGTTTCACCCAGTGTGAGTTGAGTTTTGTGCCGTTGATTAACAACAGGTCTCCAAAACTGTGTTGATTGCGTGGAGTCATTGCTGTGCTGTCTACAAGCCTGTAAAAAATGCCAGCCATCTGTGGAGTGAGGTGCTCTCAGTGCTGTAGCAAAACACGATATTACGCTGATGATAACTGCATGGTTAGCGTATTTCCTGCCAGCTAGACCGGTGTTTGGCAAGGTTTGGCATGCAGGGAAGGTAAGACAACTTAGAGCCACATGGACTGATCGAAGCTTAAGATCCTTTGGCTTGCAGAGGTCTTGCAGGTGGTACTGCCTTTTTTTTTTTTTTTTTCGTTTTCTTCATCATCAAATTTATTTTTGCTAGGTACAGAATATGCTTTGTTATGATAGTGAAGCTATGTAAGAAGTGTTTTGTGTGCACCAAATTCACCCTAAAAATAACCCTAACTGCTGCAGGTGAAACTTGTGCTGTAATCTGTCTTCTCCAAAATGTATGTGTACTTTAGGTAACTTTGAACAAGTAAGGTAGATTATTCTTATTACATACACAGTAATTTTTTAATTCTCTGACTTTTGTGAAGACAAGTAGTAGTCATTCTGTGTGTTAAAATTCGTCATTTAGAATGAGAAGTTATAGTAAAACAGGAGTGGTTGTATTTCTGTAAACTTTCAGGTTTCATGCACTTAGGGTCTGTTTGTATCTCCTGAAGTTTTAACCTTTAACTTAAAAAATGTGCTCAGTTTCACTGTAAAATTCCAGCTGCTATTTTACAAAAACATAGCAAACAACATCCCGAATTACTAGCAACACTCTTCCTTTTAAGAATGATACAGTCGTCTTGGATTACTGTAGCAGGGCAAAAAGCGTAGCTCTTAAGTAGCAACCAAAATGACTGTTGCAACTCTTCGTATTAGTTCCTGAGCATTAGTTTTCGCTCGCCCTTTCCTCCCCCGCTTTTGCTGCCTCCCCTTTGTGCAAGCAGAAGCAGCCCGGTGCGAGGTTTGTGCCGAGCTGCGCTCGGAGCAGCCGGGCACGGCGATGCAGGAGCACCAGAAGAGAGGACTTCCCCACGGGCCCGCACAGCCGCCGCGAGGAATCCTGCCGCAGGGAGACCTGCAGGCGCAAAACGCGCTGCCAGCTGTAAAGACGAGCTCGAGGAAACGGGACCGAGCGTGGCGTCGATTGCATCATTTTTTGCCTTCCCTCCGCGACAGCCGGAGCCACTCTCCGGGCGGACTCGGCGAGAGGCCGGGCAGCGGCGGCAGCGATGCTCCATTGGTCGCGCCCCGCTGCGTTTCCTCCCGGCCGCTTTCCCGGGAGGGTCCCCGGCCGGCTGCCCCCGGGGAGCCGCAGCAGGAAATCGCTCCCGCGACGGCGTGCTCTGCCGCGGCTCCCAGCGTGGATGGAGCAGGTGTGGCCGCTGGTTTGGGGGTCTGGCTGTCTTCTCGATGCTGTTTCGGGATAGCTGCGGGAAATTTTGGCCTGACCTTGGGATCTGCCGTCCCCAGGGCTGGCCGTCAGCAAGAGCTGCGGCTTGGGGAGCGCGAGGGCTTTATCGCTCCTGCTCCAGTGCTGCAGAGAAGGAACATTTCAAGATTAGCAGCAGACAATTAGGAGAACGCTTTTATCAAGCTAAGACCTAAAAAGATATTGTAAAACCTCATTAAAGACTTGCTTAAAAAAGGAATTAAAAGCAACAGTGCTCCAGAAGATAGGAGACCATAGGCAATTTCTGAGACAAGGGTGAAATCGGGCCAGTACGTTTGCTGGGACAGTGTGAAAGCGCCAGGTTTGACTCCCAGCTCTTCCCGGGTCTGGAGCACTGCAAATACCTCGCTGTACGTCCCGGCTGAAGGGAGGGAGCCGTCACCGTCACGGGGCGTCACCTTCTCCCCCTGCGCTCCCTCTGCCGTGAGCTCCCTGGTGTTTGAGAGTACACTCAAGCCTTCCCTTCGCTGCGGATTTGAATTTATATTTCTGCCATCCAGGCCATTGCCCACGTTCCCAGGTGCTGCAGCATTTGCTCTCTGTGTGGGACCCCTGACAAAGATATCTCCACTTGGTTTGGTTGAAATTCATGTTTTATTGAGAACATGTGCACGCATGCAGGCAACAGGGTCATAAAATCTGTATTTTGGTAAGGAAGCAGGCTGAAAATACAGAAATTATATATATTGATCACATATTAGGTGAACAAGTTGATCAACTTGAAGTATCATAGACTATTATTTACTGTAATGCTATATACAGCACTTCCTGTCCTACAAATAAAGCATATGAATCAGATCTTTTATAAATCATATGAAGTACTCTTTATAGTATGCAACTAAATTATTCCTAAACTAGTGAAGAAATTGGTGGCTAATTTTAAGTATGATTTGTGCAACTTGTTCTATAGTTTTGTAAGGCAGATCTCACTGGCAGGTTTTGTGATTTGAAACACCGTTTTTGAATTGATTTCTCTGCAGTATATTATACATTGATTTTTGTATCTGAAGAGTGTTAAAATCGGTTGTTATAGTTAAGCATAAGTCTGTGATAATTATATTTGCATTATGATACGCTAATTCATCAAGAAGGATATATACAGATAAGGCTAAATGGTAGTGTATTCATTATGCAAGCACGGGTTTTACCGATAGGGCCTCTAATTTACACTTGAAATGTGTCGGCTGCCCTGTAAATTTGCTGTGAAGGCTGTTAAGTACCTTGGATACTCTGCGAGGTTCCCCTTCCCCCAAAGTGCTTATGTAAACTACAGCCCGAGTAAAAGCTAGCAAAGAGCTATTTTTAGCAAGACTGTGCAGCTGGGGGAGGGCAGGGGCCTTGGGTCGCCTCGGAGGGTGCAGAGCGAAGGGGAGTATCCCGGTCGGGAGCTGTATCCAGCCCAGACTGCTGGCTAGTACTGTACGGTTTGTATAGAGAGATCTGTGCTTTTACAACAAAACCAACCAAAACCCGCCTGAGCTAGATGATTTTTTTCTAAATAGATGAAAACAGTGATGTACATTTAAAATCCCTGCAAATGGCATTAATTTACCATTTTTGTTCATGTATTGTCAGTGTTGATAATACTTGCAAAGTCGCTGAAGACCATGTCTGGAAAATGCACCGTCTGCCGTTTGCTCTTAAGGCATCTCGGTTGAATTGAGTTACTCATTCGAGTTATAAAATCAGGGACGGTTTGGAGAAGTTGGACATCTCCAAGCTTCGTGTCTGGCAGGACAACTTTTTACCTAAGGTGGCTTATAAAAGAGTGCGAAGGTACTTCCTTGGGTATCCTTTCATCAGCTTGAGTCTCAACAGTGAACCGACGTGTACTGTATCGTGTCTGCGGTTATTTGGCTGGGTGTTTTCCGAGGCTCTGTGGGGCAGCGTGTGTGCCATAAAGAGCAGAGAGTTACGGCATAAAGTCTCTGGTCTTCTCCTGGCTCTAGACCAGACTTGGGTGTGACTTAGTTTCCCAATTTGAGGATTTGTATTGTACTTTTCTTCTTCTGGAAGGGTATAGAAGCTCATAGCTGCAAAAGCCCTGGGATGATTTTGGGTAGTGTGAGGTATTAAATGAAGTCAGATGAGTGAAGGATGATACTGTGCAATCTTTCACAAAACTGATGCCAAAAAGTACTGCAGTATCATCGAAAGTCTTGACACAATGAAATGTTTTTGCAGAAGGAGTGAGAGATGGATTTAGAGATCTTTCTCTCTCCTATGCTAACTTGTTTCAGAAGTTAGGTGCATGGTATGTATGAAATGCAGAATATTCCTACATGAGTTTACAAGTATAATATATTCATTATTATCGCACTGTTTCATCAAGGCAAGCAGTAATTAAAATGTCTGGCTTTAAAGAGCTATTTAGAGATTGTTTTGGAGAAGAACGTGCCAGTTTATAACTCATTTTGTTGTGATTTATGTGGACCACTCAGTAAGTTTGCAGCTTCTCTGCATCGTGCGTTGCTTTGCGCTCTCCCGGTGCGTGTTTAGAGGTGAGATCCTGGACCCGTCCCCGTCTCCTCTAGCATACTCCACCGTCCCCCTCTGCTCCACGGGGCTGAGCTACTCTTAAGCTTCACACGTTTTGCTGCCAGAGAGCGTTTATCATTTTCCCAAGCCCTCTTCAGCCGTCACGGGCTGCGTCTCGGTGTTGCTCTCCAGCGCGGGTGGATTGCGAATGCGCGGCCGCCGAGGGGGGACAGGCGGGGAAAAGCAGGGCAAGGCAGGACTGGACAGGTCAAAGCAGAGCCGCTTTCACAAAGTGAAAAAGGAAAAAAAAACCAAAAAACACAAAACCCTGGCCTCCTACCAATGTTTAGGATCAGCAAGGTGTTGAGCCATTTCCCAGTTTCAATCTGATTGGAGCCAAGCCTTTCCCAGCTCTTGTGAAGCAGTAGCTCCACTGCTGCTTAATTGCGTCTTGTTTTGAAAGGTGATTAGGAACTTTATTTAAAAATAGTAACTTTAGTATTCAGTCCATTAAATTTGTCACCAAGGTGTTTTCATTAGACTCCCAGCTGCTTTCTTATTGGAAATGTGAGCTAAAAATAGGCAGGATTCCTGCTGTGCAGTGACTGGTACTGTACCTCCATTTCAGCCCTGATTTTCCCTAATGATGTGAAATGTGTTTGTTTGCCTCAGAGCTTTCTTCTGGGTTGTATTTAAGAAGGTCCTGCTAATTATGCCAAAATCGTGTACTGTGGTTTTCTGATAAAGTCACGTGCCTGTAAAGAATATGAAACTGATTTCCCTCAAGACAGATCTCACGAATGAAAGATCAGTGCCGCACCCAGCACGCTTTTCCTTAGTGCTCATCAGTCTGCCAGAAGTGTCTGCAAGAATTCAATGAATACCTGCTTTTTAAAAAGAAAAAAAAATAACAAACATACATTTGTTACTCTCATCCTGCAGGGTGGGATTTACCCCTGCAGTTCAGTCCTCCTGAGCAGCCCCTCTCTTCTGCATGGCTTAAATCACTGTGCGGGTTGTGCGACGCTTGGACGATGACCGTGTTTCTGTGGCGTGAACATTGTGCTTTCTGAAACAAAATGCTGTCATCACCAGACTGTATCTCGGTACACTCTGCTTTTATGCATACATGGACTGCAGGCTGAATCAGGTTGTAGCATCCTTGTTTAAATAGCGTATCTTTTAATTTCTGAGCTGTGCCACCTTTATTCCTAGCATCCGTACCATGGGGCATCAGCCTGGGTTAGCACTGGGCACCCAGAAAACAGATTTTTAAGAGTTAGACATATATATGTATAAATATTGACATATATATATAGACACATATATGTATAAATGTATAGGAGCAAGCATACTTCCTTCCTAGAAATCAGTAATACATTATGGAAGTTGTACTTTTCTATCGTAATGATAGTTGATGGGGTTTTTTTCTTCCTTGGAATACTTTCTGGCTATAACTCCAGCAAATGTATGCAGTTCACCCCAGTAAAATTAATGCAAGTAACAGGAGGAAGCTCTGCTGCAGAGCAGTGTGGTTTGGGGTTTGGGTGGTGTTGTGTGTGTTTAATAGGCCTGGTATTTGGAGTCACAATCAAGAAAGTCAGTGACCCGAATGTAAATTATATCAGCCATGTTTTTTCTTTCTATTGTCTTTAAACAAGGAAACAGAAAATGGTAAGATGTGTTATTGAAACACAGGTCTCTCAAATGGAAGTTGGTTTGTTCAAGGGAGGGAATTTTTCTTTTTTTATTTAAAATGTGGGATATGCTTATCTGCAAAAATACTCCAGTGATGCTCCCTTAAAACCTGTATTAGATGCAGCGTGTAATTCTGGCATGGTCGACTAGCATCTCCAGTCTTTTTTAATTTTCCGTTTTGTTTGTTGGCAGTCCTGGACTTCCTGTGCATGTGCATTTTGACAAAGAAGAGAAGGGCGGTTTCACAAGCTGTAGGATCCAGACGTGGGTGGGATGGGGCGAGGGAAAAGCGCGGTATCGAGAGCTCTGCACCTGTCACTAGTCCTGAGCGTCGCGGGCAGCACAGGGCAGCGAGTGCGGTCAAGGCACTGCAAAAACGTCTGAGGCCGAAAAATTCAGAAGAACAGATAACTTTTATTTAGTAGGTGCACATTATTAACTACTGTGTATTTATCAGTTGCTGCACTTAGGCACACCTTTTTTTGTGGTGAACCTAATGATTTGCTGCTGAGTAGAGGAAGGGGAGTCAAAACACTGCAGCGTGATGATATTTCTTGTGTGGTCTTAATGTTTCTAGCGTGTGTATGTATAAGCACCTGATGGAGGGGAGGTAATGCTGGAGCTCGCTCGCTCCTCTCCAGGAGCATTTAGCTTTCTCGGCAGGCTTTCTCCTTATCTGACCTGTGTGCTCGCGTCTCTTCTACCTTGGAGTCCTGGCTGTTCTTTTCAGTGTAAACCATAATCCGGAAGCTCTAATTATAGTAATGCAGAACAAATGGAAATCCTGGAATTGTCTTTTGCAGTCTAAATCGCATAGTCTTTAGTCACAGGTATCAGAGCGATCGGTGAGCCAGCAGAGGCTTGTGAGGTCTTAATCGTTCCCCTGGAGCTGCGGCGTGCCTCGCTTGCCTGGCCCGCGTTCGAGCGGCACGTTTATTGCCGGGACTGCAGGATACCCGCTGCGCCGTAGGCACGTACGTGAACCAGCTCTGCAGCGCTAAAAGGTGCTGTGCAAAAGTGCTTCCTTGCAGTGAGACATGATGAGAGGATTCCTGTTGGAATGTATTTATGCAAAATAATGGACTTGGTTATTAAGCACGGCGTTTTGAGGGTAGGCAAAGTCGCAGCTGGGTTCATGGCAGTTAATGTGTGTCGATGTGGGAAAATACATGACATTTGGGGAAGAGTAAATACCTTCTTAGTCCCCTTCCCATCCTTCCCACTGCAGCACTACTACCCGTGATTTTGCGTGCCTGTTTTTGTTCAGTTCTTCCCCGAGACTGTTTAATGTTCCTTTTTATGTAGAAGATGGAATTTTTAATCTGTTAATAAATAATTTAGGTTTAGAATTTCATCCATTGGAAATGCAAACATGAGACACTGCCCCCTGCAGACAGAGCGCTGGCCGGGGGGCGGGGGGGCTCTGCTGGACCCGCAGGGCTCCTCGTCATCTGGTGGAATTTGGATTTGGAAATTTGCTGGAACTTGACTGAGCACCCTGGGCTCCTCTGTTAGGCTTTGATTTCTCTCAGATTCCCTGCTGCCCATCTGCGATGGAGTAGAAAAAAATCCGGGGTTGCATCAGGCCCGCTCGCTTGTGGTGCTAGAGCGAGTTGTTACTCGTCGCCTTGTGATACTGCTGCTTTTCAGTGTAATAAAACAGTTAATGATGTCAACAGAAACCAGCATCACTGGAGCGCTGGAGTTAATGCCTGCCAAGATGAAATTATTTTCCACCGCTCGTTGTTTGGTTCATGCTGCCTGCATCGTAGACTCACAGCACCATGTCGCGCTCGCTTCATAGCCACCACGGCCAGAACCGTTTTCCTTTTCCCTCCTTCCCCCACTCCCTGAAGAAGGGGAGGTTAAAGTTAAGGCTTCTGGAGAACGAGGAGGTAGTTGGGCAGGGCTGGGCGTGGTACAGCACAGTGCAGCGCTTCTCTCGGACCTCAGCGCGAGGGTTGGTGTTCCTCAAGGCTCTCGCGCTGCCTGGGAGCGCAGGGAACCGTTTCGGAAGAGAAGGGACGGTGGTGGGGTAAATCCAGTGCCCGGCTTTTTCAGTCCTTGGCCTCTGCGTAAAGTCTGCCAGTGAGGATGCCACTTCGGCTGTTAACCGAGAGTGCAGAGATGGCTCGTGTATGTCTCTGAGCCGTCATCTTTGGTTCCTCCTGAATCTGGATGTTCTCATCCGCGCGAAGTTCCGTTTCGAGACAGAGCTGTCCGTTCTGGTGTGAACGGCTTTTTAAGCTATAATGCTTAAACAGTTATGTTCTATGAATAACATATTTAGTAATTGTTTAGGTAATTACAACATTTATATAATTGTAATAACTGGCTTCACCAAAGCTAACTTGAAAGAACAAATTCTACCTGAAACAACTGCATTAGCACTTCCTCATTATAACGTGTTCTTAAGTTAGCTAGAGGATAAGGTATCTTAAAGTCCTCCCAAATTTCCCCTCGCCTCCTTTTTCCTGTGACCTCTCTCTTTCACACGTGCGCAGGCGTCCCCCCCGCACAGCGCTGCACACGTGCTCCCGGGCCGTCCCCGCTCCGCTTCTGCAGCCCCTGGCTTCCCAGGTGTGAGTCAGTGCGTTACGACAGAGAAGCGCTCGGTGCCGAAACCGAGACGTGATTCTTGGCTGAGGGAGGAAGCAGGCTCTGGTTGTGCCTCGTCAGGGATTTTACTTTTCCTGTACACACTTCAGCCTAAATTCTGTGTTAGGTCAATCCTAAAAGCACGCAGCTTAGAGAAGTCCGTGTCAGAGTGGTGAGCTTCTCAAATACGTTTTGCAAAAAGAAAGTGTGTCCTGCTCTCTGGCTTACAGACCTTTACATGAATAAAGATTTTAATATTTAAATTTTTAAGGTCTTCTATAGCCAGTCTCCTGTTGGAGGAGATGAGGTTTAAAGGCATTCATGTTTTTATAATGATTAAAATTCTGCTTCGGGATAAGTTGAGTAGTGTTAGCAGGTCTGCATAGAAGAGAGGGGGATAGGCCAAAATATTGTTTTTAAATGATTCCAAAACGGCATGTCAGGTCGCCTGCTGGATTAATGCTGTATGTCAGCATTCGGTGAGGTGTCCATTTTAATTGTAAAGTTCTAAAAACAGTAAATATTTCAAATGCTGTTTTGGGAAATACTCCATAGTAAATGTCCATTTATTGCTGCTACTACAAACAACATTCAAATAAGTGAAGGTGGAGGGTCCCACATTAGATTTTCCTTTTAGGAACAGAGAGCAAGGAATCCGAATATCTAAGCAAAGAGCAAAATCGTGAACACGAATGACAGTTCTTTTTGTTTGATGTGTTAAGTGTAAACGAGAAACAGAAGGCTGTGCTGCTTTTTCAGAAATGTGGTCACTCCCTGTGAACAGCTTTCCCACAGTAGCAGTATATTCACCTTTATTGTTTGCCTTTGAATTTGGCTTCAAGCTTGATTTCTTGCTCCTTTTATCTGCCTGAAAGTAATTGTACCAGGGAGAGACAAACACCTCACTTAAATTTGACTTCTTTATTGTATTGCATGGCAAAAGAATACTGAAACAGATATTTGCAGGCAATGCCTTCACGGTAGCCGAAAATTAATGTCTCTGCAGTCCTCAGAATTATCAGTGTAAAATTGCTATTGTAGCTTCATATCACTTGTTTGTTTTAAAATGAAATTTTTAAAGTATGTCTGGTATTAAATTTCATGATCGAGCACATGCTTTAAAGAAGAAAGAAGAGTAACTTTATATTCTAATTCACTTTGGAGCTGAGAGGTGCGTTCTTTACAGGTGCCGTAATACTAGATGCCAGCCTGTGTGCCTCCTCCTACAGAGGGCTGGAGTTGTTTTTCCCAAGTTTGGAAAAGAAGAGCATTAAAAAAAAAAAAAAAGGCTCCTGAGAAAAGCAAAAACTGAAATGTGAGCTGCTGTGAATTGCTTAAACTGTCAGCTCCAGAACAGGTATTGACAGGCAGGTTTTGCGGAGAAGCTGACTGCCGTTCCAGGCAGAAGTGCCTTGGGCAAGGATCACATGTGACACTGGCATAGGAGTTATGAAAGACTTGAGCTTCCTATGAGCAGGATAACGGTCAAAATTACTGCATTTTTGCAAAAAAGTTTAACGTCCTAAAATGCAAAATAAAAGCATCTCCGTTGTGATGGTGCTTAAGTAGCCAAAATGCCAGTGCTGGATTTACAGTCTTGTATGTTAAATACATCTGAACTGTTTCTCTGAAGACCTTTGTACAAGTATATTTATATAAGGCAGCTAAATCCTCCCTATCACCATGTTCAAAAGGTAGCAGTCATATGTCCCCCTGTTGTTTTGGACTCCTCTGGGGCCTATGTCCATTCCCCGAATTCTGCCTACTTCTCTAGTTCCCAAGGAAACCCAATCCTGAGATCAAAATACCTTCCTATCGAGTAAGATCATATCATCTCTGCCTAGCTACCTTTCTAAACTTTCTGTTTAAAATGATGTTACTTGTTTTTTAGATACTGTCTTCACAGTATTTAGAGATTAGATTTTACACAAGACAGACACAAGTTGAAAAATATAAGGACTGTTTGAACCTTTGATTCGTTCATTTTTTTGTATCTCTGCTTCTTGAGATGGGGAAAGCAGTATGAGGAATTTGTGTATTAATTCTTTATCATCTGGAAGTTGTGATGCAAATGTCAATAATTAATACTTGTGAAGCATTTTGCTGCCTTCAGATGGTATGGTTTTATTCGTACTTGTGATCTCTTGTTTCGTTGTCTGCCTTACTGTCTGGCTGTCCTCTTCTTTCTGGTGACAGTCAGTGGGAGAAAATGGTTTTACTAACGCCATCCCAATGACTGGAAAGTTATGGGATTTCAGTGAGATGTCACTTCAAACATTCTTGTTTCAGCCGTCTCTAACTCTTATCCACTTTCCCCGCTTCTCTCACTTTACCTTCTTTTTGCATTTGCCTGTTCTAACTAGTTTTACTGCTTCATTAGAGGTCAACTTTTTACCCAGTCTTTGAGTGTTGTTTTTGTCTGTATCTCATTCTGTAAAGTAATGGCTATTCTGTTATTTTGCATTTTCAGTTATCTATGTGAAAAATGCAAAAGATTAAATCAGCGTATTTTGCATAGGATAGGTTTGTTCCAAGAAAATCCTACAATTTTTTTTGATTTTTTTTCCCCAAAACCTTGATGTCACTAATGCTGTCAGATTAGTGCAATTTTAAAATTACAGGTATGTGGTGGTCTTTATCAACTGAATGTAATTCTGCTGATTTGATGGCACTGGAGGGAGCTAAAGACCACGAGGACAAGGTTCACGTAAATACTTTGGTGAAACACAATGAAAGGATATCCCATTGGGTTCACCTGCTCCAATTGCTTAGAGCAGCTTGCAGTAGGGGCATGGATTTTGGAAAAGCACATTGGTTGTTGCTGTATTAAAAATGAAATCTGAAATTGAAGCAAGCATTTATTTGCTGAACTCAAAGATGTGGCTTTTTTCAAACAAATTTATGTTCTGTAGAGGCACTCTTTAAGTCTGTTTAAAATTACTCATACTGATTCTTGCCTAAGTGATTTTGCCTAAACTGTCTCCTTAGGGTAGAGTAGGATCAACCATTTTTTAACCCATGTAAGAAAATCTGTTGGGTGCTGCACCAGCTTCAGTTAAATAGGTTTTGAAAAATGATGAAGATTTAAAGTTACCCTCTGTTCAGCCCCCATAGAGCCTGGGAGTGATGCAGTCTGCGACTGCTTTTGGATTAGGTCTGTGGCCTTAGCCTACAATTAATAACAGAGATCGTTGACCTCGATTGTAGACATAGACCTTTTTCTACCTTCCAGAAAACAGGTATGACAAAAAATACACCCAGAACGTGGACACTGGAAGGGGGTTGGGGTTGTGGGAGGAGGGACTTCACTGTATCATCTTACAGAGCCGCCTGTGATCAGCCATGCTTGGTTTCTTGTTATCCCAGTTCGGCTTTGCAGGTAATAAAGACCATGGAAACAGAATTTGTTATTTTCTTAAAATTAAGTATTAGCCTTCAGCTTTTCATTCCTTGTGTAAAATTAGAAATTGTAGTCTTCGGTGTGCATAGCTCTCAGTGAAATAACTGCACAAGGTACAAACCTTGATGCGATGCGCAGGAGTTGGATTCTTCCAGGTCACAGTCTTTGAGAGACAGGGATGGTAAAAACCATGCTGAACAGCAGGAAAGGCAGAAACTGCTTTAGGTAAGCAGCAGAAACAGCTTTGCAACATTGGCAGCCTGGGTGCGCGGAGACGGACACACCAACTTTCACATTCGCCGTTCTTGACTCCCCCTGCTCCCACCCTCATCATCTGAGGTTAGATTTCCTTCGGGCTTCTGCAGCCTGGGTGTCCCGTTCCACGCTCATTCTGCTGCCAGTAATACACAGATTGTTTAAAGATGGGTGCTATTTTGACTTCTGATTAATTCGGCTCTTGTTATATTTTAAACAAATAGGGATAAGAAAATACGAAGACAAGCAAACATTTAAATTGTGGAGGAGAAGAGATAGCGTGCCCGTATCTAAGGGAATATACTTGATAGTGGTTTGCAAGAAACAGGATCATGAGTAAGGTCTGAGGCTCTCATTCGTTTGGCCTGCCAAGATTCAGGCAGAAAAGCTGGAGAAAAGGGGCAGAAAGGGAAGTGAAATGAAAAATTCCGTAATATGAATGGTTAATTGTGTCTCGTTTTTTCATGTTTTTCTTCTTCTTTTGCTGCCTATTAAAAAAAAAAAAAAAGAAAGAAGAAGAGTTGAATAGGGGTTGTGCCGTGTTCCTCCCCGCTCACTAACAGCATTCCCGCCTCAGGCTTGCCCTGGGATCGAATCACGACATAGTGATCTCATTCGTACCGTTACCTCTCGTTTCTGTACCAGCCTTGGCCTTGGATCAGCTGAAGCTTCCTACCAGCAGGGCGAAGTAATTTTCTGGGGCGGGGTGAGGGGCTGTTCTGGAGTTATTTGACATATACAGGCTTGTATGGCGGAGTGAGCCTTGGAGGCATGCACTAGTAAGTTGTTTTTAATCACTCTGTTTTGGTAGTTGTGCGAAAATACCTTTTTACAAGTTTGAAAGGTATGAGTGAAGGCAGCTGGAAAAGCCTTAAGTGTTTGGGGCTTGTTTAGTTTATGGGCGGGGGGAAAGCCACGTGGAACGGGTTTAATTTGAAAACTAGTGATCAAGCCCGGCCACAGACAAATGGCTATAACGCTGGGGATAAAACGTGCCCCAGGTTAGTGGAAAGCAAAAAGGAGCAGCGAACGCTGTGCTCGGGGAGGTGTGGGAGTAGGCAAGACACCGCCGCCGCGGCAGCCGCAGCGCGTCGGGTGCAGGAGCTCGTGGCAGGAGGAGCCGGCGGGCGTCATCCTGCGCCGAGTCCCGAGGCGCTGTCGAAGGTCCGGCGTCGGGGCCGGGCGGCAGCTGCGCCTGGGCTGCCTGCTCGTGTTCTCGCGCGTTTCCAGCCCCCTCCCACTCGCGTTTCTCCTGTACAGAGCCAAAAAGTTTGTAGATTATATGAGTGGGAGAGAGCTATCTCCTAATAATTTCTTTCTTAGAAAGAAACAAGTATTTCTTTTCTTTTTTTTAATATAACCTAATCAAAGCTTGCAGTTGGTTATGGGCTACTAACTTGGAGTATTTTTGCGAAAACAAATCTGAGTTACGTTACATTACATGTTATAAAGTACACTTTCCAAAAGATTTCTGTGAAAATTGCTGTTTTCTAAAATATACATTGTTTCAAGGGCCAATGAGCAAAACTGCATGTGGTAGAAGGAAGGGGGAAGGGAAGGGAAGTTCACGTATAGATTTAAGCCTGGATGGAATTTACTCCACAATTTTTAGAAATGAAAATATCCATGTAGGGCCCTAAAGGAATCCTGTGGGCTGATGGTGCAGTTTGTGTTGAATACATGCACTCGTGTCTGTATGGCATACGGAAGATATTTTGCTGTGGCTTAAATGCTTATTATAGTTGCAGTATTTTGATTACCATCTGTAGCCTCTATTGGTTTTTGATAGAGTTACTAAGATTTCATATTTTGAGAGCTGTGTCGGTTGTGTTGTATCACACTGACTACTATTTCCAGTGTCTGCAAAATAGCTGAGTCTTACAACTTCAGTCTTATTCCTGAACTGTTGCTTTCCTGTGCTGTTGAAAATATTGAATCTCCTGATTATACAAATGCCTACTGTTGGGTAATATTGACAAATACACTGAATAACATTTTTGACATAACATTCTGTTCCCACACAGATGATTTGGATGTAATTGAATGGGTTGATCAAGAGTCTGTGCTAAAAATACGACATTTTCTCACCCACTAAGTGCAAGAAAACGCTCGCTTAAAAGGCAGTTTTGTCAGGCAGAGCTGCCGAGAAGTGGGCTGGGTCACGCAGCGACTTACTGATTCTGCCTTGCGCCTCTGAAAGCGCAGTTCAGGTTTGCCGCGAGCTGCAGCCACGGCCCCTTCGTGCTGGTCGCGTCGTCCGCAGCCCTATTTCTGGCCCGCGCGAGGGTGCGTGGTCGGAGCGAGGGCTCCGCGCGAGCGCCGGGGCAGCGCGGCTGCAGCCTGCGAGGGGGCCGAGCCGGGCGAGGAGCCTCGCGCGGGACCGGACCCTCGCAGGCACCGGGGAGCCTGCGAATGATTTTAACTGGAGCAAAGCGCTCCGGCCCTTTGAGGATCCGCTCCGGGGCGTCACGCAGGCTAGCATAAGCACTTAAATATGTTGAAGCCAAAAATCTACAGAAATAGTTAGAGGGGGAATTTTGAAGATTGTTTTTCTTTTCTTTCTCCTGATTTTAATGGTCTCGTGGGCAAGACACTGTATTGTTACAGTTTCCAAAGCGGTACGGTTTTGCCGCAGACCAGGGGAAAAGAATGAAAGATAGGCAGTAGAGAAGGCCTGAACGTTTAGCACGCAGTAAAGTAACTTTTCTACTTTTCTGCATCTACTATCAAATAAATCTTGTGCTAACGAGCAGCCAGACTCGTTTCTCTGCCTGCTGCTGGTTTCTGCGTCCGAGCGGAGATGCATTGTACCTTTCCAGCCTTTGAAACGGCCTGTGCCTATTTTTATTTGTCGAGCTGGGGCTGGGCTGGCCCCATTCCAGATGTGTCTCACAAGATTTGGTGCTGATGAGCTATTTATAGAACTGTGGTTCCATTGTCATGGCAACCGTGCTAGAGGCCAAGGCGGCTGGGAGCTATTTCTGGACTTGTGCTGTAATGTAAAACTGATTGGGAAAGTTAGTGCATCCTCTAAGCCAGACTAACTTTAGACAGGCAGAGAGAAAAAAGAGACAACTACGATTCCTTTAAATAGATTTTTTTCCTTTTCTCCTACCTTTTCCCCGTTTGCTCTTTTCAGTCGCTGGCAGTTTTTGAAAGGCTGCGTTACGGTCTGTTGTCTTTGCTTAAAATTCATTCAGGTCTCGTGGCCTCCTGTAGGATTGCACTTTTTAATTATGCAGTTTAGGCAGCAATGTGCGTAGCCAGCCCTGTTTTTAGGGCAAGGTTTGTATTTCACGGCAACACAAAAAGAAGGGGGCTTTTCTGGGCGGTTGGTCGGTTACGTTTAGGGGTTTTTGCAAGAGCTGCAGTTCTTTATACCCCGTAGTTTTAATATTCTATTTTTTTGTGTGTGCTTCATGTACTCCACACCATATAAGGAACTGTAACCTTGATTACCACAAGATGATTCCAAATATATGGAGTCATACTTTTCAGCTTTCTCATTATTTGCTTCAAAATTAGACCAATGGTGCCCCTCCGCCTCCAAGTGGCTGGAATGCTCCGAGGTTCGCCCGTAATTAGAGCTGAGGCCGCTCTCAAAATCACTTTCTGTGATAGGTACCCATTGAGATTACATATAACTAAATTCTGAGCTTTAGGTTTTTAAAAATCTCCTTTTGTGCGACTTTCCCTCTAGAAGGAAATCATAATAGCCAGTTGACTTGCAACTGGGAATTAAGAAATATTTCCAACTTCTTGGGGAGGTTTTCTAAATAGTTGTCTTTTAGTTTATTTCTGTTCGAGTTTTATACTACTTACTAAAGTTCATCTCCAACATAACTGTTTTTGAATGATTGTCTTATATGTCTGAGAACTGACTTGCAGGATTTCATTACAGGAGCAACATATGCGAGGTGTTTTTACGTGCAATACAGTGCTCATACTTATACCAAGAATATTTGTTACATACTGTCTGTATGTGCCTTTCTCTAAAGGTATTTTCTATCATAATTTTCTTTGTGAAGTAATTAAAGTAACTGCAAAGGTTATGATAATTTTTTTTCTTTCCTTATCTAGTTTGGTTTAGGAAAAAAGAGCTGTGTTTTTTTGAGTATTTTTAATTATCTGGTAACATTTGTAGCACATCATCTATCACCACTTGAACAGTAAAAATCCCAGCTTTGCAAATGATAGAAAATGTAAGCGTATCTTTTAAAAACAAATCAAAAACTCTACCCACATCCTTTTATTTTTTTACTGCATTTTGAGAAAATACATGACAAGCTTGGATTCATATACTGCCTTGTTTGCACCATGCCATAAATACTAGCAGATCGAATGTTTGCTTATTTGGTTGCATTGTTCCTGTAACTTTGCCTGCTTTTCTGCTTCCCTTAAAAAATAAACTAGTTGGAATACAAAATAAATCTTTATCAGCAGTTTAAGGAGGAGGATTCTCTCTCTCCTCAGTCTGCTGCTTGCTCCCAAGAATAGCAGAAACAGGCAGAATTGAGGGACGGTCGACGTGTACGTGCATGCTCGCAACTGAAAATAAACCCTGTGCCCTGGATTTGTTGTCAGCATATTGACCTGCATGGGAAGCCATGGTTTGGACACTATACAACGGACCTGACTTTTCAGGGTTTGGAAACCTCTTCTGTGTTACCTTTCTTTTTTTTTTTAATTGCATTAAAGTTACAGGACATGCATCATGTATTTCTCAGCTTGAATACCCCTTTAAAGAGACTGTTAGATTTCTGCGCTTCTATCTGTGACTTTGTAGCTTCAGCATAGATAAAGTAGATGAAGAAACAATTTAGCAAATAGTTAACTGTTTTGCTCTTTAGAGAGCTGTTTCTGAATAACATTAAAGATTATGGCATGGACTAAAAAGGGAGTAAAGTAGAAGTAAAGCATGATCTGTTCTGAGAAATAAAAGAATTGCATTGTTGTTTATAAACAGTATTAATGCTGAGTTAAATTTCAGCTTAAAACTACTTTAGGGAGCTTTCAGCCCAGTTTTGTAGTCCCCGATCGTCTATAAATAAATAAATAAATCTGCTGGACATTTGCACAATTTGTTCTCTAGGAAGATCAGTAAACAAAAAATTAATTTATTTTCAGACATAGAAGCCTGAATTGTGAGGGCTGCTTTAAAGGTGATCAGGGTGAATACAGCCGCGCTGACTTCTCAGTAATATCTTGATAAAGCACATGACTCAGAGGAAATGAAAATTCCATTTCTACTGACTCAAGGGACATTGGGCAATTAATTTACTCCTTGTGTGCCTTGATTTTCCTACCTTTAAAATAGGGTTAAAGTGAGGTGTGCGTTTCAGGATGTGATGGTAGAGACAGGAAATGCAGCATGAATGAAGGGAGGCAGGAGCTGCGAGCATGATTTACTGTCTGTAAAATACCTCGAGGCTTTCGGAGGGAAGAAACTTCACTGATACAGAGTTCCAGCACTACTGGTGAGGGAAATTTTAATAAATGTTTTATTTAGAATTGGGACTGAAAATTTTAATGGCTTGACATGCAGTGTCGTACTGATACTAAAGATGAGGTCTTAATATGTCATTATGAGAGGCTTTTTGCATACAAATTCAGGTTATGGCTTGACAGAAAAAGAAAATCTGATGGAAATAAAACTCTTCAAGTATAGATGTGTTGTCTGTTTGAAGAAACCTTTCCAGTGTTATCCCAGATTCAAAACAAAAGCTGCTCTTGAGAGAGAGCAAAAATTTTTCCTGCCTGTCAACCATTTCATCAGATCACAATGACTACAGTTAAAAAGCCTGGCAAGTTACCCCATTTCTTTAGCAGGGAAAGTAATAATGGAAGTGGCAGTCTTTTTCTGGTGGTGGCGGTGTCCAGTTCTTCTCAAAATGGTGAAGTTATGTTGTTTCCTGAGCTGGGGGTTTTCATCTGTTATGTACCTTTTCAGTGGGAAAAAAATGAGTGGAGACTGTAGTTCTTAGTCTTGTAGCATCACTGTTGGTTCACTAAACTCCCCCCAAATGTGAATTTATCAATATAAGAATTTAATTCTCTCTGTATGAACTCTTAAACTTCTGAAAGAATTGACAATTTGCATATGTCTTGATCTGAAAATTGGGACATGGTAATAGGCTTGTTAAAAATTTGGGAAGGAAGGGGAATATGTGTACGACTTAATTACTTCGTCCTAGTAGGAGTAAAAGAGAGCTTTTGTGTATGTGTCCATATGAGGTCTGCCTTCTGAGTGCACCCCCTAAAAAATTAAAGATACTTGATACTTCATAAAGATCTGTGTAAAACATTTCACATGTGTTTTTCCTTCCCTGAGTTGAGGAAGGGGCCCTGAAAATAAAGTATGATTTTATTTCAAATCTTATTTTTTTATTCATACCTTGCATTTTAATATCGCAGGGACACATCTGCTGCTGTCCTGGGGATGCTGCTTCTCAAGTTTTGCTGGCTACAAAGGACCTAAAACCTTCTTCTTTTTAACATGCATCCTAGCAGTGCCCTTTTTTATAACACAGGCAAAAATGCCGTATACTTGGTGACAGTATTTTGCAGAGCAATAACTGCTCCTGTTATTTAGTCATGTCCAGAATCTGGCCCTAAGTGAGAATTGGCAGTGATGCTGAATGAATGGTTTGCTTTCTGGAAAATAGCTTTCTCATATAATCTCTGGGAAAATTTTACAGAAGTTGTTAACTGACTTTGTAACTCGGTGCAAGACTTGTTCTCAGTATAAAATTTGTTTTTGTGGTTTGACGGTTTTATTTGAACTATTTCACCAAGGTGACTTTTCTTTCTGCCTGTGAAATTCACTGTTGACATAGGTGGGCATATCTCCAGTAGACTTAGAACAATCCGTAACAGCAGGGAATTCAGCAGGCAAAGTAGTACTTAAATGGCCTAACTTATGTTTTGGGTAGAGCATAACTAAAAATAAAAATTACTGATGATGAGTTTGTATTTATTTTCAATTGGCCTTGATTCTGATTTCATTTGATTATTAGTTTCATTAACTTGATAAATCATATACTTAGAAAGATTTTGGTCTTGACCGATGGTGATTTAGAAGTCTCTGAACATAGTGTATTGATCTTTTCCGAATTCTCATTCCTCCCACTATTGCACCTTATTTTAGATGCATCAGACTAGATGGTGTTTCTACTATTCCTTCTCCTTTCAAACACCACAAGTAATTTTGCAGTTGATCAATTGAAAGATTGAATCCCTTTCTGTATGTTTGTGCAAAAAGTAAAACTGTTTTTAATATGTCTCAAGCCCTTTTTAAAGTGGCTGGAGCAGATTTTATGAAGAGGGTTCCACACAGGAGGAAACTTTCATTCAACATTTTGCTTTGCTCCCTTTTCCCTAAAATGCAACTGGAAGCAGTGTAGGTTTTAACTGTCATGCAGTGACAGACTTTCTTCTTGAACTAGTATTGTTGCAAGTATCAGATGTTACTGAATGTTAGGACTTGTTTTGGGGGGGAGAAGAAATGTTTATTCCATTCGAACTTGTTTTACCTGGCATGAATGTTGCTATTGGAATTCATCTCAAGTACAGTACTGCTTCTCCTATGTGGCTGATGTTTTTCAAGGAAATCATAGGCCTAAAAATAGTCTGCATAAACAACAGTAAGAGGTTTGTACTTTCAGTTCCAGGTTTTAGCAATATCTTGTTGTTATTTTCTAATTGTCAGTTTCCAAAATCCATTAAGCTGATTAGCAGAGTGTTTAAAAACACAACAAAAAAAACAAAAACAAAAATCCACCTCTCATGGAACCTTGCACACAATGTTATGCTTAGATAAATTCAGTACAGAAAGGCTGGGACATTATAGTAATCACCTTTGGATCTTTATGAACATGTTATGTTCTGAACATTTTTCAAGCATCCTCCAACTTGTGAAATGTATGTTATCACCACATGATTCTGAAAGTGTGGTTTTAAGAGAGAATATAACAGCGTGGAAAAATTTGTACTAGTTGCAATTCATGGTTGTCGTACGCATTTAGTATCCTCTGTATACTGAACAAAAAGCTTTACTTTTTTTCCTTCATATTAAAAAAAAATGTATTACTTAACAGCTTGGAAGAGACGATGAAAAAAATCCAATATGCTAATTGCAGTACAAACTTTGGCATCGATTTGTCTTTGTATATCCCTCATTGTATATCTGTCTCCATGTCATCTTTCATGATGGAAATTGCTCCTTAGGCTTTGTTATATGTTTTTAATAGCATGTTTATTAAGATACATTTTAGTGAATTAGAAATTCTGCAAGTCTGAAACTGAAAAAAAATACTTTTCATTTGTCTGTGAAACAAGATGATCATCTATTTCCTAATGAAAATTACTTTACTCTGAAGCCACTGTAAAAATACATGATTATTTTTTCTTCTTCCCCTGCTCTTCATTAGAGGTTTTAGAAAGTCAGTTGGGAAGTAGGAGCTGAAACTGAGGGCCAAGACCCTGTTGATTTCAATGGGATTTGGGTTTTTGAATTGTGAATCTGGGTCTTGGCTACCTTTACCCCCCCACCCTCTAAGTTATTGCCTAAGTCCATAGTTAATGTACTTTCAAAGCAAAACTATCCATGTATAGGGATGGGAAGGGAAAATTCATCTTTTCATTGATTTCTGCTTTATGAAGAAAAGAATTCAGGCAAAGGAATTTAAAAGGAAACTTAAAGTATATTGGCGTTAGGACTATGATTAATCATTAATGTTACCAGTAAAGCTGACTGCAGAAGCATTGCCAGGTTTCCTAATAATACTAAAATGGAAGGTGTCCGAGTACTGCGTAACCCTGCTGGGTGCTTGGTGCGGAACAACACGACTGGGGGGCTCACTGCATAAAATCTGGGTTCTGAAAGTGTTGTTTTGCCACGTCTTTGAATTTCATTGTAACAGCATAAGAGAACAGAGTTAACAAATAGGTTCCTTGGGTGTTTTGTTCTTCAAGTTAAAAATTAAAGATAATCGGAAGGTTACAATTAATTGCTAAGAACTTTTTAAAGACCCCAAGGTACCATCTTCAGCTATGCTAATCAATTTGAGTAAAAAAAATCCTTTTTAACTTATTTGATCCACTACTGCTACTCCTCCAGAAAGTGAACTGAAATGAAAAACTGGTATCAGCAATTGACAGAGAAATCAGTATTCCTTCTCACTTAACTAAACTTGCAGTGAAATTGGTGCATGGAGTTCATCTATTAAAAAAAACTGTAGCAAAGATAAGTGTAAAAAAATGTTCATCTTACTTTCAGTAAAATAACATGTAGGCAATTTGAGTCACTGTTTTACTGTTATCTGTAGCAGATTATGTTCTACAATTTATATGAAAATATTGTCCAAGTTCAACTCCTTGTATGTCTGTTAACGGGGTGGGGGAGATTAGCAGGCTTGATAGATAAAACTGTGAATTTGGCCCTCTGCTGGATGGTGCTGGGAAACACCAGGAATGCGTGTTTTAAATACGAGAGCACGTATGTTAAATAACTTAAGTGTATCTAGCATTTTGTGAAGCTGAACGTATTACAATTTCACAACCGCTGTCTGGGAACTTGTCGGTTACTAAACTAAACTTGTCAGTTAATAAAACTTTAGATCGTTTTTCTAATCTGAAAATGAAAAAGTTGCTTTTTCTTTCCTCTCCCCAGTTTTCTAGACAAGATTGACATAGTCAAACAAAATGAGTATACACCGTCTGACCAGGTAAGTAAAGCTTCATTAAGAAATTACACAACTTACCTGCACCCTCTGTCTTAGTTTTCCAATTGCCATTTGTAGCACTAGTGTGAGTATTATCATGTACTGTATGTATTTAGTATTCCAGTAAAAATTAACTTTTACTTGTATAAGCATGATCTCAATCTAAGCGACAATGTACTGTGAAATTAAAATCTGTCCAAATTGAAGACTTGTCATATTTCTGCAACAGTACAAATCAAATATTAATTTGAATGAGTAATTTCTAAAGTTTTGTCCATCTTGCTGAATAACTGTCATTCATTTCCTTTGATGCAAAGTTGGTTGGTATTTGCTGAGCCCCACTGGCTCCCACTGTAAGCCAGATTTCTACAAAGGTGGGAAGATGCATTATTCACAGTTGAAAATAACTGTGCATCCCTTTTCTTGGGATATATGCTTGCCGATAAATAAAAGGACTAGCAAAATAAATGTAAGTATACTTCACCAGGTACAAGTCTGTCAAGGCATCTTTTTCTGCAGGACAGATTCTTCTCAAGAATGACAAATCTTGTAATTAAAGGCAATTGTCATTAAGACTAACTTTCTTCACAAATGATACTCATTTTCCAGTCAAGATCAGTGTATTCACTGTAAGCCATAACTAAATACTCTGTGTTCAAAACACACAGATCTGGCCCTGTGGGTGGATTGCAGACTCCAGAATTATGGCTCAAGGAGTAGAAATGTCCATCTTTGATCTACAGTGAAAAGGGCAAGCACATTTTGCAAGATTCTGTTTACCTTCAGGGGAGAACAGCTTCTCAAGTTACTAAATAACGTACATGAAAACAGGCTTTTCTGAATGCAGATGATAGTGATCTGAATTTTAATTCTTCCTTAGTGTTATCTAACCCTCATTTGCAGAAAGCAAAGCATTGTGCATATTCTTACCCTTGTGGAACTCTGCAAATTTCATCTGACAGTTAAGTGATTCCACAAGGTTTAACAGAAGAGGGATATTTTAAAGATGACCTTGTCAGAAGATTTTATTTTTTATCGGAATAGTAGTAGGAAATGTAGTCTTCATTTTGTTACAGATAGTCTGAGAGTTTTCTTGAAATCCAAATTGCTAATCCAAAATCACATGTATTCCTAACTTTCTGTCCATAAATAATGCAATCAAGCATGTAGCATACTTCCGTAGAATAAATAACCAAAAAAAATTAACTTCCCAAAAATTTTCACAGACGATATTAACGAGAACAGTTTGTATCCTTTTGGTGAAGTCATTTGAGAATAGGTTAAACAGTTATCCTTTTAATATCTGAATTTCTTATAAATGAATCTTTTTCTTATCACTGAAATCATTCCATTTTCAAGAAGCAAAAAAATATAATTCCTCCCAATTTCAAATACAGTAACCTATATTTAAGCGGCAAATGTGAAACTGTAAAGTCAGTGTCTCAGTTTAATATTGGATACTCAGGCTGTCAAGAGTTTAGCTTGTAATTACTTATGAGCATGTTTAGGACTATTGACTGCGTTCAAGCTCCACACAGGCATATTGCAAAGCTGAGGCCCATGTGTATCATCTCCTGGGATGTTCTATGTTTGTCCTAAAAAATGATGAGTATAATAACTGAATTGATTTCCTTCATTTTTTTGAAGCGGGTGAGCGCTTTTCTTTATCATCGTGCTTGTATTGATTTCTAGAGATGCAGAGCTCAGAGAATCCAGTTTTCCAAATTTATTCTGCTTATTGGGACATTTGAATTTTAAAACTATTTCAAACAAGTGGATTGCATTAGAATAATATTTTATCTGTATTTCAATGTAAGAGGATTAAAATAGCCAGATGACAATAATTTACTCTCAGAAAACTGATGTTAAAATGTAGCCATTTTGTTTAATGATTTAACAGTGTTGTATAACCTTTGGATTTTGTGTGGTTTTGACTTTGACTAACCAGTTTGGTACCTATGTAGTAAGAACAGAGCTTTTATTGTGCATATAAATTTTTTTACAGCCTACTCCACTTACATGGTCTTGTCTCTGTGCTGCAAATATTACAATTTAGCTGCTATTTAGATCCATTGCGAGCAACACCAAACTTTAAGTCCTAAATTATAAAATCTTTAGTTGAATTCAAAGAGGTATATTGTAGTAGGTTATACTTGGAATGGGAAGCATGTACAAATTAGGTTCTTCTATATTAATTACCAGGTAGACATTCTATGTGGCTGTCACTGCTTTACAGCACACAGTAAATAAAAGCCACTACAGTTGGGTTTTGATAGGATTTTGTACCGAATTTGTAACCATTTCAATTGTTTGCAGCTCTGAAGATCTGATGATAATTTTTCTTTCTACAGGAAATTTCAAACGTAGCCTTTGAAAAGCCCATTTCTTACAAGATCTAAATGGTTGAGCTCCCAGTTCTTTCAAGGAAAAAAGGGAAAATTCCACAATCCAGCCTCTTCTTTTAATAGCCAAGCACTGAACAACTAGGGGAGAGATCGGTCTCCTGGGGTTGGGAATTGGCTGGTGGTTGTTTAAAGATCCAGTTGTGCCCCACAGTCCCAGTGAAATCTGTGGCTGCATTGTCTAATCTCCCGTGGTCACCCTGAGCCATTCTGAACTTCTGCGTAAGTGGCCGGTAGATGGTCCCTTCTTTTTCAAGCTTGGCTCTTAACAACCTGCTTATGGAAATAATTGTGCTTTTAAGTGGAGCACACTTATATTTGTGCACACATTTTCAAGATTAGCACCTTAAATATGGCTTCATAATGCTATACTCCCTGTTTTTTTGCAGTACAGCATACTCTGTCAGCACTGGGTAAAAGGTTTTTCTTTCTGTTGCTGGATATATGAAGAATTCCCAAGTACCTGTGTTGAATCAGTGACCTTTCTTTTTTGCTTAGGATCTTCTCAGATGCAGAGTTTTGACATCAGGAATTTTTGAAACCAAGTTTCAGGTGGACAAAGTAAATTTTCAGTAAGTATTCTCCTATTCTTAAACACACACACGTGTGCACACACACACACGCTTATGTATGTATGTATGTAAGTATAATGCAGAAAAATACCTGGACAAAACAAATTCAGCAAGCTGGAGGAAAGACTACCCTGTAATCCTTGAGACTACTTCTGTATTTCTTAAATTGATGTTTAGTAGAACGCAAGTATTTTCTGAGTTTTTGATTTGGTAGGCTTGCTCTAAAAAATGCAAATTGGCCTGTATTTTTATGCTTTTAATTTAAATGGCAAAGAACAAATTAATCTGGTTTTGCTAATGCATTTTCTGAGTATTTGATTCATTGTTAGTTTGTATAGTGAAATATTTGACCAAAACCTTTTTACATATCAGAGAGATATGCAGGAGAATGCATGCTCTCTCTAGTGTCCCAGTTTAGAAAGGTTGCTTGACCTGACTAAATATTGCTGAATTTTAGTCTGACCTTGTTGACTTTAGAGCTGTGGTATCTGTTTCAGTAAATGGCTTGTTGCAGGACCTTTTTTTCAATGTCTTCCTCATTTGTAAAGGCAGAAGTGACTGTATAATGTGCATGCACCAGAATTTCTTACTCTTTTATGTTTTTAGCTTCTAGGACGCAGAAGTCCTAAAATTTCTGATATGTTCTGTTTGCATTTGCAAAAAGAAAAAAAAAAGGGCACAAAATGCACTCTGACTCAGATTTGTGATTTTTGTTCTTAGTATGTTTGATGTTGGAGGGCAACGAGATGAACGCCGAAAATGGATCCAGTGTTTTAATGGTAAGATTAGAATTTGTTTGTTTCTGCAGAGTTCTCTGCAAAATTTTAATGCCCATTCTTAATTCTCTTACCATGTAAGAGCGGGTTCCTTTTCCATGTAGCTTGAGGGATTCTCTGAACAGTCATACCGGCTGGAATCTTTCTTGTCATGTAAACTTCTGTAACTGCACAGAACATCCTTAGGGAGAATGTAAGTGGAAAGGAAATCAAGTTTGATAAATTAACATTGTCCATCTGCTTAAGCTTCCCTCCCTTCATTTAATTAGATTTTTTTTGTTTGTGTGTGTGTGTTTGTGTGGTTTTCGCCAACTATGTGAGTGTTAATTTCCAAGTTACGTTCTTTCTTCCAGGTGAAGATACACATGTATTTGTGCATATATAATATATATAATTACAGTATAACTAGTATAAGTATAAAATCAGAATGTCATATTATTCTGTGTAATTGTAGCCACATTGCTATCTCATGAGTACTTCTTTCCAAATCAGCACCAACCCATTAATCTAGTATGAGATGGTAGGAAACATCTTTATCTGTTTCAGATAAAGCTTGGTCTATAGTATATAATATGCTACAGTATTATATCTACATGTGTATACGGTAACACCCAAATGCTCTTGTCGTAAGAGTTTACACCGAAGTTTATAAATCTGCACCTTTCTAGAGAGTCATCCACAATTATATCATTTCTTGAGAAACAGCATTAAGGGAAGGTCCTTCCTGAAAACACATAAACATACAAATACAGTAAATACCTGCATGTAAGCTAGTTTCCTTAGAATGCTAACGCAGCACCAAACTAAATGTGGGTAAGACGGAAAGGTCGGAATGCATTTTGTAAGATCTGGAATGTTAACACTGATGTTCTAGTCAAAGTTTAGTTTAGATGATTATATTCTTAACTCCCCATGTGATTTAAACTAGGTAGTTCTGTTTGTATCGTCAAATGTTGCATGTACCTTCCCTAGAGCTGTATATTTTACTCTGTAACTCTGCAAGGTGGTGCATGAAATCTTTCTCCACACAAGTTTTCATAAAGCTAGAGCTGATGAACAAATTTTTATCTTTTTTTATTTTGGGGAGGTCTAAAATATTTATGAAATTATGCAAAATTTTGTCTTTTTGTAGACAATTTATAAAGAGAGCCTATAGAAAATATAGAACACAACTTGAATTCTATCTTATTTCACTACAGTTGCTGTCGTAGAGCATCATCTGAACACTTCAGATATGTGGAACCGCTCTGCAATATTTTCTTCTACACTACTAACAACAGATTTATTTCATTTTTCACTCTGTTCCCTCCTCTTCATGTTACCTCATGATGTGACTCATTTCTCCTGCTGTTGATGTCTGAGGCAGATGAGTTTGGAAGTCAGTATGAGAGGTCTGAAGCAGCAGAGCCACACAGAATCACAGCATCCTGGAGCCTGTGATCCTGTGAATATCTCCCTGGAAAGACAGGGGCCTCTGAGAGGTATAGCACACACTAGGAGGAATAGGGCAATTAAACATGAATCCACAGTGATTTACTATTTTTATTATTACTATTAACATGGATCAAAAGTGCCGTTGTCCTGGAGACCCTCACCATAGACCACTGTGTCCTTTCTTGATTCCCCCGGAGTTGCTTTCTAAACTTCTTTATGCTTCCAAATTCTTTCTGATTTTCTTCTGTTTCTTTTCTTCAGTTTCTCTCTCCACCTTCTATTGCTCTCCTTTCCATAGCTACTTTCATTGTATCAGCTCCTGTTTTCTGGCCTGCCTCTTTTCTATCTTTAATGTTTTCTTCACTTTCCTTATTTCTGGTGCTTAGAAAACAGTAAGCAATAGCATTCCAGCCTGTTCTCCCAATGAAGGTGAAAGTTTGGCAGCTTTTTGTTGAACTCTGGGATTCTTGGATATTTCTTCTGAAATTTGGAACTAACTGATGGGTATTTCTTGATTTAGATGTGACTGCTATCATATTTGTGGTGGCCAGCAGTAGCTACAACATGGTCATAAGAGAGGATAATCAGACCAATCGGCTTCAAGAAGCACTAAACCTCTTCAAGAGTATCTGGAACAACAGGTCTGTGAATTGAAGTTTCATTGTTCATATCTAAATTAGTAATCCCATCTTACATTATAGTAAAGCATTGTTACAGAATAGCCTATTTTATTTGTTTCTCAAAGCACGGTCAAAAATAGTGTTTGTTCACAATTGCCTACCTGTTACATTAACATATAATAAACTCATCTGATGGAAGAAAATTCTGGAGAGTTACAAATTAGTAATTGCCGTATCAGGCATGCAGTAATTAAGGCAGTGATATAGTGGTAGATAAAAAAAGTGGGTAAGCTCACCTATTTCCTGTATTTGGATAAACAGTAGAAAGTGAGTAAATTTCATTCTTCAAATTAGAAACACGCAAACAAAATTTAGGGTGTGTACGCTCTGAATTATGCCGCTGGATTCAAGTAGGAAAGGAACTGTTCAAATTTGTTACAGTGTGTCATATGAATATGCTGTTTCCAGTACTGGATTATGTTTCTTTTTACTATTTAATCCTAGCTATGTCTTCTCACAGTATTTGGCTTCAATTTTCTATAGGTGGCTACGGACCATTTCAGTAATTCTTTTCCTCAATAAACAAGATTTGCTAGCAGAGAAAGTTTTGGCAGGGAAATCTAAAATTGAAGACTACTTTCCAGAATTTGCTCGCTACACTACACCAGATGATGGTAAGGTGTTTTCTCGTTTGTTTGTTTGTTTGTTTTAAAGTTTTATCTGCAAATTATCATTTCCCTGTTAATCACATTTGTAATGTTTTGGGTAATTTCAGCTAACATTTGAAAACTCTGAGTAGAAATAATTGTAAGTGCCTTTCAGCAAAACTGTAATGTTAAATATTATGTATTAATAATGAGAAAATTCTATCTTTTGTATATTGAATATATTAATAATTTCATCATGCCAAGATCCTATTACTGTGCTGGTAGACCACATACAGCTCATACCAATAACACTGCAGAGATGCAGCAGTGATCTTTGAGACATGAGATTCAAGATCAGTTGTGTTGGTATATGTCGCAGGTGGTTGCAACAAGTCAACAAAGTGATCCTTTTTTTAAATAGGAAGTCTGTAATGAAGTGTCTACCTCACAGAACTGTGCAATTACATACATACAGTTATAAATGAATGCCTCAGTAGTAAATATAACAAATATATCCATTTATTGTGATAGTTAATCTTTAACCTCACTAGTACTGTTCCCAGGTAATTGCAGTGTGAGACCCAGTAGTCACAAAGATGTCCTCTGGTCTCCCCTGTAGATAGCCATATTTGTAGTCATTTTTCTAATCTGCCAAAAGTCTAGTATTATGGACGCTGTAATATTCTTTTGTTCTCTTGAAATCTTGCTGGTTTAAATAATAGGTTATGGTTTGCTGTATCTCCTAGTCAGTGTTGCAAAGTACATTTCTATCGCATGTGAGCAGAAAACAGAACAAGTTATGATTTTTAGGAACTATCACCATGAAATATCTGTTTTAATAAGATATTCATTTTATTATTAATCAGCAACACCAGAGCCTGGTGAGGATCCCAGAGTTACAAGGGCCAAGTATTTTATTAGAGACGAGTTTCTTGTAAGTATTCCCTTTCCTTCAGTATTTTATATGAGAGTTTTCTCAAACATAACCTTAAGCACCGTCTAATATATCAAAACTGCTGTTACTTCTTAGGTTGCTTACATTTAATGTCTGCACTGCATAAAATATTAAGTTAGGTTTAAAAGCTTTGCAGCTGTTTGTTAGCTACTCTGTATTTGTTTGTTGACAAAGTACATGAGTTATGTAACGAAAGAATTGGTGAGAATTAATAAACCTCAAACAGGGAATAGTGAGTGAAATCCTGCTGTTACTAATGGGGCCAGATTTTATTCCATATGTCAGTTCTAAAGATAATTTAAAGATTAATCAAAAGATGCATCATCTGCAAAATTTTAATGTTCTGTTCATACTGTCTTTCCCATTACTGGTCAGCTGAAGCTATAATAGACATAAGTTGTTTTAAATATTATTACAATTAATTGTAATAGTGTGACAATCAAATTGGGGACTGGTTTAAATTAGAAAAAAATACAATTTCGAGGGAGGCATTGTGGTAAGTATAAAGCAGGCATAAAAAGCTTGTATAATGAAGCAAAGTCCCACTTTCTGTATGGATAAATTGACTACCAGTTGTGTGGCTAAATTCCTCAAACCTGCATATAAATAATAGCACTTCCATGATTCTCTTTCAACTCTGAAATTCCCCAGTACCCAGTGACCTTCTCACCACATAATTCTGTTCCTTTTAAATTTAATGATTTAGGTGAGAGACTGCGAGAAGTCATGGGCATTTTTGGCACTTAGTTACCCCCTTTGAAAGCACAGTTCATACACATACGTATCTTAATCATCATTCATCTGAGGTTTGAGAATGTTGGGTTTTATTTTTTTTCCCCAGTCAGTTTTATTTTAACACAGTATCTCTCTATTACTTTTAACAGAGAATCAGCACAGCAAGTGGAGATGGAAGGCACTATTGCTATCCTCACTTCACATGTGCAGTGGATACAGAGAACATCCGGAGGGTTTTCAATGACTGTCGGGACATTATTCAGCGCATGCACCTTCGCCAATACGAGTTGTTGTGATGGAGAGCACTTTTTTCTGTGTTTTGGACTCCTTATTCCTTATTAAAAAAGAAAAAAAAACACCCTTGCCCACATAGGGTGGAAGAGAACTGTTTGAATCTCCCATTGATTTGCACCCCTCAACTTTTTCTCCTTGCTGGACAATAGCAGCACTTCTAAGCTTGCTTCTGTACCCCTCGGACAGTTTGAGATGGCCCCTAACACTTAAAGGCCGTTTCCATGAGGATTCCCTAACACTGTTATTAACAAAAAAAGAAAAAAAGAAATAAAAACTAATTAATTAAAAGCCCTGAATGTGGAGCACCTGAAAGAATTGGGGATAAAAATTTAAAACATAAACAAAAATTGGGGAGAGAAAACTTTAGGTAATTTAGCACTGTTGTGGGCATAATCATATAACCCGTGATCTCCACTTTGTATCATTCACTGCATCAGACAAAAGAAGGTGCCAAGTCACAGACCAAGTTTGAAGACAGACACTTGAGTTTGGTTCTCTGACTGTAATGTGGCTTTGAACGGAAATACTGACAATTCTACAACAGACCTAGACAGTGCAAAAACCAACTGCTACCTTTCAGAAGGGTATTTTTAAATCCAGTCTTGGTGGTCTTAAGACAACCATGGACATTTATGAATTGAACTGCGTATAGCCTGTGATTGCAGAAAGAGTTAACCACACACTGTTTTCAGTTTGTCCACTGATGATCCCGTCTGCTATAAAAATCATTATCTGGACTGTAGTCCTCACAGTCTTTCCCTTCTTCTTCTTCTTCCCTCCCCTCATTTTTTATTTTACTGCTGGATTATTATTCTTGTACAGACTGTAAAATGTATTATTTTGTACAACTTTATTGAAAAAAATAACTTGTAGAAGATCTTTGTGCCTTGATTATGGCTGTACCTGTACAATGAGCTAAGATGTAAGTATGTTTGATTGCGCTGTACAGCTTTGTCAACCCTATCTGCAGCACTAGCTCAAGGTAGGGAAAATTTATCTGTAGTTTAGTTTTTCTGGTTTATAAAAGAAGGAAAAATACTGTTTAGTAAAAAAAAAAAAAAAGAAAAAAAAGAAAAAAAGAAAAAAAAGTACAAATTGTGCAAACTTAACCACTTTAAAAGTGAGGTCTTCAACAAGTGACCAGATGTTGCAGCATCATGCTTTTTAATTTTTAGCTTTAATTCATTTAAATCTCTATCCAAATGCAAAACATGGCTTGTTTCTACATAAACCAAATTTTGCTACAAATTATAAATGTTAGTCTTTGGTCATTCATAGTCCTTTTTGCTAAAGACAAACAGAACAATAACAGACACATTAGGGCATCATGCAGGTCTGGTGACCATCTCTAGACTGGGCCAAATACCCCACCAACCTCCACTTATACTGCGTGGGCATAATACTACCGGAATGACAAGGTGTGCACTGCCCTTGGATTTGGCCACTGAATTCCAGTTTCAAATGACATTTTTATTTCTCTTTTAATAAAGAGATACTTTAGAACCTTTTTGTTTTATATTAACTATATAAGTAGCTTAAAGTGAAGATGTGTGGATTTTTCTTAAACTTGAATAATTTATGCAAATTATATGCTTAGAACAACGTGGTACAGTAAAAAGAAAAAGAGCAAAAATCACTGTAGCAATAAGAGAGCATGTAATTTTAGTAACTACTACACTGCTTTATATTTTATACCTAGGTGTTTTATGTCTCTGTGAGTGTGTTACTTTTTCATGTGTCTAAACCTACATGTACAATTTGTACAGAGTCAGAAATTACAGCTGTAATAACACATCTAGAACAGTGTTAGCCTATATTACTCAAACACCCCTGTTTCCCCCTCCATTTACACCCCTAAACTGATCTGGATCTTAATGCAGTGACTTTACAAGGAGAAAAAAAGAAAAAAAAAAAAAAAAGAAAATACTTGCCTCTTTGCCTTTCACACTAGCTTCCCTCCACTCAAGATACTGTGTTAAGTTTCTTTCTTGGGAAGAGGTCCAGTTTAATTTAAAGTTAGGGTGTTGGTCAGTGATGTCTGTGCGGCTAGATTTGCTTCAGGTATCAGATGCCTTTTTAATATTAAGAACTGCAGCTGTTCAGAATTGTGAAGTTTTCATTGCTTTTATGGCTAAACTTTTAAATTAAAATTAATCACCTAGTCCATTTTCACATATGTAAAGAGCAAGGATTTGATGAAGTTAATGTCCCATCTCTCTTAATTCAAAATTACTAGTGATTTTTTCAGAAGACATTAAATCGTCTAAGAATTATAGCTGCGGTTGCTACTCAGTTTTAAAAAAACCCCTATCTTTCCTGTTCACAGGTTTGGAAAGTTGCCCTCTGAACCTCATAGAATGGTAGGAGAACGTGACCCAAAAAAGCCCTCAACGATTTAAGAATGTATCCAGTGCCTGTAGGTTAAGGGCTGGTGTTTTCAATAGGTAAAAATGGGACACAAATAGTGGAAATGAAATGCATTGTGAGCCTTAATTTTAGTTACAGGAGCCAAAATCTTTAATTTGGTGCCAACCCTTATCTTTTTAAGCCTAGGGGGGAGTCGGTGTAAACACCAAATTCATAAATGGGGAAAACCTGTAGTGGTGTGAGGAATGTAATCTCTCATCTGAGAGAAACAAAGCACCTCCATTAAAAAAAATGAATAAAATAACAAGTTCAGCTTCTTCCTCTGATAATGAGAAGGATACATAATAACAATGAGCTATATAAGTAACATTTTAAAAAACCTTTCTATAAAGCTTTATATGAACAGAAATGTTTGGGGGATGCCTTTTTCTTTTTTAAAGTGAGGAAAAAGGCAATGTATTGCATATGGTTGAGTTGCACAAGTATGGAGTGTGTGTGTGTCTTAATGTCTCAGTATTGCCTTTGTTAGTCTCTTTATTAGTCCATGCAGTTTGGTGGCCTGGTAAATGCAAGTCTTATTTTTAACAGCTTTCTTTTTTTTAATACAAAAACATAAAGCTTTAATGCTTGCTATTTAATAAGTAACTGTGTTTTCTTCTGTCTCTAATTTAGTGGCCATAATTTGCAGTTAATTGAACCATTCCAACCTAATGCTTACCCATATTTTCCTAGTTTTGTTTTATTTATTTATTTGAACTTCTTGTTTTCATGATTGAGGACTTTCGCTTCTGTCTCATTCATCTGTTTGGAAACTTCTGACCTTACAGCCAAAACTTTACTCATTCTATTCAGTATTCATCATGATGCTGAAGTGTAAGATACTTGCAAATGTAAACACTACCACTTTTATTAATAAAAACAAATACAGTGTTTTAGGGCACATTTGCATCACTATAGTTGAGGTTGTGTCAGTATTTCCATTATAAACCCATAGAGGGCCTATATCTTGGCACTAAATTACCCTAAGCTAAATCTTTGCCATACAAGGCTTCTGCTCAAGCATGATTTGGTGGGTTGGTTTTTAAACACTTTCCAACACAAACTCTTGTTTCTGGTTTAAGTTATACAACTGTTTTGTTGGATGGGGGTTGGTTTAAAAAAATACTGGTTCAAGATTGTTTTTGGCACTTCTGTAACTCAGAAATGGTTTTGATTTAAAAACATAACCTTTGGCAAGCCAGTAACCTACAATATGGTCTGATCACTTTGGGTATTTTGTAAAAATAATAATAAATTGTAGAGATGTTGTGGTTTCAAAATCAGCTACTGTGCATTTGCAGTAACTTATTTCAACCCAGGGACTTTTAGTAATTTGTACATCAGTGCGCATATGCATTACACTGGCTGCTGAGCCAGATTAGTGATATCTCCTGAAGTGTTCTTTTTTTTAATAGCGTGGGGAGGTATATTAATTACAGACTAAAAAAGGTTCAGCTGTTCTGAAAGCATAAAAACTGCTCTTTTAAGAGAGAGGCTGAATCTTGGAAGTCTATATAAGTTGTTAGGAGTAGACTTTGATGTAAAGCATATGAAGGCATGCTGGATCAATTGTCGTAAGTAGGAGCCCATGGGCTTATCTTCATTTATCTAAAATCCCTTCTGAATCATTGGCATTGAGGATAGGATTTAACTCAGAGTATGCGATGGGGAATTAATCTGAGGAACTGGAGCTAATTCTGCTCCAGTATGTTGCACGTAATTGATACCTGCAGCATAACTTTCTTTTACTAGTAAATCTATGCACAGAAATACTAGTGTTCATCACTTTAGAATCTGAGCACCTTATAATGAGTAATGGCGCAATATTCTTGTAAGTGATGTAGGAGGTTTTCTATTATATCCTATTTTCAAATGCAGAAAATGATGTACCAAGAAAAACAAAAGATGTAAATATGATTACACAGAAAGTTAACCACAGATATGGAGACAGAACCCATGTCATCTGAGTACCAGTCCAGTGCCTTAGTGATAATACTGTTGGTGATTGGTGCTATACATAAAAGCCTAAGACTGAAAAAATAATTATAAGATATAAAATGATGTAACTTATTCTGGAGGAGAATAAGTTCTCTTCTTTCCCCAACCCTTATCTAATATAATATGTGTGTTTCTAAAAATCCTGGCATTCCTAACACCTCTTCCATTGAAGTAGGATCAGGGCCATAGAATGTTAGCAGCGGAAATCTAGAACAGGAGCAGATCCTCACCCCTAAAATACATGTTGAGTTTGTATCACAGTAAAAATATTTACCAGCAAATCTCTGTTGCCACTCCTAAAACAAAACTGTTCCCCTCTTCCTCAGCTTGATATTTCTGAAAGTTCATCCACTAGGGAAAAGTCTTTCTCTACTATAACAAACTTTGAAGTGTCTTTGTAAATAAAATAAGCTACACTGGTGACTGACAAGATAGATATTACAGTTTAACAGACTGAATCTATTTTAGTCCTGGTGATGACCAGTTAGCTCAAATATTGCGAGTGGGTTACTAGGTAGGCAAACTGCTTTAGAGTACCTTACTGCATTGCACAGATTACTAAAATTTCAGCCATTGAGTAGTGGCTTGATAATTAACAGTTTTCAGTTCAGATTTTCATGTTATTAAAAGTCAAAACTGCTTTTTACCCTGTCTGCCTTTAATGTACTGAGCTGAGCAAAATGGGTGCAGTTTAAAGCACAATTCTACTCAGAAAAGCAAATGGGGAGGGATAGGGAGGCACTAATCATTTCTCACTGCATTAAACATATAAAAATAATAAGATACTGTTTTTCTAACTACTGGGCCATGTAAACTCAGTCTGGTTCTGTGGATTAAGATAGGGACTTCTCTAGGCTAACAACAATAAGTGCTCACTGATACCTATGCAACAAGGGGTAACTGAACAAATAGGTAATAAATAATTGTAACTTCAAAATCATAAAATAGAATCTACAGTTTTTCCAATTTAGTCTGCCTCAAAAATCTGTATTTTAGTAACAGGAAAAAATAAAGCTTTTAAACATGACCCCCAGATGCAGAGAGAATGATAAACCTTTGAGGGAGAAGATACCAATCTTAGGTTTCTTTTATGTAATATAACATGCTTTATAAGGCTGGGGATACCAGTAGACAAATGTAAGCAAATTCAAAATTAAAATGTGAATGTATCTCCTCACTTTAATTTACCCAGTTGCTTTATTAAATGAGATGATTAATACTTTTGTTTGAAATGTACAACTACTACTCAAGTTTGGAGAAAGAACAGGCTTAGGACAGGTGGTAATCTTGGGAATTCTCTTGGTTTTGTTGTTCTGTTATGCAAACTAAGTACTGTTTTTAGGCTGTGAATTTTATATGAATTATTAACAGTGAAATATAGTGTTTCTGTTTGTAGTTTTCCTGTATTTGATACAACTTCGGAATTGTATCATTCTTGCAAGTAAAATGCTAGAGTGCAGGTGGAGTTCAGGTAGAGAAAGGAGCTGCTGTATAAAGATGATGAATCACCACATCAGGCTTGTGAATGTAAGGCTATTTGGAAGGGGTTTCCATTACAGTTCATTTTCACTAAATTAGCAGTTTTGTTTTGGCAATATTAGGAAAGCTTCCATAAAAAGGCTGTAAGGAAGTGTAGGATGATAAAAGCAGATATATGCCCGTTTAGGACTTCAAAGTATTGTTGAAAGGTATTTTAAACTTCTATTAACCTATAACCATAGGAGGCAGCATGTCTTTGCTGAAGTGTGTGAATGATGATTCATCTGTATCTCAGTATTTTTAATCTCCGTTGTCTGTTTGCTTGAAGGCACAATATCCAAAATGAAGTCTAAGTAACAAATTCTCTGAAAGTTTTGGTGCTAATCTTGAGTTCTGTTTCCCACAGGGCAAAGCTGTGCTGGGCTACAAAGTTTCATCTATGTAAGAGAGTCTGGAAGCCCAGTGCTGCCAAAAGCAATGGCTGTTGTTAACCTATTTGTGATTTAAAACTGGGGAGCCTACAACTAATTGCTTTGTCCAATACCATGGCCTAAAAACTGCTCTTACAATTTATATGGTTGATAAGAGAGAATAGAGCAGCTATGAAAAAAGTTACGAGACAACCAGGTTGAAAGTTCAAAGGAACCAGGGAAAGCCAGATAGATAGACTGCTAAATTCTTCACCTTGGGAGTTAAAAAATACATATTTATAGGGGAAGTTCTTCATTCCCCAGGTAAGTGACCCAGTTTGGGATCCCTGTACAAATTTTCAAAGTCAGAGAATGTATTTATCTAAAAGGCCAGGACATCCCCAACTGAGGGACCGTGAAACATACACCTACTGCCTACATTATAGAAGAAACTTGGGGATAGTTAAGTGAAGTGTAAGCTTAATGGGTCCAGTTATCAATATGCAAATCAACTGGAACTTGCTTTGAAACAATAAAATGTCTCCTCTATAGGCTCATCTTAAGCACATTGTAAGGCTATGCTCTTAAGCGATCCACAGTATATAAATATAGTTCCAGCATCAAAGCTGATTTTGAAGGAGACTAGAATGGCATTTTGTCTGCAATGTGGTAGCTATCTATTTTTTCCTCGTTCCTAAAAACATTCTTGTTTTGTCTCTGAGTACTTCTCAGTTACCTAGTAAAGTGTTACCATGTTCAGTATCTAGAATTAACTCTGTTACCAGTAACTGTGAACCTTAAGGTACCCAAAAAAAAAAAAAAAAAAAAAAAAAAAAAGCTTAATCTTGAGGTTCTGCTTAAAAAGGAACTTTTCAGCCAAAACTCATTAGCCTAACTTGATGCTGCTGTATTCTACTTAATTTAAAAGTTACTACCTTATCGCTAGTTGAATGTATTGGCTGATTCTTAAAGGGCTAACAGTTATGAAATACAAATTTATGCTAAAAGAATCTGTAGGGGGTGAGGAGCAAAGAGGCAATTAGCATACAGAGAATTCCAAGGTAGATATGTTTTGAAAACATGAATAGAAGGCAAATATTTTTGTAGGAAGTCAGCTCTTCTGTTTGGGATTTCTGTTTTGTTCTAGGAAGAAACCAAATGAAGTTTGGTGATTTCATCAGCTATCTCCTATATTCAGCACTTCTTTAGGTAGGAAATCTTGAAGCAGAGATGTTAAGTAATTTGCTCAAAAACCAAGCAGCTACCTTTGATAGTTGAATGGAATTAAAACTTGAGCATTTGATACTTGGTTTATTCTTTCCTCTTCTAGAGGAGCTGTTGCCAACCTTTATGTAGGTAAGCTTCATTTCAGTAAAAAAAAGACTGGCAGTGTTCCACATTTCTCTAGGTTTGGATCTTCCTCATCCACATCTACTTTCCAGGTTGCCTCTGCTGCTTCTTCAAAGCATGCTGCAGAGACATCTAGGCTGGCCTTCATAAAATATTTATTGGGCTCAGACCTTTATCTGTAGTATGCTCACTGCCTCATCAAGATCTCATTATTGGGAATTGTGACTCAAGAATATTTTACACATAAAATGTAATCAAATAATTATGCATTTAGGGAGAAATCTGTTGCGCTCATTTGCTGGATAATAAAATCTTTCAGGGACATTCAGGTAAATTTTAAGTGCTTTTATTATATGCAGTGGTGAACATTTTGCTAAAACCTTGAAAAACACTAATGCATATGGGGGAAACAGTTAAGCCCAAGAGGACAACCAACATTGTTTCCATTCAGAGTTGTAAAAGTTTAGTTTGCAAAATCAATTTCTGGTACACTTAGTGTTTCATCACAGTTTAAATGATACCTTGAAACTGTTGTTTTTTATTTGACTTTGCCTCTTGTTTATTGACTTGGGATGGGGAAAGCTTGGATATTGCACTTTTTCTGCAAAGGGCCATCCAGCTAATGTCTGGCTCTGGTGCAGTCCCTAGTTTTCTTCTCTAGGAAAGCTGAAAAGTAAATGCTTTGAGTATTGTTCATTCTTTATATATTTAAAAAACAGTGAAAATTAATTTTCTGTTACTGCAATCCAAATAAAGAGATGCAAATATATAAAGACAAAAAGAACTTCTTTTAGTTTTGAGATTAAGACAGTGCAATTACTAGTAGCGTTATTTTCTAATAGTATGAAGTCCCTCAGTGGCAGTTGGTGCTGAGGACTGTTTAATTTTTCTGCTCAACTAGGCAGTAAGTTTTGTAGCATGATTATCATTGGCAGTTCTACAAATGATGACAGTCCCAACTTTTGTCACTGGATGAAATTTCTACCTGCTCCAAAAATGCTTTACTGAATATAACACATACTGTTTTGACAGTCTAGACACAAATTGTCTAGACTGACTGATCCAGATATCCTACCTAGGAGATGCACAAGAACTTTCAGTCTTGGGAAAGAAGCCTCTCCTACCTATATAAAGAGGTCTGCTGTGGAAGGTATATTAACATAAGCCTTCTATAAAGAATGAGGATCTCCTCCTAGGCCTATAGGTCCCATGTAGATAATCAACGTACATTATTCACGCTAACACAAAAGAAGCCATCAATATCCTTTATGAAGTCTAATGACATTGATGTAGCCTTGATTGATGCATCTTCTGACCCGCTTCCTAAACCCAGTCCCTGTTGTTTTCTTATACTGATTCACGACACCAATTAGGCTGTAAGCTCTTTGGGGCTGAAGCCATACCTCTACTGCACAGACTTCAGTGCTGTAATTGCAGAGCCAAAGACATTTTTTTCTCCACATATACTGCTGCCATTAACCTGATTTTAGTGAAAATTCACAGTAATACCATCAGTATTGTATTATATTGTACATACTGTATGGTATTAATACCAAAAGCCTGCTCTGTCACACACACTATACATCTCATAATGTGACGCTGGAATACTGTGACACTCAAATATTACATGGATGACAATGGGATCAGAATCCACAAGACAGACCAATGTAGCACTGTGGGAGCAATTAGGGTAGTTAGTTAGATTTCTTCTCTAGTTTGCACATTATTAACATATTCATTAATGGTGCTCTGACACAACAGCTAGTTCTGCCTCCTATAGATAATAACAGTGCACAAGAGTAACAGGACAGCATGTGGTTTATAAGATTTACTGGACATAGCTTTTGTAACTTCTTAAACTCCTTGACCAGTTAGAAGCTGGTTAACGTCCCTATTCACTGCCCTCTTCCTTTTAGACTTGGTAAGAAATTTTTGACAGTCTTCACCCAGCTGTACCATGAAAGCATGACTCCTATCCTGAACACTTCCTACTTTAAATACACATAAACTGTGAACACGGTCCACAATTTCAATTTGTTCTTTGATTTCCTTGTCTGTTTAGACAGAGGAAACCTTCCACAATTCTGTTCCTAGTATGAACATTTTATCATTACTGCTCCAAATCTGTTTATTTCATTGAGGAAAGAATCTGTGCACTTCCCATCCCCTTTCTCTGCCAATCTGCTATTTCTGCATATGTGTTTTTAGACTGCACTGAATTTTTAACGCTGTTATTTCCAAGACTTGTGCAATAGCTTGTAATTATGTATGTTGTACAATGTTGTACACTGCTAGTGCTACTCTATGGTAAGACTAGAAAACCTGTACTGTACCCAGGTATATGCATTTCTACTTGTTCAGTTTATATTCACATCAAAAAACATACCTTAGATACTTATTTCTGAAACTGAAAAAGAGCTCCAATAGTTATTTTCTATCATTTTGTCTAATATGGTGAGTATGTAAGTATATGATATGTTAACTTTGCATCTGTCAGTACCTCCAGAAATACACAGAATACGTTTAGGGATTAGGGAACAGAGCTCCAGGGAGTCACCAGCACTATTCTCTGCAAGAGCTGGTCTCAGTTTTGTGTTTTTCCCGTAGTTTCATTGGATTTTCTCCAAGGAAATCTAAAGTTTTCTGAACATTGTTAGGGTAATACGATAGTTACGCTGATAACACCTTCAGAGAACTTGTCCTGCATCTTGTAACACTGCACACCATTCTGAATCATAAGCAAAAAGGAGCTGATGAAACACAGGAGGTATATAGATGTTTCTTACTCAACTACCAGAAAATATTTTTTCTTTCTTGGCCTGGGGTAGGTTAAATTCAGGGCCAATTTCCTTATGACTCTGGAAAGTCACACCTGAACCAAAGATGTAAATAAATTTGGCTCAAATATTCAAATTCAGCATGTATGATAAATCATGCTCCCTTTCAGTATTTGCTCTTTTTTTGTCTTTTCTTTTAACAGTACAGATTTATTGTGCTGCTCTAACCAACCTGGCTAATCTGTTCAGCAGAGATACTTGTCGCAGTATGCTCAGAAAAGCTAACACTGCTACAGTTACCAGCACGGTAGCCTCGCTTCAGTGCATATCTTTTGAGAACAGATCTAGTGTTGGATCAATGGATAACACCACCCAAGATGCCAAATATCCTTCATTCCCTTCTTGCACCACTTCCAAAAACTTAGAAGTTCTGACTCGTTACGTAACATCACACTGAGTATGCTATTATTTTCTCACTTTCATGAGGTGGAAATTACCTGCTAACTAAATGGAGAAAAGCCAAAGATTTTTCTCAAGGATATTTCCATTGGCCTCCAGCCTGAGCCTGTTACTTTACTCCCAGTTCTTTCCTCATAAAAACTGTGTTTCCCATAAGCATTGAAATACTACCTTACTATCTTCCTGACTGCAGACAATCAAGCAATATTCCACCACAGGTAGAGAATGTGTCCGCTGTGCCTCTTTGCTTCAATCCATGCCTTTTTTTTCTGAACAAGTCCCTTTTCCATCCTGTTTACAGGACAAAAGGAACATTATCCTGAGCACATGAAAAACATTTTTGAAGAAACTTTTCAGAAAGCGTTACTTAACCACTGTAGGGTAGTGTGTAACATCACAATTCCTGCTGTACCACAGTTCAGGTGGGGGCAATACTGAAATTTCTGACTGAAATTTCAAGTGCAATAAATCCTTTAACTACTACAGTGACCACACTTAAACAAGGACTGCATTTCTTGAAGACCCTACAAGAATTTATTTATGAATGGGGTTTTTTTTTTTTTTGCTCCTTCCAAGATTTGATGGACTGCTTTGAAAATTATGTAATTTCTATTATTTTTAATTAGAATTTGAACAAGAATAAAATCTTTTTAAATAATTAATCAGTAAAGACCTTGGCTGCCATCCAAATCCCAGAATACATCCTCATTCTCCTCTTTCTCACGTCTAAGCTCCTACAGAGTTTACGAATGGGAGTCAATCCGACCAGAAACAAAGGGATTCTGTACGTTTCTCTCAAATGCTCTCAATTTCGGTAATTCCCATCTCCCTGCCCAATGTCAGATTGTACAACCACATTTCACTTTGGATTTTACCCCCTTCCATTCTGCTGCAGCTTTGGGATTAACTCTTTAGGCAGCCCCCAAGAAGGGGCTCCCAGGTCCCACAGTTAGGACAACCTGCGCTAACCGATGAGATCTGGGGATCTAACCCCATGGACAGGGGAGCAAGTCGTGTTTTCTGCCTACCGTGCCATGGACTGGGCGACTGCAGGAGGCCCTAAGAGCCTCAGGAAAAAGGGAACTTGGCTCTCACATCGCAGATCTCTCCACTGCCTGGAAATGAAAGTGTTAACAGCTGTAAAGCCAGTAATGCTATTTATAGGCACTATGGTTGGTTTGTTGAGGTTTTTTTTTTTTTTTTTAGATCAAAGATTTCAGAGCTTTGTCTTAGGCTTAAACATATCAAAAAAGTGTTGTTTATGACCAGAAAGGCCAGAAATGTTTTTTTTAACATTATTCTCTGGAAAGTTTTGGGGACATGGAGTTACCCTAGTGCTGGACCTAAAACATGGACAACCTTATCACTCCACCAAAGTTATCTTCTCTATTCTTTACAAGGACTACTATTTTTTCTACTCGGTAGGTTTTTTAAATCCTACCATAACATTTAATAATTACTACTAACTTGTTACCCTTTTTTCTGTATCCTTTTCAGGCTTTGATAGGTGCCAGGAAACTGCTTGTTGCTAAATTCCGGTCAGAAAAGCAACGCACCTATCTTCTCCTCTTGTAATCCCCGTGTAGCTGCTGCGGCGCCGCTATGGCTTGGGGGAGGGGGGTGCGGGGTGGGGGATTTTTTTTTCTTTCTTTTTTTTTTCCTGTCTGCACTATGCCGTCCGCCGCGGACTAACCGGGGATGAACCGCTTACGCCGGGACGGGCCACACCTCCGCCTCCTCGGGGACCGCCACCACGGGGCCGGCTGTTATGTCGCCCTAGCCCGTGTTTAGCCGCTCGCGTTCACGGCCGGCTGCAGCTGCAATTCGCCCGGTAACGGCTGCACCGCGGTAAAAGGAGCAGCTCTGAGGCGCGCGGAGGCTCGGGCCGCGCCGGGAGCCGGCTGCTGCCGGCACAGCCTGGCACCGCGGCGGACAGGGAGCCCCCCGCCACCCCGATACGGCAAAAAGGCGACGGTTTTCACACAGAAACCCCCCCTTTGCCCCTCAAGACCGCGCAGCCCCCTCAGCACACCGCAGCCATGGCGCCGGCGCCGCCCGGCCCCGCCCCCTGGGCGCCCGCCATTCCGCGCCGCTCCGCCCAGGGGGGCGGCCGCGGCCTGCTTCCCGCCGCCACGGCTTCCTCGGCCGCGCCGGGGCGGGCCGGGAGGCGCCATGGAGGATGCCGATTACTTCGGGGGCAGCACGGCGGAGTGGGGGGACGACGCGGACGGAGGGGCGGTGAGCGCTCGCGGGTGGCGGCGCGGGGCCGCGCTGCCGTGCGGCGGGAGGCGGCAGCGGCCAGGCCCGGGCGGCCCGTGTGGAGGAGCGGGGCTCGCCGCGGCTCCCCTTCCCCCGCGCGGGCCGCTTCTCCCGCCGCCCCGGCCCCGAGGGGCGGCTGCTGCGGCACGGCGGGGCCCGCAGGGAGCTCCCGGCTTGCCGCGGCCCTCTTACCTCCGCGGGGGGCGGCGGGGAGCCGTGCCCGGGGCGGGCTGCGCGGGGAGGCGGGCGGGCGGCCCGGGGCTTCGCCGGGGGTTAAAGCGCGAAAACAGGCGGCAGGACGGTGCAGCCTGGCGGAGACGAAGCCTAAGCGTAGGGGCAGAGCGGGGAAGGAGGCGGCTGACTGGGCTGTGTGTTCGCAAGCAGCAGGACGATGAGGATGGAGAGGGAGAGGACGATGCTGGCGTCCA